>NC_080659.1:2641397-2957647 GCF_027579445.1 Ammospiza nelsoni
CCATTTTAGTTCAATCTGTAAAAACTGGATGTAAAATATACCAGAAAAATCTAATTATAAAGCCAAGCGCAGCTGATTGAACCTCTGTTCCTTGTTACTTTTTCCTTCTGGTAAATGTTTGCCCCTTTCATTGTGAAAAGCCCTAACACTTTGTTTTTTCCTGCTGCATGGTGACAAGGCCAACCTCTCCCTGCTGTCCTCCCACAAAGGCTTTTGTGTTTCCATGTTGCTAAGGAGGGAATACCTGGGAGCTTTGTACCTTTGTTGGCTTTCCCTTCTCCTCCCTCACACCCCAGAGTGCTCTGTGTGACTTCAGCCTCCACCCCTTTATGAGAAGGAATGGATTCAGCACAGGATTTAATTTGTAGTTAAACAGCCAGACAGAAGGGAATGGGCAGAGGGAAAGGTTTTCAATTTTGTGAAACTACAGCAATACCTGTGGAGCTGAGGTGCTGTTGGATTATCCCACTAAAGGGAGCCCAGGCTGGGGCAGGGCAGGGCAGGGACACCTCCCACTGTCCCAGGCTGCTCCAAACTGATCCAGCCTGGCCTTGGGCACTGCCAGGGATCCTGGGGCAGCCCCAGCTGCTCTGGGAAATCCATTCCAGGGATGGATTCCACAATTCCTGCCCAATCTCCCATCCAGCCCTGCCCTCTGGCAGTGGGAGCCATTCCCTGTGTCCTGTCCCTGCAGGCCTTGTCCCCAGTCCCTCTGCAGCTCTCCTGGAGCCCCTTCAGGCCCTGAGGTGTCCCTGGAGCCTTCTCCTCTCCAGGTGAGCAGGCCCAGCTGTGCCAGGGAACAATTCCTTCCCAATATCCCATCTAAATGGGATTTTTTCCCATCTAAATGTCACTTTTCCAGTGGGAGGCCATGCCCTGTGTCCTGTCCCTGCAGGCCTTGTCCCCAGTCCCTCTGCAGCTCTCCTGGAGCCCCTTCAGGCCCCAAAAGGAGGCTCTGAGCTCTCCCTGGAGACTTCTCCTCTCCTGCCAGGGAACAGTTGCTGCCCAATATCCCATCCATCCCTCTCCTCTGGCAGTAGAAGCCATTCCCTGTGTCCTGTCCCTCCAGGACACCCAACAGTCTCTCTCTGTTTCCATTTTTCTTGCAGGCTCCTTTCAGGCACTGGAAGGCCACAGTGAGGTCACCCCAAAGCTTCTCTTTTCCAGGCTGAACAATCCCAATTCTCTCAGCCTTTCCTTACAGCAAATCCAGCAGGAAAAACCACCCCAAACTCCTGAGGGTGCAAGTACAGGACAACCAATTCTGAAAGAAACTGCTGGCTCAGCTTCAAAAATGCCTGAGCGTTAGTTAATCTTTTATGATTTATGTTTTCTTTTATGATTTATGTTTTCTTTTATTTCCACTGTTCTACTGCTTTGTTTTCCGAGGTTTAGGATGGCCTCTAGTGGCTCACAGGATGTGAGAGGTGGGACCCCCTTTGGTTTGGCTGAGCAGAGCAGGCACAGAGCTGGGACATGGGAACATGGCAACAAAGCAGACACAGAGCAGGGACACGGGGACAAAGCCAGGCTGTGCCCAGGGAGCAGCCTAGTCTGGTACTGCACAATCTGCAGACAGCAAACCCTCCCCTTGTCAAATATTAAATACTAAATATTAAATATTAGATCAGCTTGGTAGGAAAAGGGGAATGGGGTTAAGGTGAAGAAGGGGAGATTTGGACAGGATATGGGGAAGAAATTGGCTGTGAGGTGTGAAGGACTGGAACAGAGAATCTGTGGCTGCCCCTGGATCCCTGGCAGTGCCCAAGGCCAGGCTGGACAGGGCTTGGAGCAGCCTGGGACAGTGGAAGGTGTCCCTATCATGGCAGGGGTGGCACTGGTGACTTTAATGTCCCTTCCACCCCAAACCAGTCCATTATAACCTACAAGATGCATTTTTCTCTCTGCAAACAAACACCGAGCGTTTCCCAGCTATAATTTAATTTCTTCTCTCAGAAAAAGCTGCCTGTGCAGAATCTCTGCCTAATTAGGGCAGCAGGGACATGATCAGGGTTAAGGTTTGTGTTTAACGGGGCCACTTGGGTAACAAATGAGATCAGTGAGCTCATTGTGGTCCCAAAAAGACACATTTGAACATCTCCAAGCAGTGCTGGGACACCCAGGTACCTGAACATCCCCTGGAGCAGGGCCAGAGGGAGTCACAGCCCAGTGGGTTCATTGCAAAGCTGGAAATCAGGAGGGAAAGCAGCTCCTGTTGTGGAACTCATGCCAGTTCATCCCTCTGTGGTCAGAATGGAGCAGGAGAGGAGGTGATGGGCATGCCAATCTCCTCCAGAACCCCTGGCTCAGCACATTTCTGTCCCGAGTCTGTTTGAGTTGGATTTTCATCACAAAATCACACAGGAATATTTTTGTTTTCATTAGCCATTTCCTTTATTTGAGGAAAAAGGGGTGTGAGGGATTCCTCCTGCAAAGCCAAATCTTCTCCATCTGCTCTGGGAGAGGTTTTTGGGGGAGGGACCCCTTGAGTGACCACCTGGCTCTTCCCCCACAGCCATTTTGTGTCACCAACACATTTCTCATGGTCAGTAATGGTAATGCTGCTGTTGGAGATCAACTCATTGCCCAAAATTCACCCCATGAACCCCATTATTTATTTCCTGATTTAAAATCCAAATGCTTTTCCATTCATGTTGCCACAACCCCGTTTTTACACCCCAAATCTCCCCAAACAAAGCCTGATCCAGGCCATGTGGGCGTTCCTGAGGTTTTGAAATGGATTCCCAACCCAAAGTGCATTTTTGTACCTATGGTTCAGCCCACTGGGCCCCCAGTTCTGCCCAGATACCAACAACTTCCTAAACTGAGGAGGGTTTAAGGTGTGTCAGCTGCTCAGCCAACCCACCTCAGCTTGCATTACCTGAGTGACTTCCATAACATTTGGAATTTGCTTGCAGAGGGAGCGGAGTTGTGAGGAGCCCAGAACAACCTCTCACTTGGACAAGAAGTCTCAAGGCAACAACATGACTTGGAAATGCTGCTCTGGGCAATATTTGACACAAAATATATTCATAATCCTGGCTTTTTATTTCAGCACGTGCACAGCAACAGGTAGGATGGACCTTGTTGTGAATTTAAAAAATTTTTAAAATTTTTTTCCCAGGAAAACTGAAATTTTAATTGAGGTGGGGAGGCGAAGATTTTAAAGGGAATTATGAATGTGCATTTAAATGTCAAATATATGTCTAAATATTTTTTAAGCTGGGATTAATATTAACAGAATGCATTCAAAAATTCCTGGAAAATGTCTGCATGTATATCTGCTTGTACCTGCACGTGCACACAGTGCAGAGGCAGGAACTCAAGGCAGAAGGTAATTAAACAATTTCTTTATTACTACATAATCCACATTGTGGATTATTTTGGGGATGAAAAAGGGAGAAAAAAATCCCAAATTATTAAATCTTGAGGATATTCCCCATGGTGAGAGAGGAGGTTTGCTGTCTGGTTTCAGACCTGTAAAAGGGGACAGGAGTGGGGACTGACAGAGTCACACACGCTCTGGATCCTTTGGAATCGGAAGTTGTCCTTGCTCTTTTTCCCTCTGGATACCTAAAGGAAAGAGACCTGAATCTTTCAAATGAAAGAAGGGAAATTGAAAATTGAAAAAAGGGAAATTTAGATGGGATTTTGGGCAGGAATTGTTCCCTGGCAGGGTGAGCAGGCCCTGGCACAGGGTGCCCAGAGCAGCTGTGGCTGCCCCTGGATCCCTGGCAGTGCCCAAGGCCAGGCTGGGCAGGGCTTGGAGCAGCCTGGGAAGTGGAAGTCGTCCCTGCCATGGCAGGAGTGGCACTGGATGGGCTTTAAGGTCTCTTCCAACCCAAACCATTCCATGATTCCATGATTGTACCCAGATCAGGCACCAAGGAGGCCCAAATTTTTTCTAGAAACAGTTCAGGAAGAGACTTTTTTAAAGAGTTCAGGGGGAGACACTTTTAACACTTTTTAAAATTCCAAGTAAAAACAGGATGGGTTGTGTCTTTTTGCTTAAGTCTGGAGACCCCCAGAATCATCCCCAAAGCTCCTTTGTTTCAATTATGTTATCTGATTTACATCTGGTTGATTTACCTCCAGATTTGGGATTGTGCCCAAATTCCATTATTTGGATAACCCAAACCCACTACAAAACCCAAACCCACTACAAAACCCAAACCCATTACAAAACCCAAACCCACTATCTGCAGTGATTTCTTTACCCCTGTCTGCAAATATCTCATATCTGAGAGTTTGAGCAGAAGAAAAAAATGTGCCTGAAGTTTCTTCCTATATAAACCTGTCTTGATGCTTCAGCACTCAGGGGTAAAACTTCAGTGAAGTCTAGAACACAAGAATATAAAAATTATTGTGGTGTAGAAAATAACTCCTAGAGAAAAGGTTTCATTACATTTTTAAAGCCCTAAACCTCTCAATTTTCCCTCACATAAAGGTTCTGCCAATATCTGAACTTTAAAATGCTAGAATTAGGTGACTAAAGCAACAGCCGTGAGGTGGAAATTCAGAATGGAAAGACAAAAAAACAAACGAAAACAAAAAGAGAAACTCTTTACATGAGGTTATAAAACAAACAAAAAAGGAGTTTAAATCCAGACAGGTTGGTTGGGACTTAGTGCAGCCTGGGACAGTGGAAGGTGTCTGGGACTGGATCTGAGTGGGACTGGATGAGCTCTGAGGTCCCTTCCTACCCAGTTCCTTCTAGGATTCTATAAATGCATAAATTATTGCAGAGAAGCCCTGACTCCTGTTGGGCTGCTCCCTCCAATTTGCCTCCCAGTCCTGATAATGAAGGGTTCTTTGGGCAAGAGGGATTCCAGTCCCTGGCTGGAACAGTCTTGGTTCTGCTACATCCAATGGTTGTGTTTGAAGCAGATGGATCAGCAGACCTGGTTCAGATAAAATATCCCCCAAAAAAGCAGCAAGCTAAATATCCCCAAAATCACACAGAATCTTAGAATATCCTGAGCTGGAAGGGACCCTCAGGGATCATCAGTGTAGCACAGCCACTCCAATAACCCCACCCTGAGAGTTCCTGGAGCTCTGGCAGCCTTGGGACCATTCCCTGGGGAGCCTGGGCAGTGCCCAGCACCCTTTGTAATTAATTAAATCAATCAATTAAAAGAGTTTGATATTTTGTTGCAGGTAGAGGCTCAGTAGGAGTACGAAAACATAGGCTTGGATTGTTGCTACTGCTACCTCTAGGATAGTTAGTAAAAAGAGAGCTAGTACAGTTAGGAGTGAAACTGCTGGTATTGTGGAGAATAGGGCTGAAAAAATGAAAAAAACCCCAAATTACAAAGTCTCCCTCTATTCCCAGTCCTGGTCATTGAGCTCTCTCTGTTTCCCAGCAGGTCTCAGGTGGTTGGTGCCCGCCGTGAAGGACCTGGCAGCCATTGAGGAGAAGCTGCCAGAGGTCAAACTCCCCTTGTTGGGATCTGTGGCAGCATCAGAGGAGAACTGTGGGTCTGAAACAGGCATAAGGACAGACCTGGGTGATGGATTTCTGCCCTGGTCCCCTCTCCTTGGGCCAAGCACTGTGGATGAGTTGGCCCCACAGCCCCTCAGCCCCTCGCTTGTGCTCGCAGAGCCCTCGAGGCACGACACAAAGCCCCCCATGATACAAGGGGCACACACATCACTATCCCTCCACCACCAGGGTGGCAGAGGGGACCCTCCCCAGCCTCCCTCTGTTGCAGCCCCTGATGCTGAAGGATCTTCTCCCCTCCCAGACCTGCACATCTGTGTCAATGCCAGAGCCCAGGGGCTCCAGTGTGGGAGGAGCAGAACTTGGGACCCTTCTGCTGACACCCTTAGTGCACAGACAGGTCTGGTGGCACCTGGCACTGGGGACACTGGGGATCCTGGAGGGACCCTCTCGTTCCTGGGCCCCAATGGGCTGCCCAGACCCACTTTGTACACGAGGATTGAGTTCAAGGGGACACTGAGCTCCAAGGACACCTCTGGGATGGACATCTCGGCCTGCCTGCAGGGCATCTTGGCAGGTGAGGGATTTATGGATTTATTAAGAGTGATCAGCTGATTATTTTATTTTATTTGGTGTTTTAAACAGTTTATGTGGGGTAGATCATCATCCTTCTAGTGGAAGGTCAAGGACTGAGATGATCTTTAAGGTTTCTTTCAACCCAACCCATTCTGGGATCCTGTGAACTACGTCTTCCTTCAGAAGTGTTTTCTCTCCTCTCCCAGTATCACCTGAAATGTGTTCATACCCCTTAAACCAGGGAGATTTTACATGATTTTCTGCAAACTTTTCCTCTGTGGTGCATTATCTGTGTCTGGTCACTCCCTCAGAAACTCTCCCTGGGCTGTGGAATTGTTTCAATTCTTCCTTGCAGACCCTGGGTTCCCCCCACGCAGACCAAGGGATGTTGGGGGTCACTCAATGGCCAAAGGTTTTTGTTTGAGCGCCCACTCACAGGAAACATTTTCCAGATTCTCCTTTTAGCTTTCAACATTGCATCATGTTCTAATTTTAGGGAGTCACCTGCGTCACAGGTGGGTCAGGGTGTGGGGTGCACCTGACACAGGAGCTGCTGAGAGGATTTTTTGTTCAGACAGCGCTGATAAACTGAGACAATGCCCTAACCCAGAAATAAAGCAGAATAAAATAGGGGGAATCACTTCCTTCCAGATCCCTGAGATGGTTTGGATTTCAAATGCAGTTCTCAGCTAATGCCAGCAGAAGGAAGTATTTGGTTACAAAACCAACTGGTAAAACCTGATAAATCAATCAGAGTTTAGTGAGTGTTCACTGACAGGGGACAGGCAAAGAATGAAAGTTGTTATGAATTCCTTCTCAAGCTACTTCATTCCCACTGAGCTTTCCTTTGCCCCAGCAGCACAAGTGCAGGAATTATCTCTGCTTCAGAGCTGAAGTTTTCATAAGGAACTTAATTCCTGCTTCAAATAGCAGATTTAAAAAGGAAACTATAAAATAACACACAGCTTTTCTTAAGGTGCTGTATTCCTCTCAAACCATTTAGGCTTTCCCTTCACTTTCGTTTACTGGTGAAATCAGGAGTGTGTGCAGCCAGGTGTCCCTGCCAGGGAGGTGCAAACACCCAGTTCTGATAAAAGGAAACCATGCTGGATTATGCAAACGTGACTGCAGACACATCATGAAAGAACAGCTCTTGTTTCAAGGGCTCTCATGTAATCCCCTGCAGCAACCATCACCTTTATATCACAAAGGTGTTTGGCATAGAATCTACTGCCACGAGGAGGTTTTGCCTGCAAAAATTAATTAAAATCTTAACAGTATCAGGCCTCCCTCTTGGTGTAAGTTTGTGTGGAGCTCTTCCATCCAGGATTTTGAGACTCAAACTAAAATAAGCAGAGTCCACTGGGCTGTTAGTACTTAAAATTCCAAGTGAAAACAGGACAGGTTGTACCTTTTTGCTTAACCTTGGAGACCCCCAGAATCACTCCCAAAGCTCCTTTGTTTCTATTTTATTATTTTATTTACATCTGGTTTATTTACCTCCAAAGCTGGGATGATTCCTCTCCAAAGTTGGGATGATTTTTCCACTCGCCTCCAATTTATCAACCTTTTTTACGCAGGGAGATGAAACCAAAGACAGCTCACGTCAAAGAGGCGACCCAGGCAGAAATGAGTCGTGAATCACAAATTGTTTCTCCCTTAGTAACACTTGAGGAAAGGTCAAGGATGTTCAATTTACCCAATTCTTGCACAACCAGGCAGGAACGGGCCCACGTCAGTCCCTCACATCGTGACAGGTGTGCTTGAAGTAATTTCAGTAGCTCTGGGAGGAATTTTGGGTCTTTCTGGGTTATCCAAGCTAGAGGGTCTTGGTATGACAGAAAAATAGCATTTGTGTGAATGAATCCAGGCTTCTAAGTCCTATTTAGTTCCTCAATTAGAAAAATTAAATTTGCATTAATTTTGTTATTAATGGATATGGTAGTGTTTACTGGTTCTTTATGTGATTCATGGATATGGTAGTGTATACTGGTTCTTTATGTGTAAAAAAGGTATTTTTAATATAAGTTATCTCCAGGATTTACAAAAAATCCCTTGGATATTCAAAGCAGAACTGTCCCCTACAAGTTGTACAAGTATAAAATAACTTTTCAATCCAATCAAACTGAATATCTCATTAATAACTCATAAAAACCTCTAGCTGAGTGAATTAGAATTGGTTTCCAGAGAATTTCCAGGTAATCCAGAAAACATTTACTTTTCTTCAGGGATCTGTTGGAAAACTGTGTCTCTAAACCTAGAACTAAGCTGGTGATGACAGCTCTTCATCAGGGATTAAAAGGGTTTTAGGCCTTTCCTGAGTGCAGGGTTTAGTGTGAATTAAATAAAAAATGATAGAAAATGCAAATAAGAATTTATTTCTTTTTCTCTTCTGGAAAGAGAACAGGGACAAGACTTGAGGGATGAAAGAACCCAAACCCAATGAGAGTCTGTTCACCTGTAGATCAATCCTGATCAAGAATGAAAAGTATAAAGCATCAAATTCAATACTGGTGATGGCTGAAAATAATTGGAAACCTTTTCAATTTTCAATAATTGGAAACCTTTTTTTCAATCTGGAATCGGGGGTGTGGCAGTTCCTCCTTAAACTTCATCTATCCTTAAACTCCCCCATGGATCTACAACAGCAACATGTGGATTTGCTGGATTTTGCCACTTTATCCATGGGTTTGCCCCTGGGCGTTCCCTCAGGGAAGTTCTCCTGAATACCTCTGTCCATTCTCCAGGGGAGAAATCCCAGGGGATGACTGAGACCGTGCCAAGTTTGCAGTTTTGGCAGTGGCTGCACCTTTGATCCTGAGGAACAAGTGCTGGGAAGGAAGGATGATCCCAAGGGGCTTTTCTTATCAATCACCCCAAGCTCTTGCTGCTCCTAACAACCCACAGAGAGCATCAGGAAATGTTTGTTCTTTGTCACTCAGACCAGAGCTGTGCCACTGAAATGTAAACTCAAAGCCCAGCCAAACTCCTGTCTCTGCGTCCACCCTGAACTTAAATATCTGCGAGATGAATGTGTGATTGTGGCCTCCGAGGGTGTAGGCCTGTCCCCATTCCTGCTCATTTCATGCTCAGATTCACTCCTGCTGACCTTTTCAAGCAGAGAGTTTCTTATTTACCTTCCCTAGAGGGAAAGTACCAGGTTCTAATTTGAAAATCCTCGGGTTGTCAGGTACAGGTGTGGCCCAAACCTCCACCAAGGGCTGGCGTTATGCAAGGGGTTGGAGTTTAAGAACATTTCCCCCTTGACCATCGCACTCATCGTGTCCCCTCCTCTGTGAGGGTCACTCCTGTGCTGCCCAGAGCTGCAGATCCCCAAAGGGAACTTGGCAAACTTCTTAATCTTGTCAGAAAATTGTAATCTTGTAAGAAAAGAAAAAGGATGGATTGGACGATAAATTTATCCCGATCAAAGATGAAGGTTTTGTGTCTTGTCGTTGTATTGTGCTGCTCTTTTGGTAAGTTAAATTTATTTATTTAGTTAGTTTATTAAATACTTTATTTAATTACTTATTGGAAAAATACCTGATTTACTTTTTTATTATGAAAATTGTGTCAGTATATTTTCTACAGTTGAACAGACTTTGTAAATTAAATTATGACCACTAAAATGAAAAGCAAAGCAGGTGTTATTCCCATCTTCAGACGACATTGATGATTAAATCTATCCAGAGTTTGTGATACAACTAAAAAACCACAAACCACTTTGGAATGATGGCCTGATCTTGTTCATGGTCTTGCCAGTTTTTAGCACTTCTGTTCATTAGTTTTTTCATCAGTTAAAAGAAGAAAACAAGAGAGAGGACAACATTTATTTTTCAAATTTATTGAATATAAATGCAGAGGAATTGCCAAAGCTGAGCTGATCTAATTTCATGGAGCCAAAGCCAAAATATAAATTGCAACATTTATTTTAGCATGCAAAGTTAATTTTGTTTTCTGAAAGGAGATGAATGAGACGTTAATATTTACTTTATAAACGGCTCATCTACATTTCTCACTTGAGTTTTGAAATCATAAAAAGGTGGGGGGGGACTCCAAATCATAATTGTTAATAGAAAATAATCAAGCTAAAAGTATTTTGAGAGTTTTACAGTATTTTCCAGCTGTATATTTTTTTAAAAAATGGGTTCAAATGCCATTATGAATGGCAGTGAAATGACATAGGGTCTGGAGAGCTCCAGTCTCTGAAATTATATTTCCTATAACATGAAAACTAGCTTTGGAAATGTCTCTGAATTTAAAATCTAGAAGGCATTTAGTAATTTAAAATTTTATTTTTTTTTAAATCAAGCTGCAATTATTTTATTTCTATATGGAAAAGCAGCTTTGTGATTACTCAAAGGTTTATAAATATAATTTTATGGAATAAATAGGACACTTAGGACTTGAAGTCCCAGTGACTTATAGAACTCCTCCAGAGTTAATTAATTAATTAATTAATTCAAATTACTAGAGACATTTTAAGTGCATTGATGCCAACATATAAAATGTGCTGGTTTGTTCACACAACCAGCAGCTTAGTTGAAATTAGTTTTAAATTAAAGGCATTTAAGGCTTTTTTATTTCTGAATTAGAGGGAAAACACTGCAGCTAAACATTGCTTTAAAGTATACGGGCTCAAAAGCACTTGGAGTTTTTAATATTAATAAAATTATATTAATTTCAATTAATTTACCATGTCTTGGTAAGATTTAGGCTGGTTTTGTCTGAGCTGGTGAATAGAAATCTGCATGAGGATTCCTGCCCAGAGCCAGATTTTAAGTGCAGGTGGATGTGAAAATATTTCACTTTCCCCACTGCACTGCAAAATAAATCCAGCTTTGGAAATCCCTGTTAGGAATTTCTGTCTGGGATCAGGAAATCCCTGCTGTTCCAGTGACAAAACTTTGATATTTTGCTGAATTCTTGGTGGATTTGTGTTCCTTTAGAAGGAGAAGGGTCACTTATTCTAGAGTTTGCAGTTCAATCTGAATATTTTAATGTCAGCAAAATTACTGCTGAAATATGAATATATTCAATTAGTGTTAGAAATGTGTGGTTCCAGGTTGATTCCCAGAGGAATTTGGGATGCAGAGAGGTGGGATATGGAGAGTTTAGCTCTGTGCATCACCAGATCCCTCTGCCAGGGAAGGGTTTGGTCCCCTCTTTTAGCATTCTGAAAAATCCCTCATAACAAGTCTATTGGACATGGCCAGGAATGGCTTAAAACCTCCAGGTAGTACAAAAAAGGGGAGGAATTTAGCCATTCTCTAGATATTTATATGGCAAATAATGTATATGTTAATATAGAAAATATTATATAAAAATGCACCAAGGTGCATAATTATATAAATGCACCAAGGTACAGGGATTCCAATATTAGACATTTTAGGAAAAAACCCTACTTATTACCGACATTTATAGAGATCTATATACTTTTTTGAATAAGAAATATATATTATATTTAAATATATATATTTATATTTATATTTATATTTATATTTATATGGTTATTTATATTTATATTTATATTTATATTTATATGGTTATTTATATTTATATTTATATTTTAGGGTTAATTATAATTTTAATAGATTCAATTATATTTATATTTATATTTATACTTATATTTATATTTATATGGTTATTTATATTTATAGTTACATTTATATTTATAGTTATAGTTATAGTTATAATTATATTTATATTGATAGTTATAGTTATAACTATAGTTATAGCTATAGTAATAGTTATAGTTATACGTTCATTTTAATTTTATATTTTTATGTTATTATATTTACATTCTGATTTATATACACATTTGCATTTACATTTACATTTACATTTATTTTTATTTATATTTAAATTAATAGATTATATATTAATATATCTAAATTAATATATTAGATTAATATATTAGTTTATATATTAATATATTAATACATTATATAATGTTATATTAATGTATTAATATATTAATATATTATATTTTAATTAATATTATAACACAGAATGGTTTGGATTGGAAAAGACTTTAAAGCCCATCCAATGCCACCCCTGCCATGGCAGGGACACCTTCCCCTGTCCCAGGTTGCTCCAAGCCCTGTCCAGCCTGGCCTTGGGCACTGCCAGGGAGCCAGGGGCAGCCACAGCTGCTCTGGAAATTCCATCCTGACCCTCAGAAGGAAGAATTTCTCCCCAATGTCCCATCCATCCCTGCCCTCTGGCAGTGGGAGCCATTCCCTGTGTCCTGTCCCTCCAATATTTTTACATACTGCCTTAATTCCAAAAACTCTGTAATGTTCAATATCGTGCCCTTTAAGAACAAGGACAGGTCTGTAGAAACAAAGCTTGAGAAGCTACTACCAGTTTACTCATTGCCACATTGGCTGCCTCTTCCTTTCTCTGACTCTTCTTTGACCTTCCATTCTGTTCTAACATTAATATTACCACACCTGTTATTTGTAATATTCTGCTGTTTTCTAAGCCCTCTCATGCACAAAATACCAAAGCATCACTTGATTGAGTCTGGAATCCAGAAAGACAGCAGAGATTTAGGAATGGGGAAGAGACAGGGCATTATTTTTGTATATAACAGACAGAGCTGGGCCTTGCTCTGGGCTGGATCATGGGTGACAAGTCCTGCAGAGAGGGACAGAGAACTCCTGACAGCACAGGTGGCTCCAGGTGGGTGCACAGCAAACTCAGGGAGTGCAGGTAGAACAAATACCTGCAAAAACCCCACAGAAACTCTTCCCTTCGATTGTCCAGCTGGTGAATTGTGACAACAAAGAGATTTGGTGTGACTCTGTCTGGCTCAGGCGAGACCCCACCTGCAGAGCTGTCTCCAGCCTGGGGGTCCCAGCACAGGAGAAAGAGCCCAGAGGAAGCTCTAGGAGGATCAAAGGCATAGAGCAGCCCTGCTGGGAGAATTGGGGTTGTTCAGTCTGGAGGAGAAAAGCTTTGGGGTGACCCTGTGGCCTTCCAGAACCTGATCAAAGGGATAAGCAGCTCTGCTGGGAGAACTAGGGTTGTTCAGTCTGGAGGAGAGAAGCTTTGGGGTGACCCTGTGGCCTTCCAGAACCTGAAGGGAGCCAGCAAGAAAGATGGAGAGAGAGAGAGAATTTCCAATATTAGGGAAAAATTCAGAGGGTGATGAGGCCCTGGCACATGCTGTCCAGAGCAGCTGTGGGCTGCCCTCTTCCCTGGCCTGGAGGTGTCCAAGGCCAGGTTGGACAAGATTTGGAGCAATCTGTGATAGTGGAAGGTAGGGATGAACCAAGATGGGCTTTAAGGCCGGGAGGAACCAAACTACAGCTAAACTACATTTCCATGAAGTTGTTTGTGAGGATGCTGGGATGTAATAGTGATTCCTTGCATTTGAAAGAGCTTGGTCTGAGTCCCCCTCTCCCTTTCTCCATCCTTCCTCTCCTAATGGCACTGCCTGAAGCAGGATGCCAGCCCTGCTCATTTCCTGGTGGGTGTCAAGCCCAAGCATTACTAACGAGCCTGGAATGTGTTACCAAAAGAGAATCTCCTGAGGTGACACAACCAACCTGACAGGGGAGAGACCGGGGTGTGATTCCAGTGACAGATTATTAATAGAATGAGCCCCTCCTTAGAGCCACACCATGGAGATGGTTTGGAACATTTGCGTCCACCTCAGGGGAACAGGGGAATTTAATTGAGGTGACAAACCCACAGCTATTGTGTTGTCATCACTGAAAGAGCCATGGATGAATAGCAGATTTTTTTAGGTGTTGCCAATTCAGAAAGCGTGAAAAAAGAGCATGAATATGTAATGCTTACGTAAAAAGCAGATGGAAAAATGTTGGACTTGTTCAGAGTATTTTGTAAAATGTTGGACTTGTTCAGAGTGTGTTTCTTCATCTGTTGAGGTATCTACTACTCCTTTGAAATCTGGGAATTACAGACATGACTGATGTCCCTCAGTAAAATACATATTTAAATCCCAAGTCAGCTCAGTGTTCTTGAGAAGCTGTTCCAGAAAACTCTGAACAGTCAGTCTTTGACCCTCTTTTCCATAGAAAAGATAGGGTTGGGTAGGAATGTGATTTCTCATTGGAAAGGAAGAAGTTTGGGGAATTCTATGCTAACTAGCTTTACTTCAAAAAGCAGAAGAATCTTAAAACTAAGTACTAAATAATAACAGGACCATATAAGATAATAAAGTCTTAAGAAGTAAGAAAAGGAAGAAACTGGTACAGCCTGGTTCAATTTCCTTTTTGACAAAAGGTTTCAGCCAAAGGGAAACCCTCATCTGGGCTAAAAATGTAATCAGAGAATAAATTTTGACAGTGATTGACATAACACTTTCCTAAAAGAAGAGATCATCCAGGGTGGAGGCAAATCCTCATAGATGGCTGTTACTGTTCTTTTCTTGGTTTGGATGAGAAAACTTGTGTTAAAAATACATAACAATTAATGCCTAGCAGTAAGTGAGATTACATTTTAAATGCCATCAGTTCTCCACATTAGTTGCTCCTAGATAATTTGAAATATTATCTATGGAACGATAAAAGTTAGGAATCTTACAAATATTTTGGAAGACAAGATTAGAATGAAAATTATTCAGAAGAAAAAGAATGGCTCTTCTGAATTGCAGTGGAGGAAAATGGGATGCCTTGCACGTGTGTAAATGCAAATGTTCAGGTGCAAAGAACATTCTGGCTTTATTGTTCTGTGAAGATCTCTTCAGAGAACCTCCAGCTGGACATAATTATTGATTTCAGTGCATGAAGGAAGAGATAAAGTGCAAGAGGTTTTGTGATAACACCATTGTTGAAGGGGTAAAGGTCCAGTGATCACTCAGCCTGTTGGACTGAGTCCAGAGGAGGCCCCCAAGGTGAGCAGAATGACAGAGCAGCTCTCATGTGGAGCCAGGCCAAGGAAACAGGGATTGTCCAGCCTGTAGATGAGATGGCTCCAGGGAAAACTTAGAGGTCTTCCAAGTGCCTAAAAGGGCTCCAAGAGAGGTAGAGAGGTACTTGGGACAAGGGATGGAGGGAGAGGACACGGGAATGGCTTCAACCTTAGAGAGGGTTGATTTAGGACAGGTAATATAAAGAAATTGTTCCCAGTGATGGTGGTGACACAGGGTGACCAGAGCAGCTGTGACTGCCCCTGGATCCCTGGAAATGTCCAGGGCCATGCTGGATGGGACTTTGAGCAACCTGGGATAGTAGAAGATGGTTCTGACCATGGCAGGGGGTGGAACACAAGAATTTTCTGGATCCTTTCCAACACAAACCATTCTGTTACTCTATACAAACATATTTAAGAGAGATCTCGATCAGCATATGACTCCTGAGACTCCTCATGCATTAATATCAGAGGAGATTTAAATACAGGAGCATATTACAAAAAAAAGTGGGAAAAGAAATCTCTTAAATATGACAGAGGGAAAAGAGAAAAGATAGTAAAGCAGTAAAAGAATATTTAGGAAAAAATGAATAAGTACCAATTTGTTGGAATAATATAAAGAATAAAGAATCCCAGACATTTTAAAAAACTACATGAAAAATCAATTTCTATAACAGGAAATTCACAGACAACAGAAAATAATTCGAAAGGACAGACCACAAAAGGAATACCAGAAACTGCAAATATGAAAACAACATCTCCTGAAGCTCCTGCAAAAGAGAATACAACCACAACGAATATAATATCCACGACAGGAGAAAGCTCAAAACAAACACAGGGTGAAACTAGAGTTACACCAACATCCAGGAAAATGGAAACATCAATTAAGAGGGCAAAGACAACATCGCGTCCTGAGTCTACAGCTGCAGCCTCTTCCACTAGAGCTGACATATCACCATTGGTGACAACATCCACAGTTCTCTCAACGGCAAAACAGACCTCCAAAGCAGAGACTTCAGCCACAGCAACCATGCAATCCAGCCGCTCTGAGAGTTCCCTGAGTCAGCAGGTCACCACTTCAGCAACAGAGGCAACAACGCCGAGCACCATGGTCCTCACCCAAACTTTGACCGCTGCTCCTGGGACAAGTCCAACTTCGGCCACCACTTCTGCTGTTCCACTGAGCTCGACTCTTGAGACAAGTACACTGTCTGTCAGCACTGCTCCTCCCACCACCAGCACCGTAGTGGAGACTGCCGCCTCAGCTGCTGATCTGGGCACATCCACCGTTGCCTCAACCGGTGTGTCCAGCGCTACACGCCTGCAAGGCAGCACGTTGGCTGTAGACACCACAGCTGAGCCTGAGTCTACGGCTTCAGTGTCCTCAGACCATGCAGAGATCTCATCATTGGCGACAGCCTCGAGAATCGTGCCGAGCACAGCAGAAATCTCCAGTCTCATGGCTACAGCCACCACTCCATTCCAATCCAGTCAGGCCAGAACAGATTCTCTTTCCCAGGTCACCACTGCAGCGACAGAGTTCACATCTGTGCCCACCATGGTCCTTGACCAAATGTCAACCTCTGCTTCTGGGTCAACAGCAACTTCTGCCACCCCTTCTTCTCCGCCTCTGAGCTCTAGTCTGGAGACAACTGCCCCATCTCTCACCACAGCTACAGCCACCAGCAGCAGTACAGTTCCTGAGTCAAGCTCCTCAGCTGCAGGTCTGGGCACATCCACGGTTGGGTCCAGCAGTGAATCCACCACCACAAGTCCAGGAGGCAGCACCTCAGCTGCGCAGTCCACATCCCAGCCGGAGTCTACGGCTTCAGCCTCTTCAGCTCAGCCAGAGACAACTTCACCTGGGACAAGCACCGCAGGCCTGTCAACCACAGCAGAAATCTCCAGCCTCATGGATACGGCCACCACTCCAGTCCAATCCAGCCTGCCTGGGACATCCACTAGTGACCAGGTCACTACGGAAGGGACAGCAACAACGGCAACCACTGTGGATGGTGAACAAACATCCTCTGCTGCTCGTGGGACAAGCCCAACTTCTGCCACCGCCTCTTCTCTTCCAACAAGCTCTGCTCCGGAGACCACTTCACCAGCTCTCACCAGAAGCACCGGCGGCACCACCACGCTGTTGGAGACAACCTCAACCGCTGCTGCTACTTCAGCTTTAAGCTCTGAGCCCAGCACAGTGCTGACGTCCTTGACAACAGAATTCTCCATCTCCAGTGCACAGACCACATCGTCTTCCAGGTCTACGGCTGCAGCTTCTTCCACTAGAGCTGACACGTCTCCTTTGGTGACAACATCCACAGTTCTCTCGACAGCAAAACAGACCTCCAAAGCAGAGACTTCAGCCACGGCAACCATGCAATCCAGCCGCTCTGAGAGTTCCCTGAGTCAGCAGGTCACCACTTCAGCAACAGAGGCAACAACACCAAGCACCATGGTCCTCACCCAAACTTCGACCGCTGCTCCTGGGACAAGTCCAACTTCGGCCACCACTTCTGCTGTTCCACTGAGCTCGACTCTTGAGACAAGTACACTGTCTGTCAGCACTGCTCCTCCCACCACCAGCACCGTAGTGGAGACTGCCGCCTCAGCTGCTGATCTGGGCACATCCACCGTTGCCTCAACCGGTGTGTCCAGCGCTACACGCCTGCAAGGCAGCACGTTGGCTGTAGACACCACAGCTGAGCCTGAGTCTACGGCTTCAGTGTCCTCAGACCATGCAGAGATCTCATCATTGGCGACAGCCTCGAGAATCGTGCCGAGCACAGCAGAAATCTCCAGTCTCATGGCTACAGCCACCACTCCATTCCAATCCAGTCAGGCCAGAACAGATTCTCTTTCCCAGGTCACCACTGCAGCGACAGAGTTCACATCTGTGCCCACCATGGTCCTTGACCAAATGTCAACCTCTGCTTCTGGGTCAACAGCAACTTCTGCCACCCCTTCTTCTCCGCCTCTGAGCTCTAGTCTGGAGACAACTGCCCCATCTCTCACCACAGCTACAGCCACCAGCAGCAGTACAGTTCCTGAGTCAAGCTCCTCAGCTGCAGGTCTGGGCACATCCACGGTTGGGTCCAGCAGTGAATCCACCACCACAAGTCCAGGAGGCAGCACCTCAGCTGCGCAGTCCACATCCCAGCCGGAGTCTACGGCTTCAGCCTCTTCAGCTCAGCCAGAGACAACTTCACCTGGGACAAGCACCGCAGGCCTGTCAACCACAGCAGAAATCTCCAGCCTCATGGATACGGCCACCACTCCAGTCCAATCCAGCCTGCCTGGGACATCCACTAGTGACCAGGTCACTACGGAAGGGACAGCAACAACGGCAACCACTGTGGATGGTGAACAAACATCCTCTGCTGCTCGTGGGACAAGCCCAACTTCTGCCACCGCCTCTTCTCTTCCAACAAGCTCTGCTCCGGAGACCACTTCACCAGCTCTCACCAGAAGCACCGGCGACACCACCACGCTGTTGGAGACAACCTCAACCGCTGCTGCTACTTCAGCTTTAAGCTCTGAGCCCAGCACAGTGCTGACGTCCTTGACAACAGAATTCTCCATCTCCAGTGCACAGACCACATCGTCTTCCAGGTCTACGGCTGCAGCTTCTTCCACTAGAGCTGACACGTCTCCTTTGGTGACAACATCCACAGTTCTCTCGACAGCAAAACAGACCTCCAAAGCAGAGACTTCAGCCACGGCAACCATGCAATCCAGCCGCTCTGAGAGTTCCCTGAGTCAGCAGGTCACCACTTCAGCAACAGAGGCAACAACACCAAGCACCATGGTCCTCACCCAAACTTCGACCGCTGCTCCTGGGACAAGTCCAACTTCGGCCACCACTTCTGCTGTTCCACTGAGCTCGACTCTTGAGACAAGTACACTGCCCGTCAGCACTGCTCCTCCCACCACCAGCACCGTAGTGGAGACTGCCGCCTCAGCTGCTGATCTGGGCACACCCACCGTTGCCTCAACCGGTGTGTCCAGCGCTACACGCCTGCAAGGCAGCACGTTGGCTGTAGACACCACAGCTGAGCCTGAGTCTATGGCTTCAGCGTCCTCAGACCATGCAGAGATCTCATCATTGGCGACAGCCTCGAGAATCGTGTCGAGCACAGCAGAAATCTCCAGTCTCATGGCTACAGCCACCACTCCATTCCAATCCAGTCAGGCCAGAACAGATTCTCTTTCCCAGGTCACCACTGCAGCGGCAGAGTTCACATCTGTGCCCACCATGGTCCTTGACCAAATGTCAACCTCTGCTTCTGGGTCAACAGCAACTTCTGCCACCCCTTCTTCTCCACCTCTGAGCTCTAGTCTGGAGACAACTGCCCGATCTCTCACCACTGCTACAGCCACCAGCAGCAGTACAGTTCCTGAGTCAAGCTCCTCAGCTGCAGGTCTGGGCACATCCACGGTTGGGTCCAGCAGTGAATCCACCACCACAAGTCCAGGAGGCAGCACCTCAGCTGCGCAGTCCACATCCCAGCCAGAGTCTACGGCTTCAGCCTCTTCAGCTCAGCCAGAGACAACTTCATCTGGGACAAGCACCGCAGGCCTGTCAACCACAGCAGAAATCTCTAGTCTCATGGATACAGCCACTACTCCTGTCCAATCCAGCCTGCCTGGGACATCCACTAGTGACCAGGTCACTACGGAAGGGACAGCAACAACGGCAACCACTGTGGATGGTGAACAAACATCCTCTGCTGCTCGTGGGACAAACCCAACTTCTGCCACCACCTCTTCTCTTCCAACAAGCTCTGCTCCGGAGACCACTTCACCAGCTCTCACCAGAAGCACCGGTGGCACCACCACGCTGTTGGAGACAACCTCAACCGCTGCTGCTACTTCAGCTTTAAGCTCTGAGCCCAGCACAGTGCTGACGTCCTTGACAACAGAATTCTCCACCTCCAGTGCACAGACCACATCGTCGTCCAGGTCTACGGCTGCAGCTTCTTCCACTAGAGCTGACACGTCTCCTTTGGTGACAACATCCACAGTTCTCTCGACAGCAAAACAGACCTCCAAAGCAGAGACTTCAGCCACGGCAACCATGCAATCCAGCCGCTCTGAGAGTTCCCTGAGTCAGCAGGTCACCACTTCAGCAACAGAGGCAACAACGCCGAGCACCATGGTCCTCACCCAAACTTCGACCACTGCTCCTGGGACAAGTCCAACTTCGGCCACCACTTCTGCTGTTCCACTGAGCTCGACTCTTGAGACAAGTACACTGTCTGTCAGCACTGCTCCTCCCACCACCAGCACCGTAGTTGAGACTGCCGCCTCAGCTGCTGATCTGGGCACATCCACCGTTGCCTCAACCGGTGTGTCCAGTGCTACACGCCTGCAAGGCAGCACGCTGGCTGTAGACACCACAGCTGAGCCTGAGTCTACGGCTTCAGCGTCCTCAGACCATGCAGAGATCTCATCATTGGCGACAGCCTCGAGAATCGTGCCGAGCACAGCAGAAATCTCCAGTCTCATGGCTACAGCCACCACTCCATTCCAATCCAGTCAGGCCAGAACAGATTCTCTTTCCCAGGTCACCACTGCAGCGGCAGAGTTCACATCTGTGCCCACCATGGTCCTTGACCAAATGTCAACCTCTGCTTCTGGGTCAACAGCAACTTCTGCCACCCCTTCTTCTCCGCCTCTGAGCTCTAGTCTGGAGACAACTGCCCCATCTCTCACCACAGCTACAGCCACCAGCAGCAGTACAGTTCCTGAGTCAAGCTCCTCAGCTGCAGGTCTGGGCACATCCACGGTTGGGTCCAGCAGTGAATCCACCACCACAAGTCCAGGAGGCAGCACCTCAGCTGCGCAGTCCACATCCCAGCCGGAGTCTACGGCTTCAGCCTCTTCAGCTCAGCCAGAGACAACTTCACCTGGGACAAGCACCGCAGGCCTGTCAACCACAGCAGAAATCTCCAGCCTCATGGATACGGCCACCACTCCAGTCCAATCCAGCCTGCCTGGGACATCCACTAGTGACCAGGTCACTACGGAAGGGACAGCAACAACGGCAACCACTGTGGATGGTGAACAAACATCCTCTGCTGCTCGTGGGACAAGCACAACTTCTGCCACCGCCTCTTCTCTTCCAACAAGCTCTGCTCCGGAGACCACTTCACCAGCTCTCACCAGAAGCACCGGCGACACCACCACGCTGTTGGAGACAACCTCAACCGCTGCTGCTACTTCAGCTTTAAGCTCTGAGCCCAGCACAGTGCTGACGTCCTTGACAACAGAATTCTCCACCTCCAGTGCACAGACCACATCGTCGTCCAGGTCTACGGCGGCAGCTTCTTCCACTAGAGCTGACACGTCTCCTTTGGTGACAACATCCACAGTTCTCTCGACAGCAAAACAGACCTCCAAAGCAGAGACTTCAGCCACAGCGACCATGCAATCCAGCCGCTCTGAGAGTTCCCTGAGTCAGCAGGTCACCACTTCAGCAACAGAGGCAACAACGCCGAGCACCATGGTCCTCACCCAAACTTCGACCACTGCTCCTGGGACAAGTCCAACTTCGGCCACCACTTCTGCTGTTCCACTGAGCTCGACTCTTGAGACAAGTACACTGTCTGTCAGCACTGCTCCTCCCACCACCAGCACCGTAGTTGAGACTGCCGCCACAGCTGCTGATCTGGGCACATCCACCGTTGCCTCAACCGGTGTGTCCAGCGCTACACGCCTGCAAGGCAGCACGTTGGCTGTAGACACCACAGCTGAGCCTGAGTCTACGGCTTCAGCGTCCTCAGATCATGCAGAGATCTCATCATTGGCGACAGCCTCGAGAATCGTGTCGAGCACAGCAGAAATCTCCAGTCTCATGGCTACAGCCACCACTCCATTCCAATCCAGTCAGGCCAGAACAGATTCTCTTTCCCAGGTCACCACTGCAGCGGCAGAGTTCACATCTGTGCCCACCATGGTCCTTGACCAAATGTCAACCTCTGCTTCTGGGTCAACAGCAACTTCTGCCACCCCTTCTTCTCCGCCTCTGAGCTCTAGTCTGGAGACAACTGCCCCATCTCTCACCACAGCTACAGCCACCAGCAGCAGTACAGTTCCTGAGTCAAGCTCCTCAGCTGCAGGTCAGGGCACATCCACGGTTGGGTCCAGCAGTGAATCCACCACCACAAGTCCAGGAGGCAGCACCTCAGCTGCGCAGTCCACATCCCAGCCGGAGTCTACGGCTTCAGCCTCTTCAGCTCAGCCAGAGACAACTTCACCTGGGACAAGCACCGCAGGCCTGTCAACCACAGCAGAAATCTCCAGCCTCATGGATACGGCCACTACTCCTGTCCAATCCAGCCTGCCTGGGACATCCACTAGTGACCAGGTCACTACGGAAGGGACAGCAACAACGGCAACCACTGTGGATGGTGAACAAACATCCTCTGCTGCTCGTGGGACAAGCACAACTTCTGCCACCGCCTCTTCTCTTCCAACAAGCTCTGCTCCGGAGACCACTTCACCAGCTCTCACCAGAAGCACCGGCGACACCACCACGCTGTTGGAGACAACCTCAACCGCTGCTGCTACTTCAGCTTTAAGCTCTGAGCCCAGCACAGTGCTGACGTCCTTGACAACAGAATTCTCCACCTCCAGTGCACAGACCACATCGTCGTCCAGGTCTACGGCGGCAGCTTCTTCCACTAGAGCTGACACGTCTCCTTTGGTGACAACATCCACAGTTCTCTCGACAGCAAAACAGTCCTCCAAAGCAGAGACTTCAGCCACAGCGACCATGAAATCCAGCCGCTCTGAGAGTTCCCTGAGTCAGCAGGTCACCACTTCAGCAACAGAGGCAACAACGCCGAGCACCATGGTCCTCACCCAAACTTCGACCGCTGCTCCTGGGACAAGTCCAACTTCGGCCACCACTTCTGCTGTTCCACTGAGCTCGACTCTTGAGACAAGTACACTGTCTGTCAGCACTGCTCCTCCCACCACCAGCACCGTAGTTGAGACTGCCGCCTCAGCTGCTGATCTGGGCACATCCACCGTTGCCTCAACCGGTGTGTCCAGCGCTACACGCCTGCAAGGCAGCACGTTGGCTGTAGACACCACAGCTGAGCCTGAGTCTACGGCTTCAGCGTCCTCAGATCATGCAGAGATCTCATCATTGGCGACAGCCTCGAGAATCGTGTCGAGCACAGCAGAAATCTCCAGTCTCATGGCTACAGCCACCACTCCATTCCAATCCAGTCAGGCCAGAACAGATTCTCTTTCCCAGGTCACCACTGCAGCGGCAGAGTTCACATCTGTGCCCACCATGGTCCTTGACCAAATGTCAACCTCTGCTTCTGGGTCAACAGCAACTTCTGCCACCCCTTCTTCTCCGCCTCTGAGCTCTAGTCTGGAGACAACTGCCCCATCTCTCACCACAGCTACAGCCACCAGCAGCAGTACAGTTCCTGAGTCAAGCTCCTCAGCTGCAGGTCAGGGCACATCCACGGTTGGGTCCAGCAGTGAATCCACCACCACAAGTCCAGGAGGCAGCACCTCAGCTGCGCAGTCCACATCCCAGCCGGAGTCTACGGCTTCAGCCTCTTCAGCTCAGCCAGAGACAACTTCATCTGGGACAAGCACCGCAGGCCTGTCAACCACAGCAGAAATCTCCAGCCTCATGGATACGGCCACTACTCCTGTCCAATCCAGCCTGCCTGGGACATCCACTAGTGACCAGGTCACTACGGAAGGGACAGCAACAACGGCAACCACTGTGGATGGTGAACAAACATCCTCTGCTGCTCGTGGGACAAGCACAACTTCTGCCACCGCCTCTTCTCTTCCAACAAGCTCTGCTCCGGAGACCACTTCACCAGCTCTCACCAGAAGCACCGGCGGCACCACCACGCTGTTGGAGACAACCTCAACCGCTGCTGCTACTTCAGCTTTAAGCTCTGAGCCCAGCACAGTGCTGACGTCCTTGACAACAGAATTCTCCACCTCCAGTGCACAGACCACATCGTCGTCCAGGTCTACGGCGGCAGCTTCTTCCACTAGAGCTGACACGTCTCCTTTGGTGACAACATCCACAGTTCTCTCGACAGCAAAACAGTCCTCCAAAGCAGAGACTTCAGCCACAGCGACCATGAAATCCAGCCGCTCTGAGAGTTCCCTGAGTCAGCAGGTCACCACTTCAGCAACAGAGGCAACAACGCCGAGCACCATGGTCCTCACCCAAACTTCGACCGCTGCTCCTGGGACAAGTCCAACTTCGGCCACCACTTCTGCTGTTCCACTGAGCTCGACTCTTGAGACAAGTACACTGTCTGTCAGCACTGCTCCTCCCACCACCAGCACCGTAGTTGAGACTGCCGCCTCAGCTGCTGATCTGGGCATATCCACCGTTGCCTCAACCGATGTGTCCAGCGCTACACGCCTGCAAGGCAGCACGTCGGATGTAGACACCACAGCTGAGCCTGAGTCTACGGCTTCAGCGTCCTCAGACCATGCAGAGATCTCATCATTGGCGACAGCCTCGAGAATCGTGTCGAGCACAGCAGAAATCTCCAGTCTCATGGCTACAGCCACCACTCCATTCCAATCCAGTCAGGCCAGAACAGATTCTCTTTCCCAGGTCACCACTGCAGCGGCAGAGTTCACATCTGTGCCCACCATGGTCCTTGACCAAATGTCAACCTCTGCTTCTGGGTCAACAGCAACTTCTGCCACCCCTTCTTCTCCGCCTCTGAGCTCTAGTCTGGAGACAACTGCCCCATCTCTCACCACAGCTACAGCCACCAGCAGCAGTACAGTTCCTGAGTCAAGCTCCTCAGCTGCAGGTCTGGGCACATCCACGGTTGGGTCCAGCAGTGAATCCACCACCACAAGTCCAGGAGGCAGCACCTCAGCTGCGCAGTCCACATCCCAGCCGGAGTCTACGGCTTCAGCCTCTTCAGCTCAGCCAGAGACAACTTCACCTGGGACAAGCACCGCAGGCCTGTCAACCACAGCAGAAATCTCCAGCCTCATGGATACGGCCACCACTCCAGTCCAATCCAGCCTGCCTGGGACATCCACTAGTGACCAGGTCACTACGGAAGGGACAGCAACAACGGCGACCACTGTGGATGGTGAACAAACATCCTCTGCTGCTCGTGGGACAAGCCCAACTTCTGCCACCGCCTCTTCTCTTCCAACAAGCTCTGCTCCGGAGACCACTTCACCAGCTCTCACCAGAAGCACCGGCGGCACCACCACACTGTTGGAGACAACCTCAACCGCTGCTGCTACTTCAGCTTTCAGCTCTGAGCACAGCACAGTGCTGACGTCCTTGACAACAGAATTCTCCACCTCCAGTGCACAGACCACATCGTCTTCCAGGTCTACGGCTGCAGCTTCTTCCACTAGAGCTGACACGTCTACTTGGGTGAAAACATCCACAGTTCTCTCGACAGCAAAACAGACCTCCAAAGCAGAGACTTCAGCCACAGCGACCATGCAATCCAGCCGCTCTGAGAGTTCCCTGAGTCAGCAGGTCACCACTTCAGCAACAGAGGCAACAACGCCGAGCACCATGGTCCTCACCCAAACTTCGACCACTGCTCCTGGGACAAGTCCAACTTCGGCCACCACTTCTGCTGTTCCACTGAGCTCGACTCTTGAGACAAGTACACTGTCTGTCAGCACTGCTCCTCCCACCACCAGCACCGTAGTTGAGACTGCCGCCTCAGCTGCTGATCTGGGCACATCCACCGTTGCCTCAACCGGTGTGTCCAGCGCTACACGCCTGCAAGGCAGCACGTTGGCTGTAGACACCACAGCTGAGCCTGAGTCTACGGCTTCAGCGTCCTCAGATCATGCAGAGATCTCATCATTGGCGACAGCCTCGAGAATCGTGTCGAGCACAGCAGAAATCTCCAGTCTCATGGCTACAGCCACCACTCCATTCCAATCCAGTCAGGCCAGAACAGATTCTCTTTCCCAGGTCACCACTGCAGCGGCAGAGTTCACATCTGTGCCCACCATGGTCCTTGACCAAATGTCAACCTCTGCTTCTGGGTCAACAGCAACTTCTGCCACCCCTTCTTCTCCGCCTCTGAGCTCTAGTCTGGAGACAACTGCCCCATCTCTCACCACAGCTACAGCCACCAGCAGCAGTACAGTTCCTGAGTCAAGCTCCTCAGCTGCAGGTCTGGGCACATCCACGGTTGGGTCCAGCAGTGAATCCACCACCACAAGTCCAGGAGGCAGCACCTCAGCTGCGCAGTCCACATCCCAGCCGGAGTCTACGGCTTCAGCCTCTTCAGCTCAGCCAGAGACAACTTCACCTGGGACAAGCACCGCAGGCCTGTCAACCACAGCAGAAATCTCCAGCCTCATGGATACGGCCACCACTCCAGTCCAATCCAGCCTGCCTGGGACATCCACTAGTGACCAGGTCACTACGGAAGGGACAGCAACAACGGCAACCACTGTGGATGGTGAACAAACATCCTCTGCTGCTCGTGGGACAAGCCCAACTTCTGCCACCGCCTCTTCTCTTCCAACAAGCTCTGCTCCGGAGACCACTTCACCAGCTCTCACCAGAAGCACCGGCGGCACCACCACGCTGTTGGAGACAACCTCAACCGCTGCTGCTACTTCAGCTTTAAGCTCTGAGCCCAGCACAGTGCTGACGTCCTTGACAACAGAATTCTCCATCTCCAGTGCACAGACCACATCGTCTTCCAGGTCTACGGCTGCAGCTTCTTCCACTAGAGCTGACACGTCTCCTTTGGTGACAACATCCACAGTTCTCTCGACAGCAAAACAGACCTCCAAAGCAGAGACTTCAGCCACGGCAACCATGCAATCCAGCCGCTCTGAGAGTTCCCTGAGTCAGCAGGTCACCACTTCAGCAACAGAGGCAACAACACCAAGCACCATGGTCCTCACCCAAACTTCGACCACTGCTCCTGGGACAAGTCCAACTTCGGCCACCACTTCTGCTGTTCCACTGAGCTCGACTCTTGAGACAAGTACACTGTCTGTCAGCACTGCTCCTCCCACCACCAGCACCGTAGTGGAGACTGCCGCCTCAGCTGCTGATCTGGGCACACCCACCGTTGCCTCAACCGGTGTGTCCAGCGCTACACGCCTGCAAGGCAGCACGTTGGCTGTAGACACCACAGCTGAGCCTGAGTCTATGGCTTCAGCGTCCTCAGACCATGCAGAGATCTCATCATTGGCGACAGCCTCGAGAATCGTGTCGAGCACAGCAGAAATCTCCAGTCTCATGGCTACAGCCACCACTCCATTCCAATCCAGTCAGGCCAGAACAGATTCTCTTTCCCAGGTCACCACTGCAGCGGCAGAGTTCACATCTGTGCCCACCATGGTCCTTGACCAAATGTCAACCTCTGCTTCTGGGTCAACAGCAACTTCTGCCACCCCTTCTTCTCCACCTCTGAGCTCTAGTCTGGAGACAACTGCCCCATCTCTCACCACTGCTACAGCCACCAGCAGCAGTACAGTTCCTGAGTCAAGCTCCTCAGCTGCAGGTCTGGGCACATCCACGGTTGGGTCCAGCAGTGAATCCACCACCACAAGTCCAGGAGGCAGCACCTCAGCTGCGCAGTCCACATCCCAGCCGGAGTCTACGGCTTCAGCCTCTTCAGCTCAGCCAGAGACAACTTCATCTGGGACAAGCACCGCAGGCCTGTCAACCACAGCAGAAATCTCTAGTCTCATGGATACAGCCACTACTCCTGTCCAATCCAGCCTGCCTGGGACATCCACTAGTGACCAGGTCACTACGGAAGGGACAGCAACAACGGCAACCACTGTGGATGGTGAACAAACATCCTCTGCTGCTCGTGGGACAAACCCAACTTCTGCCACCACCTCTTCTCTTCCAACAAGCTCTGCTCCGGAGACCACTTCACCAGCTCTCACCAGAAGCACCGGTGGCACCACCACGCTGTTGGAGACAACCTCAACCGCTGCTGCTACTTCAGCTTTAAGCTCTGAGCCCAGCACAGTGCTGACGTCCTTGACAACAGAATTCTCCACCTCCAGTGCACAGACCACATCGTCGTCCAGGTCTACGGCTGCAGCTTCTTCCACTAGAGCTGACACGTCTCCTTTGGTGACAACATCCACAGTTCTCTCGACAGCAAAACAGACCTCCAAAGCAGAGACTTCAGCCACGGCAACCATGCAATCCAGCCGCTCTGAGAGTTCCCTGAGTCAGCAGGTCACCACTTCAGCAACAGAGGCAACAACGCCGAGCACCATGGTCCTCACCCAAACTTCGACCACTGCTCCTGGGACAAGTCCAACTTCGGCCACCACTTCTGCTGTTCCACTGAGCTCGACTCTTGAGACAAGTACACTGTCTGTCAGCACTGCTCCTCCCACCACCAGCACCGTAGTTGAGACTGCCGCCTCAGCTGCTGATCTGGGCACATCCACCGTTGCCTCAACCGGTGTGTCCAGCGCTACACGCCTGCAAGGCAGCACGTTGGCTGTAGACACCACAGCTGAGCCTGAGTCTACGGCTTCAGCGTCCTCAGACCATGCAGAGATCTCATCATTGGCGACAGCCTCGAGAATCGTGTCGAGCACAGCAGAAATCTCCAGTCTCATGGCTACAGCCACCACTCCATTCCAATCCAGTCAGGCCAGAACAGATTCTCTTTCCCAGGTCACCACTGCAGCGGCAGAGTTCACATCTGTGCCCACCATGGTCCTTGACCAAATGTCAACCTCTGCTTCTGGGTCAACAGCAACTTCTGCCACCCCTTCTTCTCCGCCTCTGAGCTCTAGTCTGGAGACAACTGCCCCATCTCTCACCACAGCTACAGCCACCAGCAGCAGTACAGTTCCTGAGTCAAGCTCCTCAGCTGCAGGTCAGGGCACATCCACGGTTGGGTCCAGCAGTGAATCCACCACCACAAGTCCAGGAGGCAGCACCTCAGCTGCGCAGTCCACATCCCAGCCGGAGTCTACGGCTTCAGCCTCTTCAGCTCAGCCAGAGACAACTTCACCTGGGACAAGCACCGCAGGCCTGTCAACCACAGCAGAAATCTCCAGCCTCATGGATACGGCCACCACTCCAGTCCAATCCAGCGTGCCTGGGACATCCACTAGTGACCAGGTCACTACGGAAGGGACAGCAACAACGGCAACCACTGTGGATGGTGAACAAACATCCTCTGCTGCTCGTGGGACAAGCACAACTTCTGCCACCGCCTCTTCTCTTCCAACAAGCTCTGCTCCGGAGACCACTTCACCAGCTCTCACCAGAAGCACCGGCGACACCACCACGCTGTTGGAGACAACCTCAACCGCTGCTGCTACTTCAGCTTTAAGCTCTGAGCCCAGCACAGTGCTGACGTCCTTGACAACAGAATTCTCCACCTCCAGTGCACAGACCACATCGTCGTCCAGGTCTACGGCGGCAGCTTCTTCCACTAGAGCTGACACGTCTCCTTTGGTGACAACATCCACAGTTCTCTCGACAGCAAAACAGTCCTCCAAAGCAGAGACTTCAGCCACAGCGACCATGAAATCCAGCCGCTCTGAGAGTTCCCTGAGTCAGCAGGTCACCACTTCAGCAACAGAGGCAACAACGCCGAGCACCATGGTCCTCACCCAAACTTCGACCGCTGCTCCTGGGACAAGTCCAACTTCGGCCACCACTTCTGCTGTTCCACTGAGCTCGACTCTTGAGACAAGTACACTGTCTGTCAGCACTGCTCCTCCCACCACCAGCACCGTAGTTGAGACTGCCGCCTCAGCTGCTGATCTGGGCATATCCACCGTTGCCTCAACCGATGTGTCCAGCGCTACACGCCTGCAAGGCAGCACGTCGGATGTAGACACCACAGCTGAGCCTGAGTCTACGGCTTCAGCGTCCTCAGACCATGCAGAGATCTCATCATTGGCGACAGCCTCGAGAATCGTGTCGAGCACAGCAGAAATCTCCAGTCTCATGGCTACAGCCACCACTCCATTCCAATCCAGTCAGGCCAGAACAGATTCTCTTTCCCAGGTCACCACTGCAGCGGCAGAGTTCACATCTGTGCCCACCATGGTCCTTGACCAAATGTCAACCTCTGCTTCTGGGTCAACAGCAACTTCTGCCACCCCTTCTTCTCCGCCTCTGAGCTCTAGTCTGGAGACAACTGCCCCATCTCTCACCACAGCTACAGCCACCAGCAGCAGTACAGTTCCTGAGTCAAGCTCCTCAGCTGCAGGTCTGGGCACATCCACGGTTGGGTCCAGCAGTGAATCCACCACCACAAGTCCAGGAGGCAGCACCTCAGCTGCGCAGTCCACATCCCAGCCGGAGTCTACGGCTTCAGCCTCTTCAGCTCAGCCAGAGACAACTTCACCTGGGACAAGCACCGCAGGCCTGTCAACCACAGCAGAAATCTCCAGCCTCATGGATACGGCCACCACTCCAGTCCAATCCAGCCTGCCTGGGACATCCACTAGTGACCAGGTCACTACGGAAGGGACAGCAACAACGGCGACCACTGTGGATGGTGAACAAACATCCTCTGCTGCTCGTGGGACAAGCCCAACTTCTGCCACCGCCTCTTCTCTTCCAACAAGCTCTGCTCCGGAGACCACTTCACCAGCTCTCACCAGAAGCACCGGCGGCACCACCACACTGTTGGAGACAACCTCAACCGCTGCTGCTACTTCAGCTTTAAGCTCTGAGCCCAGCACAGTGCTGACGTCCTTGACAACAGAATTCTCCACCTCCAGTGCACAGACCACATCGTCGTCCAGGTCTACGGCGGCAGCTTCTTCCACTAGAGCTGACACGTCTACTTGGGTGACAACATCCACAGTTCTCTCGACAGCAAAACAGACCTCCAAAGCAGAGACTTCAGCCACAGCGACCATGCAATCCAGCCGCTCTGAGAGTTCCCTGAGTCAGCAGGTCACCACTTCAGCAACAGAGGCAACAACGCCGAGCACCATGGTCCTCACCCAAACTTCGACCACTGCTCCTGGGACAAGTCCAACTTCGGCCACCACTTCTGCTGTTCCACTGAGCTCGACTCTTGAGACAAGTACACTGTCTGTCAGCACTGCTCCTCCCACCACCAGCACCGTAGTTGAGACTGCCGCCACAGCTGCTGATCTGGGCACATCCACCGTTGCCTCAACCGGTGTGTCCAGCGCTACACGCCTGCAAGGCAGCACGTTGGCTGTAGACACCACAGCTGAGCCTGAGTCTACGGCTTCAGCGTCCTCAGATCATCCAGAGATCTCATCATTGGCGACAGCCTCGAGAATCGTGTCGAGCACAGCAGAAATCTCCAGTCTCATGGCTACAGCCACCACTCCATTCCAATCCAGTCAGGCCAGAACAGATTCTCTTTCCCAGGTCACCACTGCAGCGGCAGAGTTCACATCTGTGCCCACCATGGTCCTTGACCAAATGTCAACCTCTGCTTCTGGGTCAACAGCAACTTCTGCCACCCCTTCTTCTCCGCCTCTGAGCTCTAGTCTGGAGACAACTGCCCCATCTCTCACCACAGCTACAGCCACCAGCAGCAGTACAGTTCCTGAGTCAAGCTCCTCAGCTGCAGGTCTGGGCACATCCACGGTTGGGTCCAGCAGTGAATCCACCACCACAAGTCCAGGAGGCAGCACCTCAGCTGCGCAGTCCACATCCCAGCCGGAGTCTACGGCTTCAGCCTCTTCAGCTCAGCCAGAGACAACTTCACCTGGGACAAGCACCGCAGGCCTGTCAACCACAGCAGAAATCTCTAGCCTCATGGATACAGCCACTACTCCTGTCCAATCCAGCCTGCCTGAGGCATCCACTAGTGACCAGGTCACTACGGAAGGGACAGCAACAACGGCAACCACTGTGGATGGTGAACAAACATCCTCTGCTGCTCGTGGGACAAGCACAACTTCTGCCACCGCCTCTTCTCTTCCAACAAGCTCTGCTCCGGAGACCACTTCACCAGCTCTCACCAGAAGCACCGGCGGCACCACCACGCTGTTGGAGACAACCTCAACCGCTGCTGCTACTTCAGCTTTCAGCTCTGAGCACAGCACAGTGCTGACGTCCTTGACAACAGAATTCTCCACCTCCAGTGCACAGACCACATCGTCTTCCAGGTCTACGGCTGCAGCTTCTTCCACTAGAGCTGACACGTCTCCTTTGGTGACAACATCCACAGTTCTCTCGACAGCAAAACAGACCTCCAAAGCAGAGACTTCAGCCACAGCGACCATGCAATCCAGCCGCTCTGAGAGTTCCCTGAGTCAGCAGGTCACCACTTCAGCAACAGAGGCAACAACGCCGAGCACCATGGTCCTCACCCAAACTTCGACCACTGCTCCTGGGACAAGTCCAACTTCGGCCACCACTTCTGCTGTTCCACTGAGCTCGACTCTTGAGACAAGTACACTGTCTGTCAGCACTGCTCCTCCCACCACCAGCACCGTAGTTGAGACTGCCGCCTCAGCTGCTGATCTGGGCACATCCACCGTTGCCTCAACCGGTGTGTCCAGCGCTACACGCCTGCAAGGCAGCACGTTGGCTGTAGACACCACAGCTGAGCCTGAGTCTACGGCTTCAGCGTCCTCAGATCATCCAGAGATCTCATCATTGGCGACAGCCTCGAGAATCGTGTCGAGCACAGCAGAAATCTCCAGTCTCATGGCTACAGCCACCACTCCATTCCAATCCAGTCAGGCCAGAACAGATTCTCTTTCCCAGGTCACCACTGCAGCGGCAGAGTTCACATCTGTGCCCACCATGGTCCTTGACCAAATGTCAACCTCTGCTTCTGGGTCAACAGCAACTTCTGCCACCCCTTCTTCTCCGCCTCTGAGCTCTAGTCTGGAGACAACTGCCCCATCTCTCACCACAGCTACAGCCACCAGCAGCAGTACAGTTCCTGAGTCAAGCTCCTCAGCTGCAGGTCAGGGCACATCCACGGTTGGGTCCAGCAGTGAATCCACCACCACAAGTCCAGGAGGCAGCACCTCAGCTGCGCAGTCCACATCCCAGCCGGAGTCTACGGCTTCAGCCTCTTCAGCTCAGCCAGAGACAACTTCACCTGGGACAAGCACCGCAGGCCTGTCAACCACAGCAGAAATCTCCAGCCTCATGGATACGGCCACCACTCCAGTCCAATCCAGCCTGCCTGGGACATCCACTAGTGACCAGGTCACTACGGAAGGGACAGCAACAACGGCAACCACTGTGGATGGTGAACAAACATCCTCTGCTGCTCGTGGGACAAGCACAACTTCTGCCACCGCCTCTTCTCTTCCAACAAGCTCTGCTCCGGAGACCACTTCACCAGCTCTCACCAGAAGCACCGGCGACACCACCACGCTGTTGGAGACAACCTCAACCGCTGCTGCTACTTCAGCTTTAAGCTCTGAGCCCAGCACAGTGCTGACGTCCTTGACAACAGAATTCTCCACCTCCAGTGCACAGACCACATCGTCGTCCAGGTCTACGGCGGCAGCTTCTTCCACTAGAGCTGACACGTCTCCTTTGGTGACAACATCCACAGTTCTCTCGACAGCAAAACAGTCCTCCAAAGCAGAGACTTCAGCCACAGCAACCATGAAATCCAGCCGCTCTGAGAGTTCCCTGAGTCAGCAGGTCACCACTTCAGCAACAGAGGCAACAACGCCGAGCACCATGGTCCTCACCCAAACTTCGACCGCTGCTCCTGGGACAAGTCCAACTTCGGCCACCACTTCTGCTGTTCCACTGAGCTCGACTCTTGAGACAAGTACACTGTCTGTCAGCACTGCTCCTCCCACCACCAGCACCGTAGTTGAGACTGCCGCCACAGCTGCTGATCTGGGCACATCCACCGTTGCCTCAACCGGTGTGTCCAGCGCTACACGCCTGCAAGGCAGCACGTCGGCTGTAGACACCACAGCTGAGCCTGAGTCTACGGCTTCAGCGTCCTCAGATCATCCAGAGATCTCATCATTGGCGACAGCCTCGAGAATCGTGTCGAGCACAGCAGAAATCTCCAGTCTCATGGCTACAGCCACCACTCCATTCCAATCCAGTCAGGCCAGAACAGATTCTCTTTCCCAGGTCACCACTGCAGCGGCAGAGTTCACATCTGTGCCCACCATGGTCCTTGACCAAATGTCAACCTCTGCTTCTGGGTCAACAGCAACTTCTGCCACCCCTTCTTCTCCGCCTCTGAGCTCTAGTCTGGAGACAACTGCCCCATCTCTCACCACAGCTACAGCCACCAGCAGCAGTACAGTTCCTGAGTCAAGCTCCTCAGCTGCAGGTCTGGGCACATCCACGGTTGGGTCCAGCAGTGAATCCACCACCACAAGTCCAGGAGGCAGCACCTCAGCTGCGCAGTCCACATCCCAGCCGGAGTCTACGGCTTCAGCCTCTTCAGCTCAGCCAGAGACAACTTCACCTGGGACAAGCACCGCAGGCCTGTCAACCACAGCAGAAATCTCTAGCCTCATGGATACAGCCACTACTCCTGTCCAATCCAGCCTGCCTGAGGCATCCACTAGTGACCAGGTCACTACGGAAGGGACAGCAACAACGGCAACCACTGTGGATGGTGAACAAACATCCTCTGCTGCTCGTGGGACAAGCACAACTTCTGCCACCGCCTCTTCTCTTCCAACAAGCTCTGCTCCGGAGACCACTTCACCAGCTCTCACCAGAAGCACCGGCGGCACCACCACGCTGTTGGAGACAACCTCAACCGCTGCTGCTACTTCAGCTTTCAGCTCTGAGCACAGCACAGTGCTGACGTCCTTGACAACAGAATTCTCCACCTCCAGTGCACAGACCACATCGTCTTCCAGGTCTACGGCTGCAGCTTCTTCCACTAGAGCTGACACGTCTCCTTTGGTGACAACATCCACAGTTCTCTCGACAGCAAAACAGACCTCCAAAGCAGAGACTTCAGCCACAGCGACCATGCAATCCAGCCGCTCTGAGAGTTCCCTGAGTCAGCAGGTCACCACTTCAGCAACAGAGGCAACAACGCCGAGCACCATGGTCCTCACCCAAACTTCGACCACTGCTCCTGGGACAAGTCCAACTTCGGCCACCACTTCTGCTGTTCCACTGAGCTCGACTCTTGAGACAAGTACACTGTCTGTCAGCACTGCTCCTCCCACCACCAGCACCGTAGTTGAGACTGCCGCCACAGCTGCTGATCTGGGCACATCCACCGTTGCCTCAACCGGTGTGTCCAGCGCTACACGCCTGCAAGGCAGCACGTTGGCTGTAGACACCACAGCTGAGCCTGAGTCTACGGCTTCAGCGTCCTCAGATCATCCAGAGATCTCATCATTGGCGACAGCCTCGAGAATCGTGTCGAGCACAGCAGAAATCTCCAGTCTCATGGCTACAGCCACCACTCCATTCCAATCCAGTCAGGCCAGAACAGATTCTCTTTCCCAGGTCACCACTGCAGCGGCAGAGTTCACATCTGTGCCCACCATGGTCCTTGACCAAATGTCAACCTCTGCTTCTGGGTCAACAGCAACTTCTGCCACCCCTTCTTCTCCGCCTCTGAGCTCTAGTCTGGAGACAACTGCCCCATCTCTCACCACAGCTACAGCCACCAGCAGCAGTACAGTTCCTGAGTCAAGCTCCTCAGCTGCAGGTCAGGGCACATCCACGGTTGGGTCCAGCAGTGAATCCACCACCACAAGTCCAGGAGGCAGCACCTCAGCTGCGCAGTCCACATCCCAGCCGGAGTCTACGGCTTCAGCCTCTTCAGCTCAGCCAGAGACAACTTCACCTGGGACAAGCACCGCAGGCCTGTCAACCACAGCAGAAATCTCCAGCCTCATGGATACGGCCACCACTCCAGTCCAATCCAGCCTGCCTGGGACATCCACTAGTGACCAGGTCACTACGGAAGGGACAGCAACAACGGCAACCACTGTGGATGGTGAACAAACATCCTCTGCTGCTCGTGGGACAAGCACAACTTCTGCCACCGCCTCTTCTCTTCCAACAAGCTCTGCTCCGGAGACCACTTCACCAGCTCTCACCAGAAGCACCGGCGACACCACCACGCTGTTGGAGACAACCTCAACCGCTGCTGCTACTTCAGCTTTAAGCTCTGAGCCCAGCACAGTGCTGACGTCCTTGACAACAGAATTCTCCACCTCCAGTGCACAGACCACATCGTCGTCCAGGTCTACGGCGGCAGCTTCTTCCACTAGAGCTGACACGTCTCCTTTGGTGACAACATCCACAGTTCTCTCGACAGCAAAACAGTCCTCCAAAGCAGAGACTTCAGCCACAGCAACCATGAAATCCAGCCGCTCTGAGAGTTCCCTGAGTCAGCAGGTCACCACTTCAGCAACAGAGGCAACAACGCCGAGCACCATGGTCCTCACCCAAACTTCGACCGCTGCTCCTGGGACAAGTCCAACTTCGGCCACCACTTCTGCTGTTCCACTGAGCTCGACTCTTGAGACAAGTACACTGTCTGTCAGCACTGCTCCTCCCACCACCAGCACCGTAGTTGAGACTGCCGCCTCAGCTGCTGATCTGGGCATATCCACCGTTGCCTCAACCGATGTGTCCAGCGCTACACGCCTGCAAGGCAGCACGTCGGCTGTAGACACCACAGCTGAGCCTGAGTCTACGGCTTCAGCGTCCTCAGACCATGCAGAGATCTCATCATTGGCGACAGCCTCGAGAATCGTGTCGAGCACAGCAGAAATCTCCAGTCTCATGGCTACAGCCACCACTCCATTCCAATCCAGTCAGGCCAGAACAGATTCTCTTTCCCAGGTCACCACTGCAGCGGCAGAGTTCACATCTGTGCCCACCATGGTCCTTGACCAAATGTCAACCTCTGCTTCTGGGTCAACAGCAACTTCTGCCACCCCTTCTTCTCCGCCTCTGAGCTCTAGTCTGGAGACAACTGCCCCATCTCTCACCACAGCTACAGCCACCAGCAGCAGTACAGTTCCTGAGTCAAGCTCCTCAGCTGCAGGTCTGGGCACATCCACGGTTGGGTCCAGCAGTGAATCCACCACCACAAGTCCAGGAGGCAGCACCTCAGCTGCGCAGTCCACATCCCAGCCGGAGTCTACGGCTTCAGCCTCTTCAGCTCAGCCAGAGACAACTTCACCTGGGACAAGCACCGCAGGCCTGTCAACCACAGCAGAAATCTCCAGCCTCATGGATACGGCCACCACTCCAGTCCAATCCAGCCTGCCTGGGACATCCACTAGTGACCAGGTCACTACGGAAGGGACAGCAACAACGGCGACCACTGTGGATGGTGAACAAACATCCTCTGCTGCTCGTGGGACAAGCCCAACTTCTGCCACCGCCTCTTCTCTTCCAACAAGCTCTGCTCCGGAGACCACTTCACCAGCTCTCACCAGAAGCACCGGCGGCACCACCACACTGTTGGAGACAACCTCAACCGCTGCTGCTACTTCAGCTTTCAGCTCTGAGCACAGCACAGTGCTGACGTCCTTGACAACAGAATTCTCCACCTCCAGTGCACAGACCACATCGTCTTCCAGGTCTACGGCTGCAGCTTCTTCCACTAGAGCTGACACGTCTACTTGGGTGAAAACATCCACAGTTCTCTCGACAGCAAAACAGACCTCCAAAGCAGAGACTTCAGCCACAGCGACCATGCAATCCAGCCGCTCTGAGAGTTCCCTGAGTCAGCAGGTCACCACTTCAGCAACAGAGGCAACAACGCCGAGCACCATGGTCCTCACCCAAACTTCGACCACTGCTCCTGGGACAAGTCCAACTTCGGCCACCACTTCTGCTGTTCCACTGAGCTCGACTCTTGAGACAAGTACACTGTCTGTCAGCACTGCTCCTCCCACCACCAGCACCGTAGTTGAGACTGCCGCCACAGCTGCTGATCTGGGCACATCCACCGTTGCCTCAACCGGTGTGTCCAGCGCTACACGCCTGCAAGGCAGCACGTTGGCTGTAGACACCACAGCTGAGCCTGAGTCTACGGCTTCAGCGTCCTCAGATCATCCAGAGATCTCATCATTGGCGACAGCCTCGAGAATCGTGTCGAGCACAGCAGAAATCTCCAGTCTCATGGCTACAGCCACCACTCCATTCCAATCCAGTCAGGCCAGAACAGATTCTCTTTCCCAGGTCACCACTGCAGCGGCAGAGTTCACATCTGTGCCCACCATGGTCCTTGACCAAATGTCAACCTCTGCTTCTGGGTCAACAGCAACTTCTGCCACCCCTTCTTCTCCGCCTCTGAGCTCTAGTCTGGAGACAACTGCCCCATCTCTCACCACAGCTACAGCCACCAGCAGCAGTACAGTTCCTGAGTCAAGCTCCTCAGCTGCAGGTCTGGGCACATCCACGGTTGGGTCCAGCAGTGAATCCACCACCACAAGTCCAGGAGGCAGCACCTCAGCTGCGCAGTCCACATCCCAGCCGGAGTCTACGGCTTCAGCCTCTTCAGCTCAGCCAGAGACAACTTCACCTGGGACAAGCACCGCAGGCCTGTCAACCACAGCAGAAATCTCTAGCCTCATGGATACAGCCACTACTCCTGTCCAATCCAGCCTGCCTGGGACATCCACTAGTGACCAGGTCACTACGGAAGGGACAGCAACAACGGCAACCACTGTGGATGGTGAACAAACATCCTCTGCTGCTCGTGGGACAAGCACAACTTCTGCCACCGCCTCTTCTCTTCCAACAAGCTCTGCTCCGGAGACCACTTCACCAGCTCTCACCAGAAGCACCGGCGGCACCACCACGCTGTTGGAGACAACCTCAACCGCTGCTGCTACTTCAGCTTTAAGCTCTGAGCACAGCACAGTGCTGACGTCCTTGACAACAGAATTCTCCACCTCCAGTGCACAGACCACATCGTCGTCCAGGTCTACGGCTGCAGCTTCTTCCACTAGAGCTGACACGTCTCCTTTGGTGACAACATCCACAGTTCTCTCGACAGCAAAACAGACCTCCAAAGCAGAGACTTCAGCCACAGCGACCATGCAATCCAGCCGCTCTGAGAGTTCCCTGAGTCAGCAGGTCACCACTTCAGCAACAGAGGCAACAACGCCGAGCACCATGGTCCTCACCCAAACTTCGACCACTGCTCCTGGGACAAGTCCAACTTCGGCCACCACTTCTGCTGTTCCACTGAGCTCGACTCTTGAGACAAGTACACTGTCTGTCAGCACTGCTCCTCCCACCACCAGCACCGTAGTTGAGACTGCCGCCTCAGCTGCTGATCTGGGCACATCCACCGTTGCCTCAACCGGTGTGTCCAGCGCTACACGCCTGCAAGGCAGCACGTTGGCTGTAGACACCACAGCTGAGCCTGAGTCTACGGCTTCAGCGTCCTCAGATCATCCAGAGATCTCATCATTGGCGACAGCCTCGAGAATCGTGTCGAGCACAGCAGAAATCTCCAGTCTCATGGCTACAGCCACCACTCCATTCCAATCCAGTCAGGCCAGAACAGATTCTCTTTCCCAGGTCACCACTGCAGCGGCAGAGTTCACATCTGTGCCCACCATGGTCCTTGACCAAATGTCAACCTCTGCTTCTGGGTCAACAGCAACTTCTGCCACCCCTTCTTCTCCGCCTCTGAGCTCTAGTCTGGAGACAACTGCCCCATCTCTCACCACAGCTACAGCCACCAGCAGCAGTACAGTTCCTGAGTCAAGCTCCTCAGCTGCAGGTCTGGGCACATCCACGGTTGGGTCCAGCAGTGAATCCACCACCACAAGTCCAGGAGGCAGCACCTCAGCTGCGCAGTCCACATCCCAGCCGGAGTCTACGGCTTCAGCCTCTTCAGCTCAGCCAGAGACAACTTCACCTGGGACAAGCACCGCAGGCCTGTCAACCACAGCAGAAATCTCCAGCCTCATGGATACGGCCACCACTCCAGTCCAATCCAGCCTGCCTGGGACATCCACTAGTGACCAGGTCACTACGGAAGGGACAGCAACAACGGCAACCACTGTGGATGGTGAACAAACATCCTCTGCTGCTCGTGGGACAAGCACAACTTCTGCCACCGCCTCTTCTCTTCCAACAAGCTCTGCTCCGGAGACCACTTCACCAGCTCTCACCAGAAGCACCGGCGGCACCACCACGCTGTTGGAGACAACCTCAACCGCGGCTGCTACTTCAGCTTTAAGCTCTGAGCCCAGCACAGTGCTGACGTCCTTGACAACAGAATTCTCCACCTCCAGTGCACAGACCACATCGTCTTCCAGGTCTACGGCTGCAGCTTCTTCCACTAGAGCTGACACGTCTACTTGGGTGAAAACATCCACAGTTCTCTCGACAGCAAAACAGACCTCCAAAGCAGAGACTTCAGCCACAGCGACCATGAAATCCAGCCGCTCTGAGAGTTCCCTGAGTCAGCAGGTCACCACTTCAGCAACAGAGGCAACAACGCCGAGCACCATGGTCCTCACCCAAACTTCGACCACTGCTCCTGGGACAAGTCCAACTTCGGCCACCACTTCTGCTGTTCCACTGAGCTCGACTCTTGAGACAAGTACACTGTCTGTCAGCACTGCTCCTCCCACCACCAGCACCGTAGTTGAGACTGCCGCCTCAGCTGCTGATCTGGGCACATCCACCGTTGCCTCAACCGGTGTGTCCAGCGCTACACGCCTGCAAGGCAGCACGCTGGCTGTAGACACCACAGCTGAGCCTGAGTCTACGGCTTCAGCGTCCTCAGACCATGCAGAGATCTCATCATTGGCGACAGCCTCGAGAATCGTGTCGAGCACAGCAGAAATCTCCAGTCTCATGGCTACAGCCACCACTCCATTCCAATCCAGTCAGGCCAGAACAGATTCTCTTTCCCAGGTCACCACTGCAGCGGCAGAGTTCACATCTGTGCCCACCATGGTCCTTGACCAAATGTCAACCTCTGCTTCTGGGTCAACAGCAACTTCTGCCACCCCTTCTTCTCCGCCTCTGAGCTCTAGTCTGGAGACAACTGCCCCATCTCTCACCACAGCTACAGCCACCAGCAGCAGTACAGTTCCTGAGTCAAGCTCCTCAGCTGCAGGTCTGGGCACATCCACGGTTGGGTCCAGCAGTGAATCCACCACCACAAGTCCAGGAGGCAGCACCTCAGCTGCGCAGTCCACATCCCAGCCGGAGTCTACGGCTTCAGCCTCTTCAGCTCAGCCAGAGACAACTTCACCTGGGACAAGCACCGCAGGCCTGTCAACCACAGCAGAAATCTCCAGCCTCATGGATACAGCCACTACTCCTGTCCAATCCAGCCTGCCTGGGACATCCACTAGTGACCAGGTCACTACGGAAGGGACAGCAACAACGGCAACCACTGTGGATGGTGAACAAACATCCTCTGCTGCTCGTGGGACAAGCCCAACTTCTGCCACCGCCTCTTCTCTTCCAACAAGCTCTGCTCCGGAGACCACTTCACCAGCTCTCACCAGAAGCACCGGCGGCACCACCACACTGTTGGAGACAACCTCAACCGCTGCTGCTACTTCAGCTTTCAGCTCTGAGCCCAGCACAGTGCTGACGTCCTTGACAACAGAATTCTCCATCTCCAGTGCACAGACCACATCGTCTTCCAGGTCTACGGCTGCAGCTTCTTCCACTAGAGCTGACATGTCTGCTTGGGTGACAACATCCACAGTTCTATCGACAGCAAAACAGACCTCCAAAGCAGAGACTTCAGCCACGGCAACCATGCAATCCAGCCGCTCTGAGAGTTCCCTGAGTCAGCAGGTCACCACTTCCGCAACAGAGGCAACAACACCGAGCACCATGGTCCTCACCCAAACTTCGACCACTGCTCCTGGGACAAGTCCAACTTCGGCCACCACTTCTGCTGTTCCACTGAGCTCGACTCTTGAGACAAGTACACTGCCCGTCAGCACTGCTCCTCCCACCACCAGCACCGTAGTTGAGACTGCCGCCTCAGCTGCTGATCTGGGCACACCCACCGTTGCCTCAACCGGTGTGTCCAGCGCTACACGCCTGCAAGGCAGCACGCTGGCTGTAGACACCACAGCTGAGCCTGAGTCTATGGCTTCAGCGTCCTCAGACCATGCAGAGGTCTCATCATTGGCGACAGCCTCGAGAATCGTGTCGAGCACAGCAGAAATCTCCAGTCTCATGGCTACAGCCACCACTCCATTCCAATCCAGTCAGGCCAGAACAGATTCACTTTCCCAGGTCACCACTGCAGCGGCAGAGTTCACATCTGTGCCCACCATGGTCCTTGACCAAATGTCAACCTCTGCTTCTGGGTCAACAGCAACTTCTGCCACCCCTTCTTCTCCACCTCTGAGCTCTAGTCTGGAGACAACTGCCCCATCTCTCACCACAGCTACAGCCACCAGCAGCAGTACAGTTCCTGAGTCAAGCTCCTCAGCTGCAGGTCTGGGCACATCCACGGTTGGGTCCAGCAGTGAATCCACCACCACAAGTCCAGGAGGCAGCACCTCAGCTGCGCAGTCCACATCCCAGCCGGAGTCTACGGCTTCAGCCTCTTCAGCTCAACCAGAGACAACTTCATCTGGGACAAGCACCGCAGGCCTGTCAACCACAGCAGAAATCTCTAGTCTCATGGATACAGCCACTACTCCTGTCCAATCCAGCCTGCCTGGGACATCCACTAGTGACCAGGTCACTACGGAAGGGACAGCAACAACGGCAACCACTGTGGATGGTGAACAAACATCCTCTGCTGCTCGTGGGACAAGCACAACTTCTGCCACCGCCTCTTCTCTTCCAACAAGCTCTGCTCCGGAGACCACTTCACCAGCTCTCACCAGAAGCACCGGTGGCACCACCACGCTGTTGGAGACAACCTCAACCGCTGCTGCTACTTCAGCTTTAAGCTCTGAGCCCAGCACAGTGCTGACGTCCTTGACAACAGAATTCTCCACCTCCAGTGCACAGACCACATCGTCGTCCAGGTCTACGGCGGCAGCTTCTTCCACTAGAGCTGACACGTCTCCTTTGGTGACAACATCCACAGTTCTCTTGACAGCAAAACAGACCTCCAAAGCAGAGTCTTCAGCCACAGTGACCATGAAATCCAGCCGCTCTGAGAGTTCCCTGAGTCAGCAGGTCACCACTTCAGCAACAGAGGCAACAACACCGAGCACCATGGTCCTCACCCAAACTTCGACCGCTGCTCCTGGGACAAGTCCAACTTCGGCCACCACTTCTGCTGTTCCACTGAGCTCGACTCTTGAGACAAGTACACTGTCTGTCAGCACTGCTCCTCCCACCACCAGCACCGTAGTTGAGACTGCCGCCTCAGCTGCTGATCTGGGCACATCCACCGTTGCCTCAACCGGTGTGTCCAGCGCTACACGCCTGCAAGGCAGCACGTTGGCTGTAGACACCACAGCTGAGCCTGAGTCTACGGCTTCAGCGTCCTCAGACCATGCAGAGATCTCATCATTGGCGACAGCCTCGAGAATCGTGTCGAGCACAGCAGAAATCTCCAGTCTCATGGCTACAGCCACCACTCCATTCCAATCCAGTCAGGCCAGAACAGATTCTCTTTCCCAGGTCACCACTGCAGCGGCAGAGTTCACATCTGTGCCCACCATGGTCCTTGACCAAATGTCAACCTCTGCTTCTGGGTCAACAGCAACTTCTGCCACCCCTTCTTCTCCGCCTCTGAGCTCTAGTCTGGAGACAACTGCCCCATCTCTCACCACAGCTACAGCCACCAGCAGCAGTACAGTTCCTGAGTCAAGCTCCTCAGCTGCAGGTCTGGGCACATCCACGGTTGGGTCCAGCAGTGAATCCACCACCACAAGTCCAGGAGGCACCACCTCAGCTGCGCAGTCCACATCCCAGCCGGAGTCTACGGCTTCAGCCTCTTCAGCTCAGCCAGAGACAACTTCATCTGGGACAAGCACCGCAGGCCTGTCAACCACAGCAGAAATCTCCAGCCTCATGGATACGGCCACCACTCCAGTCCAATCCAGCCTGCCTGGGACATCCACTAGTGACCAGGTCACTACGGAAGGGACAGCAACAACGGCAACCACTGTGGATGGTGAACAAACATCCTCTGCTGCTCGTGGGACAAGCCCAACTTCTGCCACCGCCTCTTCTCTTCCAACAAGCTCTTCTCCGGAGACCACTTCACCAGCTCTCACCAGAAGCACCGGCGGCACCACCACGCTGTTGGAGACAACCTCAACCGCTGCTGCTACTTCAGCTTTAAGCTCTGAGCCCAGCACAGTGCTGACGTCCTTGACAACAGAATTCTCCACCTCCAGTGCACAGACCACATCGTCTTCCAGGTCTACGGCGGCAGCTTCTTCCACTAGAGCTGACACGTCTCCTTTGGTGACAACATCCACAGTCCTCTCGACACCAGAACAAACCTCCCAAGCAGAGACTTCAGCCACCACTACCATGCAATCCAGCCCCTCTGTAAGTTCCCTAAATCAGCAGGTCACTATTGCACCAGCAGAAACACGAACGGTGAGCACCACGGTCTTCAGCCAATCATCGACCTCTTACCCTGGGCCAAGACCAACTTCGGCCCCCACTTCTGCTGTTCCACTAAGCTCTACACTGGAGATCACTTTCCCCGCTTTCACCACAATGACACCCAAGAGCAGCACTGCTCTGGAGACAACCTCCACAGCTGCTGGTCTGACAAACTCAATCAGTGAGTCCACAACTGTGTCAGGCACCACAAATCCAGAAGCCACCACTTCCTTTATGCAGTCCAGATCTGAGTCTACATCTTCAGTGTCTTCAGCTCAGCCCGAGACATCCTCATATGTGACAACCTCCACAATCCTGTTGACCACAGGAGAAAGCTCCAGCCTCAAGACTTCAGCCACCACTCCAATCCAATCCAGGCCAGCTGGAACATCCCCTGGTGGCTTTGTAGCCATTCCAGTGACAAAGGTAGGAGGTGCGACCACCACTGGCTTTGCACAAACGATGACCTCTGCTCCTGGGACAAGACCAACTTCTGCCAGCACTTCTTCTGTTCCTCTGAGCTCTACTCTGGAGATCACTTCCGCAGCTTTCACCACAACTACACCCACCCGCAGTAGTGTTCTTGAGACAACATCCACAGCTGCTAGTCTGTCCACATCACTTGTTCAGTCCACCACAGCATCCAGCACCACAAGGCTGGAAGGCACCACCTCCGCTGTGCAGTCCACATCTGAGGCTACGGATTCAGTCTCTTCATCTAAGCCTGAAACATCTCCCCTTGTGACAACCTCCACAATCCCACTGACAACAGCAGAAATCTCCAGCCTGAAGACTTCAGCCACAACTCCAGTACAGCTGAGCCCTACTGTGACATCCACTCCTGAGCAGGTCGCCACTGAAGGGACAGAAGCAATGACAACTTCTCTGGCGCGTACACCAACATCCTCTGCTGCTCCTGGAGGAAGCCCAACTTCTGCCACTGCATCTTCTCTTCCAACGAGCTCTGCACCAGCGACCACTTCACCAGCTCTCACCACAACTACAAGCACCACCACACCATTGGAGACAACCACAACTGCTGCTGCTACATCAACTTCAACCAGCACTGTGCTCTCTTCCTTGACAACAGAATTCTCCACCTTCAGTGCAGAGACCACATCGCCTCCCGTGTCTACAGCTGCAGCTTCTTCCACTAGAACCGAAACATCTCCATTGGAGACAACCTCCACAGTCCCCTCGACAGCAGAACAAACCTCCAAAGCAAAGACTTCAGCCACCACAACCATGCAATCCAGCCCCTCTGAGAGTTCCCTGAGTCAGCAGGTCACTACTGCAGCAACAGAGGAAACAAGTGTGAGCACCACTGTCTTCAGCCAACCATCGACCTCTTACCCTGGGCCAAGACCAACTTCGACCACCGCTTCTCCTGTTCCACTGAGCTCAACTCTGGAGATCACTTCCCCAGCTTTCACCAAAACTTCACCCAAGAGCATCACTGCTCTTGAGACAACCTCCACAGCTGCTGGTCTGACCACCTCAATCATGGAATCCACAACTGTGTCAAGCACCACAAGTCCAGAAGCCACCACCTCCGCTGTGCAGTCCACATCTCAGTCTAGTGCTGCAGTCTCTTCAGCTGTGACGGCAACGTCGGCACATGTGACAACCTCCACAATCCTGTTGACCACAGGAGAAAGCTCCAGCCTCAAGACTTCAGCCACCACTCCAATCCAATCCATCCCTGCTGGAACATCCCCTGGTGGCTATATAGCCATTCCAGTGACAAAGATAGGAGGTGCGACCACCACTGGATTTGCACAAACGATGACCTCTGCTCCTGGGACAAGACCAACTTCTGCCACCACTTCTGCTGTTCCTCTGAGCACTACTCTAGAGATCACTTATCCTGCTGTCACCACGAATACACCCATCAGCAGCACGGTTGTTGAGACAGCCTCCACCGGTGCTGGTCTGTCCACATCACTTGTTCAGTCTGCCACAGCCTCCACCACAGCATCCACCACCTCACGGCCAAAAGGCACGACCTCTGCTGTGCAGTCCACATCTGAGTCTACGGAGTCAGTCTCTTCATCTAAGCCTGAAACATCTCCCCATATAATAACCTCCACAATCCTGTCAAAGTCAACAGAAAGATCGAGCCTCAAGACTTCAGCCACAACTCCAGTACAGCTGAGCCCTACTGTGACATCCACTCCTGAGCAGGTCGCCACTGAAGGGACAGAAGCAATGACAACTTCTCTGGCGCGTACACCAACATCCTCTGCTGCTCCTGGAGGAAGCCCAACTTCTGCCACTGCATCTTCTCTTCCAACGAGCTCTGCTCCAGCGACCACTTCACCAGCTCTCACCACAACTACAAGCACCACCACACCATTGGAGACAACCACAACTGCTGCTGCTACATCAACTTCAATCAGCACTGTGCTCACCTCCTTGACAACAGAATTCTCCACCTCCAGTGCAGAGAGCACATCGCGTCCCGGGTCTACAGCTGCAGTTTCTTCGACTAGAACCGAAACATCTCCATTGGAGACAACCTCCACAGTCCCCTCGACAGCAGAACAAATCTCCAAAGCAAAGACTTCAGCCACCACAACCATGCAATCCAGCCCCTCTGAGAGTTCCCTGAGTCAGCAGTTCACCACTTCAGCAACAGAGGCAACAACGCCGAGCACCATGGTCCTCACCCAAACTTTGACCGCTGCTCCTGGGACAAGTCCAACTTCGGCCACCACTTCTGCTGTTCCACTGACCTCGACTCTTGAGACAAGTACACTGCCCGTCAGCACTGCTCCTCCCACCACCAGCACCGTAGTTGAGACTGCCGCCTCAGCTGCTGATCTGGGCACATCCACCGTTGCCTCAACCGGTGTGTCCAGCGCTACACGCCTGCAAGGCAGCACGTTGGCTGTAGACACCACAGCTGAGCCTGAGTCTACGGCTTCAGCGTCCTCAGATCATCCAGAGATCTCATCATTGGCGACAGCCTCGAGAATTGTGTCGAGCACAGCAGAAATCTCCAGTCTCATGGCTACAGCCACCACTCCATTCCAATCCAGTCAGGCCAGAACAGATTCTCTTTCCCAGGTCACCACTGCAGCGGCAGAGTTCACATCTGTGCCCACCATGGTCCTTGACCAAATGTCAACCTCTGCTTCTGGGTCAACAGCAACTTCTGCCACCCCTTCTTCTCCGCCTCTGAGCTCTAGTCTGGAGACAACTGCCCCATCTCTCACCACAGCTACAGCCACCAGCAGCAGTACAGTTCCTGAGTCAAGCTCCTCAGCTGCAGGTCAGGGCACATCCACGGTTGGGTCCAGCAGTGAATCCACCACCACAAGTCCAGGAGGCACCACCTCAGCTGCGCAGTCCACATTCCAGCTGGAGTCTAAGGCTTCAGCCTCTTCAGCTCAGCCAGAGACAACTTCATCTGGGACAAGCACCGCAGGCCTGTCAACCACAGCAGAAATCTCCAGCCTCATGGATACAGCCACTACTCCTGTCCAATCCAGCCTGCCTGGGACATCCACTAGTGACCAGGTCACTACGGAAGGGACAGCAACAACGGCAACCACTGTGGATGGTGAACAAACATCCTCTGCTGCTCGTGGGACAAACCCAACTTCTGCCACCGCCTCTTCTCTTCCAACAAGCTCTGCTCCGGAGACCACTTCACCAGCTCTCACCAGAAGCACCGGCGGCACCACCACGCTGTTGGAGACAACCTCAACCGCTGCTGCTACTTCAGCTTTAAGCTCTGAGCCCAGCACAGTGCTGACGTCCTTGACAACAGAATTCTCCACCTCCAGTGCACAGACCTCATCGCCTCCCAGGTCTACAGCTGCAGCTTCTTCAACTAGAGCCGAAACGTCTCCATTGGAGTCATCCTCCACAGTCCTCTCGACACCAGAACAAACCTCCCAAGCAGAGACTTCAGCCACCACTACCATGCAATCCAGCCCCTCTGTAAGTTCCCTAAATCAGCAGGTCACTATTGCACCAGCAGAAACACGAACGGTGAGCACCACGGTCTTCAGCCAATCATCGACCTCTTACCCTGGGCCAAGACCAACTTCGGCCCCCACTTCTGCTGTTCCACTAAGCTCTACACTGGAGATCACTTTCCCCGCTTTCACCACAATGACACCCAAGAGCAGCACTGCTCTGGAGACAACCTCCACAGCTGCTGGTCTGACAAACTCAATCAGTGAGTCCACAACTGTGTCAGGCACCACAAATCCAGAAGCCACCACTTCCTTTATGCAGTCCAGATCTGAGTCTACATCTTCAGTGTCTTCAGCACGGCCCGAGAAATCCTTATATGTGACAACCTCCACAATCCTGTTGACCACAGGAGAAAGCTCCAGCCTCAAGACTTCAGCCACCACTCCAATCCAATCCAGGCCAGCTGGAACATCCCCTGGTGGCTTTGTAGCCATTCCAGTGACAAAGGTAGGAGGTGCGACCACCACTGGCTTTGCACAAACGATGACCTCTGCTCCTGGGACAAGACCAACTTCTGCCAGCACTTCTTCTGTTCCTCTGAGCTCTACTCTGGAGATCACTTCCGCAGCTTTCACCACAACTACACCCACCCGCAGTAGTGTTCTTGAGACAACATCCACAGCTGCTAGTCTGTCCACATCACTTGTTCAGTCCACCACAGCATCCAGCACCACAAGGCTGGAAGGCACCACCTCCGCTGTGCAGTCCACATCTGAGGCTACGGATTCAGTCTCTTCATCTAAGCCTGAAACATCTCCCCTTGTGACAACCTCCACAATCCCACTGACAACAGCAGAAATCTCCAGCCTGAAGACTTCAGCCACAGCTCCAGTACAACTGAGCCCTACTGTGACATCCACTCCTGAGCAGGTCGCCACTGAAGGGACAGAAGCAATGACAACTTCTCTGGCGCGTACACCAACATCCTCTGCTGCTCCTGGAGGAAGCCCAACTTCTGCCACTGCATCTTCTCTTCCAACGAGCTCTGCTCCAGCGACCACTTCACCAGCTCTCACCACAACTACAAGCACCACCACACCATTGGAGACAACCACAACTGCTGCTGCTACATCAACTTCAACCAGCACTGTGCTCACCTCCTTGACAACAGAATTCTCCACCTCCAGTGCAGAGAGCACATCGCCTCCCGGGTCTACAGCTGCAGTTTCTTCGACTAGAACCGAAACATCTCCATTGGAGACAACCTCCACAGTCCCCTCGACAGCAGAACAAATCTCCAAAGCAAAGACTTCAGCCACCACAACCATGCAATCCAGCCCCTCTGAGAGTTCCCTGAGTCAGCAGGTCACTACTGCAGCAACAGAGGAAACAAGTGTGAGCACCACTGTCTTCAGCCAACCATCGACCTCTTACCCTGGGCCAAGACCAACTTCGACCACCGCTTCTCCTGTTCCACTGAGCTCAACTCTGGAGATCACTTCCCCAGCTTTCACCAAAACTTCACCCAAGAGCATCACTGCTCTTGAGACAACCTCCACAACTGCTGGTCTGACCACCTCAATCATGGAATCCACAACTGTGTCAAGAACCACAAGTCCAGAAGCCACCACCTCCGCTGTGCAGTCCACATCTCAGTCTAGTGCTGCAGTCTCTTCAGCTGTGACGGCGACGTCGGCACATGTGACAACCTCCACAATCCTGTTGACCACAGGAGAAAGCTCCAGTCTCAAGACTTCAGCCACCACTCCAATCCAATCCAGGCCAGCTGGAACATCCCCTGGTGGCTATGTAGCCATTCCAGTGACAAAGATAGGAGGTGCGACCACCACTGGCTTTGCGCAAACGATGACCTCTGCTCCTGGGACAAGACCAACTTCTGCCACCACTTCTGCTGTTCCTCTGAGCACTACTCTGGAGATCACTTCCCCTGCTGTCACCACGACTACACCCATCAGCAGCACGGTTGTTGAGACAACCTCCACCGGTGCTGGTCTGTCCACATCACTTGTTCAGTCTGCCACAGCCTCCACCACAGCATCCACCACCTCACGGCCAAAAGGCACGACCTCCGCTGTGCAGTCCACATCTGAGGTTACGGATTTAGTCTCTTCATCTAAGTCTGAAACATCTCCCCTTGTGACAACCTCCACAATCCTGTCGATGACAACAGAAAGATCGAGCCTCAAGACTTCAGCCACAACTCCAGTACAGCTGAGCCCTACTGTGACATCCACTCCTGAGCAGGTCGCCACTGAAGGGACAGAAGCAATGACAACTTCTCTGGCGCGTACACCAACATCCTCTGCTGCTCCTGGAGGAAGCCCAACTTCTGCCACTGCATCTTCTCTTCCAACGAGCTCTGCTCCAGCGACCACTTCACCAGCTCTCACCACAACTACAAGCACCACCACACCATTGGAGACAACCACAACTGCTGCTGCTACATCAACTTCAACCAGCACTGTGCTCACCTCCTTGACATCAGAATTCTCCACCTCCAGTGCAGAGACCACATCGCCTCCCGGGTCTACGGCTGCAGCTTCTTCCACTAGAGCCGAAACATCTCCATTGGAGACAACATCCACAGTTCTCTCGACAGCAAAACAGACCTCCAAAGCAGAGACTTCAGCCACCACAACCATGCAATCCAGCCCCTCTGAGAGTTCCCTGAGTCAGCAGGTCACCACTTCAGCAACAGAGGCAACAACGCCGAGCACCATGGTCCTCACCCAAACTTTGACCGCTGCTCCTGGGACAAGTCCAACTTCGGCCACCACTTCTGCTGTTCCACTGAGCTCGACTCTTGAGACAAGTACACTGTCTGTCAGCACTGCTCCTCCCACCACCAGCACCGTAGTTGAGACTGCCGCCTCAGCTGCTGATCTGGGCACATCCACCGTTGCCTCAACCGGTGTGTCCAGCGCTACACGCCTGCAAGGCAGCACGTCGGCTGTAGACACCACAGCTGAGCCTGAGTCTACGGCTTCAGCGTCCTCAGACCATGCAGAGATCTCATCATTGGCGACAGCCTCGAGAATCGTGTCGAGCACAGCAGAAATCTCCAGTCTCATGGCTACAGCCACCACTCCATTCCAATCCAGCCTGCCTGAGACATCCACTAGTGACCAGGTCACTACGGAAGGGACAGCAATAACGGCAACCACTGTGGATGGTGAACAAACATCCTCCGCTGCTCGTGGGACAAGCCCAACTTCTGCCACCGCCTCTTCTCTTCCAACAAGCTCTGCTCCGGAGACCACTTCACCAGCTCTCACCAGAAGCACCGGCGGCACCACCACGCTGTTGGAGACAACCTCAACCGCTGCTGCTACTTCAGCTTTAAGCTCTGAGCCCAGCACAGTGCTGACGTCCTTGACAACAGAATTCTCCACCTCCAGTGCACAGACCACATCGTCTTCCAGGTCTACGGCTGCAGCTTCTTCCACTAGAGCTGACACGTCTCCTTTGGTGACAACATTCACAGTTCTCTCGACAGCAAAACAGACCTCCAAAGCAGAGACCTCAGCCACAGCGACCATGCAATCCAGCCCCTCTGTAAGTTCCCTAAATCAGCAGGTCACTATTGCACCAACAGAAACACGAACGGTGAGCACCACGGTCTTCAGCCAATCATCGACCTCTTACCCTGGGCCAAGACCAACTTCGGCCCCCACTTCTGCTGTTCCACTAAGCTCTACACTGGAGATCACTTTCCCCGCTTTCACCACAATTACACCCAAGAGCAGCACTGCTCTGGAGACAACCTCCACAGCTGCTGGTCTGACAACCTCAATCAGTGAGTCCACAACTGTGTCAGGCACCACAAATCCAGAAGCCACCACTTCCTTTATGCAGTCCAGATCTGAGTCTACATCTTCAGTGTCTTCAGCTCAGCCCGAGACATCCTCATATGTGACAACCTCCACAATCCTGTTGACCACAGGAGAAAGCTCCAGCCTCAAGACTTCAGCCACCACTCCAATCCAATCCAGGCCAGCTGGAACATCCCCTGGTGGCTTTGTAGCCATTCCAGTGACAAAGGTAGGAGGTGCGACCACCACTGGCTTTGCACAAACGATGACCTCTGCTCCTGGGACAAGACCAACTTCTGCCAGCACTTCTTCTGTTCCTCTGAGCTCTACTCTGGAGATCACTTCCCCAGCTTTCACCACAACTACACCCACCCGCAGTAGTGTTCTTGAGACAACATCCACAGCTGCTAGTCTGTCCACATCACTTGTTCAGTCCACCACAGCATCCAGCACCACAAGGCTGGAAGGCACCACCTCCGCTGTGCAGTCCACATCTGAGGCTACGGCTTCAGTTGCTTCATCTTGGCCAGAAACACCTCCCCTTGTGACAACCTCCACAATCCCACTGACAACAGCAGAAATCTCCAGCCTGAAGACTTCAGCCACAACTCCAGTACAACTGAGCCCTACTGTGACATCCACTCCTGAGCAGGTCGCCACTGAAGGGACAGAAGCAATGACAACTTCTCTGGCGCGTACACCAACATCCTCTGCTGCTCCTGGAGGAAGCCCAACTTCTGCCACTGCATCTTCTCTTCCAACGAGCTCTGCTCCAGCGACCACTTCACCAGCTCTCACCACAACTACAAGCACCACCACACCATTGGAGACAACCACAACTGCTGCTGCTACATCAACTTCAACCAGCACTGTGCTCACCTCCTTGACAACAGAATTCTCCACCTTCAGTGCAGAGACCACATCGCCTCCCGTGTCTACAGCTGCAGCTTCTTCGACTAGAACCGAAACATCTCCATTGGAGACAACCTCCACAGTCCCCTCGACAGCAGAACAAACCTCCAAAGCAAAGACTTCAGCCACCACAACCATGCAATCCAGCCCCTCTGAGAGTTCCCTGAGTCAGCAGGTCACTACTGCAGCAACAGAGGAAACAAGTGTGAGCACCACTGTCTTCAGCCAACAATCGACCTCTTCCCCTGGGCCAAGACCAACTTCGGCCACCACTTCTGCTGTTCCACTGATCTCGACTCTTGAGACAAGTACACTGTCTGTCAGCACTGCTCCTCCCACCACCAGCACCGTAGTTGAGACTGCCGCCTCAGCTGCTGATCTGGGCACATCCACCGTTGCCTCAACCGGTGTGTCCAGCGCTACACGCCTGCAAGGCAGCACGTCGGCTGTAGACACCACAGCTGAGCCTGAGTCTACGGCTTCAGCGTCCTCAGACCATGCAGAGATCTCATCATTGGCGACAGCCTCGAGAATCGTGTCGAGCACAGCAGAAATCTCCAGTCTCATGGCTACAGCCACCACTCCAGTCCAATCCAGCCTGCCTGAGACATCCACTAGTGACCAGGTCACTACGGAAGGGACAGCAACAACGGCAACCACTGTGGATGGTGAACAAACATCCTCTGCTGCTCGTGGGACAAGCCCGACTTCTGCCACCGCCTCTTCTCTTCCAACAAGCTCTGCTCCGGAGACCACTTCACCAGCTCTCACCAGAAGCACCGGCGGCACCACCACGCTGTTGGAGACAACCTCAACCGCTGGTACTACTTCAGCTTTAAGCTCTGAGCCCAGCACAGTGCTGACGTCCTTGACAACAGAATTCTCCACCTCCAGTGCACAGACCACATCGTCTTCCAGGTCTACGGCTGCAGCTTCTTCCACTAGAGCTGACACGTCTCCTTTGGTGACAACATCCACAGTTCTCTCGACAGCAAAACAGTCCTCCAAAGCAGAGACTTCAGCCACAGCAACCATGCAATCCAGCCGCTCTGAGAGTTCCCTGAGTCAGCAGGTCACCACTTCCGCAACAGAGGCAACAACGCCGAGCACCATGGTCCTCATCCAACCTTCGACCGCTGCTCCTGGGACAAGTCCAACTTCGGCCACCACTTCTGCTGTTCCACTGAGCTCGACTCTTGAGACAAGTACACTGTCTGTCAGCACTGCTCCTCCCACCACCAGCACCGTAGTGGAGACTGCCGCCTCAGCTGCTGATCTGGGCACATCCACCGTTGCCTCAACCGGTGTGTCCAGCGCTACACGCCTGCAAGGCAGCACGTCGGCTGTAGACACCACAGCTGAGCCTGAGTCTACGGCTTCAGCGTCCTCAGACCATGCAGAGATCTCATCATTGGCGACAGCCTCGAGAATCGTGTCGAGCACAGCAGAAATCTCCAGTCTCATGGCTACAGCCACCACTCCATTCCAATCCAGTCAGGCCAGAACAGATTCTCTTTCCCAGGTCACCACTGCAGCGGCAGAGTTCACATCTGTGCCCACCATGGTCCTTGACCAAATGTCAACCTCTGCTTCTGGGTCAACAGCAACTTCTGCCACCCCTTCTTCTCCGCCTCTGAGCTCTAGTCTGGAGACAACTGCCCCATCTCTCACCACAGCTACAGCCACCAGCAGCAGTACAGTTCCTGAGTCAAGCTCCTCAGCTGCAGGTCTGGGCACATCCACGGTTGGGTCCAGCAGTGAATCCACCACCACAAGTCCAGGAGGCAGCACCTCAGCTGCGCAGTCCACATCCCAGCCGGAGTCTACGGCTTCAGCCTCTTCAGCTCAGCCAGAGACAACTTCACCTGGGACAAGCACCGCAGGCCTGTCAACCACAGCAGAAATCTCCAGCCTCATGGATACAGCCACCACTCCTGTCCAAACAAGCCTGCCTGGGACATCCACTAGTGACCAGGTCACTACGGAAGGGACAGCAACAACGGCAACCACTGTGGATGGTGAACAAACATCCTCTGCTGCTCGTGGGACAAGCCCAACTTCTGCCACCGCCTCTTCTCTTCCAACAAGCTCTGCTCCGGAGACCACTTCACCAGCTCTCACCAGAAGCACCGGCGGCACCACCACGCTGTTGGAGACAACCTCAACTGCTGCTGCTACTTCAGCTTTAAGCTCTGAGCCCAGCACAGTGCTGACGTCCTTGACAACAGAATTCTCCATCTCCAGTGCACAGACCTCATCGCCTCCCAGGTCTACAGCTGCAGCTTCTTCAACTAGAGCCGAAACCTCTTCATTGGAGTCATCCTCCACAGTCCTCTCGACACCAGAACAAACCTCCAAAGCAGAGACTTCAGCCACCACAACCATGCAATCCAGCCCCTCTGTAAGTTCCCTTAGTCAGCAGGTCACTATTGCACCAACAGAAACACGAACGGTGAGCACCACGGTCTTCAGCCAATCATCGACCTCTTACCCTGGGCCAAGACCAACTTCGGCCCCCACTTCTGCTGTTCTACTAAGCTCTACACTGGAGAACACTTCCCCCGCTTTCACCACAATTACACCCAAGAGCAGCACTGCTCTGGAGACAACCTCCACAGCTGCTGGTCTGACAACCTCAATCAGTGAGTCCACAACTGTGTCAAGCACCACAAATCCAGAAGCCACCACTTCCTTTATGCAGTCCAGATCTGAGTCTACATCTTCAGTGTCTTCAGCTCAGCCCGAGACATCCTCATATGTGACAACCTCCACAATCCTGTTGACCACAGGAGAAAGCTCCAGCCTCAAGACTTCAGCCACCACTCCAATCCAATCCAGGCCAGCTGGAACATCCCCTGGTGGCTTTGTAGCCATTCCAGTGACAAAGGTAGGAGGTGCGACCACCACTGGCTTTGCACAAACGATGTCCTTTTCTCCTGGGACAAGACCAACTTCTGCCAGCACTTCTTCTGTTCCTCTGAGCTCTACTCTGGAGATCACTTCCCCAGCTTTCACCACAACTACACCCACCCGCAGTAGTGTTCTTGAGACAACATCCACAGCCCCTAGTCTGTCCACATCACTTGTTCAGTCCACCACAGCATCCAGCACCACAAGGCTGGAAGGCACCACCTCCGCTGTGCAGTCCACATCTGATGCTAGGGCTTCAGTTGCTTCATCTTGGCCAGAAACACCTCCCCTTGTGACAACCTCCACAATCCCACTGACAACAGCAGAAATCTCCAGCCTGAAGACTTCAGCCACAACTCCAGTACAACTGAGCCCTACTGTGACATCCACTCCTGAGCAGGTCGCCACTGAAGGGACAGAAGCAATGACAACTTCTCTGGCGCGTACACCAACATCCTCTGCTGCTCCTGGAGGAAGCCCAACTTCTGCCACTGCATCTTCTCTTCCATCGAGCTCTGCTCCAGCGACCACTTCACCAGCTCTCACCACAACTACAAGCACCACCACACCATTGGAGACAACCACAACTGCTGCTGCTACATCAACTTCAACCAGCACTGTGCTCACCTCCTTGACAACAGAATTCTCCACCTTCAGTGCAGAGACCACATCGCCTCCCGGGTCTACAGCTGCAGCTTCTTCGACTAGAATCGAAACATCTCCATTGGAGACAACCTCCACAGTCCCGTCGACAGCAGAACAAACCTCCAAAGCAAAGACTTCAGCCACCACAACCATGCAATCCAGCCCCTCTGAGAGTTCCCTGAGTCAGCAGGTCACCACTGCAGCAACAGAGGAAACAAGTGTGAGCACCACTGTCCCCGCCCAGTCATCGACCTCTTCCCCTGGGCCAAGACCAACTTCGGCCCCCACTTCTGCTGTTCCACTGAGCTCAACTCTGGAGATCACTTCCCCAGCGTTCCACACAACTACACCCAAGAGCAGCACTGCTCTTGAGACAACCTCCACAGCTGCTGGTCTGACCACCTCAATCAGTGAGTCCACAACTGTGTCAAGCACCACAAGTCCAGAAGCCACCACCTCCGCTGTGCAGTCCACATCTCAGTCTAGTGCTGCAGTCTCTTCAGCTGTGACGGCGACGTCGGCACAAGTGACAACCTCCACAATCCTGTTGACCACAGGAGAAAGCTCCAACCTCAAGACATCAGCCACCACTCCAATCCAATCCAGGCCAGCTGGAACATCCCCTGGTGGCTATGTAGCCATTCCAGTGACAAAGATAGGAGGTGCGACCACCACTGGCTTTGCGCAAACGATGACCTCTGCTCCTGGGACAAGACCAACTTCTGCCACCACTTCTGCTGTTCCTATGAGCACTACTATGGAGATCACTTCCCCTGCTGTCACCACGACTACACCCATCAGCAGCACGGTTGTTGAGACAACCTCCACCGGTGCTGGTCTGTCCACATCACTTGTTCTGTCTACCACAGCCTCCACCACAGCATCCACCACCTCACGGCCAAAAGGCACGACCTCTGCTGTGCAGTCCACATCTGAGGCTACGGCTTCAGTCTCTTCATCTAAGCCTGAAACATCTCCTCTTGTGACAGCCTCCACAATCCTGTCGATGACAACAGAAAGATCGAGCCTCAAGACTTCAGCCACAACTCCAGTACAGCTGAGCCCTACTGTGACATCCACTCCTGAGCAGGTCGCCACTGAAGGGACAGAAGCAATGACAACTTCTCTGGCGCGTACACCAACATCCTCCGCTGCTCCTGGAGGACGCCCAACTTCTGCCACTGCATCTTCTCTTCCAACGAGCTCTGCTCCAGCGACCACTTCACCAGCTCTCACCACAACTACAAGCACCACCACACCATTGGAGACAACCACAACTGCTGCTGCTACATCAACTTCAACCAGCACTGTGCTCACCTCCTTGACAACAGAATTCTCCACCTCCAGTGCAGAGACCACATCGCCTCCCGGGTCTACGGCTGCAGCTTCTTCCACTAGAGCCGAAACATCTCCATGGAAGACAACCTCCACAGTCCCCTCGACAGCAGAACAAACCAAAGCAAAGACTTCAGCCACCACAACCATGCAATCCAGCCCCTCTGAGAGTTCCCTGAGTCAGCAGGTCACTACTGCAGCAACAGAGGAAACAAGTGTGAGCACCACTGTCTTCGGCCAGTCATCGACCTCTTACCCTGGGCCAAGACCAACTTCGGCCACCGCTTCTGCTGTTCCACTGAGCTCGACTCTGGAGATCACTTCCCCAGCTTTCACCACAACTATACCCAAGAGCAGCACTTCTCTTGAGACAACCTCCACAGCTGCTGGTCTGACCACCTCAATCATGGAATCCACAACTGTGACCACCAGCACAAGTCCAGAAGTCACCACTCCCTTTGTGCAGTCCAGATCTGAGTCTACATCTTCAGTGTCTTCATCTCGGCCTGAGACGTCCTCATATGTGACAACCTCCACAATCCTGTCAACCACAGGAGAAAGCTCCAGCCTCAAGACTTCAGCCACCACTCCAATCCAATCCATCCCTGCTGGAACATCCCCTGGTGGCTATGTAGCCATTCCAGTGACAAAGATAGGAGGTGCGACCACCACTGGCTTTGCACAAACGATGACCTCTGCTCCTGGGACAAGACCAACTTCTGCCAGCACTTCTTCTGTTCCTCTGAGCTCTACTCTGGAGATCACTTCCGCAGCTTTCACCACAACTACACCCACCCGCAGTAGTGTTCTTGAGACAACATCCACAGCTGCTAGTCTGTCCACATCACTTGTTCAGTCCACCACAGCATCCAGCAGGACAAGGCTGGAAGGCACCACCTCCGCTGTGCAGTCCACATCTGATGCTAGGGCTTCAGTTGCTTCATCTTGGCCAGAAACACCTCCCCTTGTGACAACCTCCACAATCCCACTGACAACAGCAGAAATCTCCAGCCTGAAGACTTCAGCCACAACTCCAGTACAACTGAGCCCTACTGTGACATCCACTCCTGAGCAGGTCGCCACTGAAGGGACAGAAGCAATGACAACTTCTCTGGCGCGTACACCAATATCCTCTGCTGCTCCTGGAGGAAGCCCAACTTCTGCCACTGCATCTTCTCTTCCAACGAGCTCTGCTCCAGCGACCACTTCACCAGCTCTCACCACAACTACAAGCACCACCACACCATTGGAGACAACCACAACTGCTGCTGCTACATCAACTTCAACCAGCACTGTGCTCACCTCCTTGACAACAGAATTCTCCACCTTCAGTGCAGAGACCACATCGCCTCCCGTGTCTACAGCTGCAGCTTCTTCGACTAGAACCGAAACATCTCCATTGGAGACAACCTCCACAGTCCCGTCGACAGCAGAACAAACCTCCAAAGCAAAGACTTCAGCCACCACAACCATGCAATCCAGCCCCTCTGAGAGTTCCCTGAGTCAGCAGGTCACTACTGCAGCAACAGAGGAAACAAGTGTGAGCACCACTGTCCCCGCCCAGTCATCGACCTCTTCCCCTGGGCCAAGACCAACTTCGGCCCCCACTTCTGCTGTTCCACTGAGCTCAACTCTGGAGACCACTTCCCCAGCGTTCCACACAACTACACCAAAGAGCAGCACTGCTCTTGAGACAACCTCCACAGCTGCTGGTCTGACCACCTCAATCAGTGAGTCCACAACTGTGTCAAGCACCACAAGTCCAGAAGCCACCACCTCCGCTGTGCAGTCCACATCTCAGTCTAGTGCTGCAGTCTCTTCAGCTGTGACGGCGACGTCGGCACAAGTGACAACCTCCACAATCCTGTTGACCACAGGAGAAAGCTCCAACCTCAAGACATCAGCCACCACTCCAATCCAATCCAGGCCAGCTGGAACATCCCCTGGTGGCTATGTAGCCATTCCAGTGACAAAGATAGGAGGTGCGACCACCACTGGCTTTGCGCAAACGATGACCTCTGCTCCTGGGACAAGACCAACTTCTGCCACCACTTCTGCTGTTCCTCTGAGCACTACTATGGAGATCACTTCCCCTGCTGTCACCACGACTACACCCATCAGCAGCACGGTTGTTGAGACAACCTCCACCGGTGCTGGTCTGTCCACATCACTTGTTCTGTCTACCACAGCCTCCACCACAGCATCCACCACCTCACGGCCAAAAGGCACGACCTCTGCTGTGCAGTCCACATCTGAGGCTACGGCTTCAGTCTCTTCATCTAAGCCTGAAACATCTCCTCTTGTGACAGCCTCCACAATCCTGTCGATGACAACAGAAAGATCGAGCCTCAAGACTTCAGCCACAACTCCAGTACAGCTGAGCCCTACTGTGACATCCACTCCTGAGCAGGTCGCCACTGAAGGGACAGAAGCAATGACAACTTCTCTGGCGCGTACACCAACATCCTCCGCTGCTCCTGGAGGACGCCCAACTTCTGCCACTGCATCTTCTCTTCCAACGAGCTCTGCTCCAGCGACCACTTCACCAGCTCTCACCACAACTACAAGCACCACCACACCATTGGAGACAACCACAACTGCTGCTGCTACATCAACTTCAACCAGCACTGTGCTCACCTCCTTGACAACAGAATTCTCCACCTCCAGTGCAGAGACCACATCGCCTCCCGGGTCTACGGCTGCAGCTTCTTCCACTAGAGCCGAAACATCTCCATGGAAGACAACCTCCACAGTCCCCTCGACAGCAGAACAAACCAAAGCAAAGACTTCAGCCACCACAACCATGCAATCCAGCCCCTCTGAGAGTTCCCTGAGTCAGCAGGTCACCACTGCAGCAACAGAGGAAACAAGTGTGAGCACCACTGTCCCCGCCCAGTCATCGACCTCTTACCCTGGGCCAAGACCAACTTCGGCCACCGCTTCTGCTGTTCCACTGAGCTCAACTCTGGAGATCACTTCCCCAGCTTTCACCACAACTATACCCAAGAGCAGCACTTCTCTTGAGACAACCTCCACAGCTGCTGGTCTGACCACCTCAATCATGGAATCCACAACTGTGACCACCAGCACAAGTCCAGAAGTCACCACTCCCTTTGTGCAGTCCAGATCTGAGTCTACATCTTCAGTGTCTTCATCTCGGCCTGAGACGTCCTCATATGTGACAACCTCCACAATCCTGTCAACCACAGGAGAAAGCTCCAGCCTCAAGACTTCAGCCACCACTCCAATCCAATCCATCCCTGCTGGAACATCCCCTGGTGGCTATGTAGCCATTCCAGTGACAAAGATAGGAGGTGCGACCACCACTGGCTTTGCACAAACGATGACCTCTGCTCCTGGGACAAGACCAACTTCTGCCACTACTTCTTCTGTTCCTCTGAGCTCTACTTTGGAGATGACTTCCCCAGCTTTCACCACAACTACACCCACCCGCAGTAGTGTTCTTGAGACAACATCCACAGCTGCTAGTCTGTCCACATCACTTGTTCAGTCCACCACAGCATCCAGCAGGACAAGGCTGGAAGGCACCACCTCCGCTGTGCAGTCCACATCTGATGCTAGGGCTTCAGTTGCTTCATCTTGGCCAGAAACACCTCCCCTTGTGACAACCTCCACAATCCCACTGACAACAGCAGAAATCTCCAGCCTGAAGACTTCAGCCACAACTCCAGTACAACTGAGCCCTACTGTGACATCCACTCCTGAGCAGGTCGCCACTGAAGGGACAGAAGCAATGACAACTTCTCTGGCGCGTACACCAACATCCTCTGCTGCTCCTGGAGGAAGCCCAACTTCTGCCACTGCATCTTCTCTTCCATCGAGCTCTGCTCCAGCGACCACTTCACCAGCTCTCACCACAACTACAAGCACCACCACACCATTGGAGACAACCACAACTGCTGCTGCTACATCAACTTCAACCAGCACTGTGCTCACCTCCTTGACAACAGAATTCTCCACCTCCAGTGCAGAGACCACATCGCCTCCCGGGTCTACGGCTGCAGCTTCTTCCACTAGAGCCGAAACATCTCCATTGGAGACAGCCTCCACAGTCCTCTCGACAGCAGAACAAACCAAAGCAAAGACTTCAGCCACCACAACCATGCAATCCAGCCCCTCTGAGAGTTCCCTGAGTCAGCAGGTCACCACTGCAGCAACAGAGGAAACAAGTGTGAGCACCACTGTCTTCGGCCAACCATCGACCTCTTCCCCTGGGCCAAGACCAACTTCGGCTCCCACTTCTGCTGTTCCACTGAGCTCAACTCTGGAGATCACTTCCCCAGGGTTCACCACAACTACACCCAAGAGCAGCACTGCTCTTGAGACAACCTCCACAGCTGCTGGTCTGACCACCTCAATCAGTGAGTCCACAACTGTGTCAAGCACCACAAGTCCAGAAGCCACCACCTCCGCTGTGCAGTCCACATCTCAGTCTAGTGCTGCAGTCTCTTCAGCTGTGACGGCGATGTCGGCACAAGTGACAACCTCCACAATCCTGTTGACCATAGGAGAAAGCTCCAGCCTCAAGACTTCAGCCACCACTCCAATCCAATCCATCCCTGCTGGAACATCCCCTGGTGGCTATGTAGCCATTCCAGTGACAAAGATAGGAGGTGCGACCACCACTGGATTTGCACAAACGATGACCTCTGCTCCTGGGACAAGACCAACTTCTGCCACCACTTCTGCTGTTCCTCTGAGCACTACTCTGGAGATCACTTCCCCTGCTGTCACCGCGACTACACCCATCAGCAGCACGGTTGTTGAGACAACCTCCACAGGTGCTGGTCTGTCCACATCATTTGTTCAGTCCACCGCAGCCTCCAGCACAGCATCCACCACCTCACGGCCAAAAGGCACGACCTCCGCTGTGCAGTCCAAATCTGAGTCTACGGATTCAGTCTCTTCATCTAAGCCTGAAACATCTCCCCTTGCGACAACCTCCACAACCCTGTCGATGACAACAGAAAGATCGAGCCTCAAGACTTCAGCCACAACTCCAGTACAGCTGAGCCCTACTGTGACATCCACTCCTGAGCAGGTCGCCACTGAAGGGACAGAAGCAATGACAACTTCTCTGGCGCGTACACCAACGTCCTCTGCTGCTCCTGGAGGAAGCCCAACTTCTGCCACTGCATCTTCTCTTCCAACGAGCTCTGCTCCAGCGACCACTTCACCAGCTCTCACCACAACTACAAGCACCACCACACCATTGGAGACAACCCCAACTGCTGCTGCTACATCAACTTCAACCAGCACTGTGCTCACCTCCTTGACAACAGAATTCTCCACCTCCAGTGCAGAGACCACATCGCCTCCCGGGTCTACGGCTGCAGCTTCTTCCACTAGAGCCAAAACATCTGCATTGGAGACAACCTCCACAGTCCTCTCGACAGCAGAACAAACCAAAGCAAAGACTTCAGCCACCACAACCATGCAATCCAGCCCCTCTGAGAGTTCACTGAGTCAGCAGGTCACCACTGCAGCAACAGAGGAAACAAGTGTGAGCACCACTGTCCCCGCCCAGTCATCGACCTCTTCCCCTGGGCCAAGACCAACTCCGGCCACCGCTTCTGCTGTTCCACTGAGCTCGACTCTGGAGATCACTTCCCCAGCTTTCACCACAACTACACCCAAGAGCAGCACTTCTCTTGAGACAACCTCCACAGCTGCTGGTCTGACCACCTCAATCATGGAATCCACAACTGTGTCAAGCACCACAAGTCCAGAAGCCACCACCTCCGCTGTGCAGTCCACATCTCAGTCTAGTGCTGCAGTCTCTTCAGCTGTGACGGCAACGTCGGCACATGTGACAACCTCCACAATCCTGTTGACCACAGGAGAAACCTCCAGCATCGAGACTTCTGCCACTACTCCAATCCAATCCAGGCCAGCTGGAACATCCCCTGGTGGCTATGTAGCCATTCCAGTGACAAAGATAGGAGGTGCGACCACCACTGGATTTGCACAAACGATGACCTCTGCTCCTGGGACAAGACCAACTTCTGCCACCACTTCTGCTGTTCCTCTGAGCACTACTCTGGAGATCACTTCCCCTGCTGTCACCGCGACTACACCCATCAGCAGCACGGTTGTTGAGACAACCTCCACAGGTGCTGGTCTGTCCACATCATTTGTTCAGTCCACCGCAGCCTCCAGCACAGCATCCACCACCTCACGGCCAAAAGGCACGACCTCCGCTGTGCAGTCCAAATCTGAGTCTACGGATTCAGTCTCTTCATCTAAGCCTGAAACATCTCCCCTTGCGACAACCTCCACAACCCTGTCGATGACAACAGAAAGATCGAGCCTCAAGACTTCAGCCACAACTCCAGTACAGCTGAGCCCTACTGTGACATCCACTCCTGAGCAGGTCGCCACTGAAGGGACAGAAGCAATGACAACTTCTCTGGCGCGTACACCAACGTCCTCTGCTGCTCCTGGAGGAAGCCCAACTTCTGCCACTGCATCTTCTCTTCCAACGAGCTCTGCTCCAGCGACCACTTCACCAGCTCTCACCACAACTACAAGCACCACCACACCATTGGAGACAACCACAACTGCTGCTGCTACATCAACTTCAACCAGCACTGTGCTCACCTCCTTGACAACAGAATTCTCCACCTCCAGTGCAGAGACCACATCGCCTCCCGGGTCTACGGCTGCAGCTTCTTCCACTAGAGCCAAAACATCTCCATTGGAGACAACCTCCACAGTCCTCTCGACAGCAGAACAAACCTCCAAAGCAAAGACTTCAGCCACCACAACCATGCAATCCAACTCCTCTGAGAGTTCCCTGAGTCAGCAGGTCACCACTGCAGCAACAGAGGAAACAAGTGTGAGCACCACTGTCCCCGCCCAGTCATCGACCTCTTTACCTGGGCCAAGACCAACTTCGGCCACCGCTTCTGCTGTTCCACAGAGCTCGACTCTGGAGATCACTTCCCCAGCGTTCACCACAACTACACCCAAGAGCAGCACTGCTCTTGAGACAACCTCCACAGCTGCTGGTCTGACCACCTCAATCATGGAATCCACAACTGTGTCAAGCACCACAAGTCCAGAAGCCACCACCTCCGCTGTGCAGTCCACATCTCAGTCTAGTGCTGCAGTCTCTTCAGCTGTGACGCCGACGTCGGCACATATGACAACCTCCACAATCCTGTTGACCACAGGAGAAACCTCCAGCATCGAGACTTCTGCCACTACTCCAATCCAATCCAGGCCAGCTGGAACATCCCCTGGTGGCTATGTAGCCATTCCAGTGACAAAGATAGGAGGTGCGACCACCACTGGATTTGCACAAACGATGACCTCTGCTCCTGGGACAAGACCAACTTCTGCCACCACTTCTGCTGTTCCTCTGAGCACTACTCTGGAGATCACTTCCCCTGCTGTCACCACGACTACACCCATCAGCAGCACGGTTGTTGAGACAACCTCCACCGGTGCTGGTCTGTCCACATCACTTGTTCAGTCCACCACAGCCTCCACCACCTCACGGCCAAAAGGCACGACCTCCGCTGTGCAGTCCAAATCTGAGTCTACGGATTCAGTCTCTTCATCTAAGCCTGAAACATCTCCCCTTGTGACAACCTCCACAATCCTGTCGATGACAACAGAAAGATCGAGCCTCAAGACTTCAGCCACAACTCCAGTACAGCTGAGCCCTACTGTGACATCCACTCCTGAGCAGGTCGCCACTGAAGGGACAGAAGCAATGACAACTTCTCTGGCGCGTACACCAACATCCTCTGCTGCTCCTGGAGGAAGCCCAACTTCTGCCACTGCATCTTCTCTTCCAACGAGCTCTGCTCCTGCGACCAGTTCACCAGCTCTCATTACAACTACAAGCACCACCACAAAACTGAAGACAACCTCAACTGCTGCTCTTTCAACTTTAACCTCTGAGCCCAGCACTGTGCCCACTTCCTTGAAACAAGAATTCTCCACCTCAGGTGCAGAGGCCACATCACCTCCTGATTCTACGTCTGCAGCCTCGACCACTGGAGAAAGCTTCAGCCTCAAGACTTCAGCCGCCACTTCAATTCATTCCAGCCACGTGGCAACGTCCCCTGGTGGCTTTGTATCCATCCCAGTTACAAAGACAAGCGCTGCGACCACCACTGGCTTTGCACAAACAATGTCCTCTGCTGCTGGATCAATACCAACTTCTGCAACCACTTCTTCTGTTCCACTGAGCTCGACTCTAGAGATCACTTCTCCAGGTTTCACCAGAACTACACCCAAGAGCGTCACTGTTCTTGAGACAACCTCCACAGCTGCCGATCTTGCCACATCAGTTGTTGAATCTACAACCGCTTCCACCACCACAAGTCTGGACATTTCCACTTCTGCTGTACAGACCACCGCTGTTTCTGCTTTTGCCACTTCTGTTTCTTCAGCTCAGCCAGTGACCTCTCCACTTGTGACAATCTCTAAGCTCGTTCCTTTTAGAGGAGAAAGTTTGAGCACATCTCCTGCAGCAACATCTTCCCATCCACATTTTTCCACCATTGGTCCATTTACTACGCAGACCTCTCGATCGCCTTTTCTTGGGCTCAGCAGCACAATGCCTTTGGAAACGACATCAATAACTCATATTAGTCTTGGTGTCAAATCAAGTAAGTTCCATCACTGTTATGAAAACTGAGTAATTTTTTTTTTACTCTGAAATTGTTTATTAATATATACATTTGTTTAGTAAAGGCCCGTGATGATTAAAGTGTGCTTGTCGAAATACTTTTTTTATTTTCTCCCTAATTTTGGCAGTTTTTCCAATAATAATTTCTATAGTATATGCCATATGAGATTTATTATTTAATTTTTTTGAATTACTAAGCATTCTGTTTTTTTTTTTAAAGATGTGTAGTCTTACTGCACTAACTACCTCAGTTAAAATTCATAAAATCCTCAGGGGGATGGTTTTTCTCAGTTGAAAATTCAATATTTTCCATACCTAGATTATTAAGTATTTTGGTGATATAATATATTAGCATAATATTGGGATAATTGTGTAACATTTATATAATTACCTATATATCCATATAATAATGTCTAACATCTCCTAATAAGAAAATGAAAGAAACCTTTACCTCTGAATTTTAAAGGAAAAAGTACACATTCATCATTTAGAATAGGAATAAAACCGCCATATGAGTGAGTACAGAATAAGGAGAAACAGACATGGATTGGCAACCCCATGGCTGGCAGGAGTGACTTGTGAACTCTGTGATTGTCCATCCAGAGCCCTGACACCCTTGCCCCTTGACAATACCCATCTGTGCTTCTTCCAGCTCCCACCCACCCACCCACAACAACAGCTGCCACCCTCGAGCATTTCACCGTCAACTTCACGATCACCAACCTGCCCTACACTTCTGACCTGGAGAATCCTGACTCGGCCAGGTTCAAAGCTACTCAGAGAGTTATGAACACCCTGGTAAGTTGACCATCAGTGAGACATAGTCATGTCCTCACTGTATTCATCAAGTTCAATTGAGTGAAGAAAGCAGTTCATGGCTTAACTGTGAAACCCCTTCCCTTTGCAGCTCGACCATCTGCTGAAGGAAAGCAGCATTGGCCCTGCTTTCCATGGATGTGAAACAACAAACTTCAGGTATGCATTGCACCCCAATGTCCCTTTGCAAGGCCCTCCATCATAAATGCATCTGGCATGCTCATGTTCACCCCTTTCCTGAGGCAGAACTTTCTAACTAATGCTCTCATGCACAAAGACCTTCTCATTGACTTCCATCATTCTTAGACATTCTCCTCAAAGCCTATAATCTCATCTCAAAGTGCTTATGATGTGACCTTGAGAAGGCATCTGGACTGGCCTTGCTTACTTCTTCCTAAAAATGCCCTGGGGCATTCGTGAAGGTGGAGAGCTGAAACTGAAAACCAGCCATATTTTGGGAAGGCAGAGCTTGAATTCCAGCTCAGAGGTGGCAACTCCTGAAGGGACAATGTGCAGATGAGGGTGCTCAGGGAGCTCCCTGTGTTTTGCAGGCCGGGCAGTGAGAGGGACCAGACGCGGGTGGACGCCGTGTGCACCTACAGCAAGGAGCCCTGGGCTGCGCCTTTGGACAGGGTGGGGCTGTACCACCAAGTGAGCAACAAGACCAGAGGCATCACCCAGCTGGGCCCCTACAGCCTGGACAAGGACAGCCTCTACGTCAACGGTGAGCGGCGCTCCTCCCTCGGCCTCCTCTGCTCTGCCATGGCAGCCCTGCCCCAGTGCTGCCCCTTGCCCAGCCCCAGCTGCTGACCCTCTGTCTCTCTCTTTCCCCAGGCTACAACGAGCAGCCAGTGCTGACCAGTGAGTACCCTGTAGGAGTGGGAAGGGGTCAGAATCTGCCACACTGGGGTTTTCGTGAAGACAGGAGCGGTTGGGTCTTGGGCATGAGATCCTGGGGACATGGGGATCCTCTCATCCTTCCCCTTGTGGAGCATGGTTGGCAGGAAACCTTTGCACTTGCCCAGCCTAGTCTGTTAAAACCAAGTCTTTGCTCCTTGTCACTCCCCATCTGTGCTTCTTGCAGCTCCCACCCACCCAACAACAACAACAGCTGCCACCCTTGAGCGCTTCACCGTCAACTTCACCATCACCAACCTGCCCTACACTTCTGACCTGGAGAATCCTGACTCGGCCAGGTTCAGAGCTACGCGAAGGGTGATGAACACCTTGGTAAGTCAACCACCAGCAGCACCTACTCATGTCCTTACTGTACTCATCAAGTAAAATGGAGTGCAGACAGCTATTCATGGCTTAACTGTGAAACCTTTTCCCTTGGTAGCTTGACCGCCTGCTGAAGGACAGCAGCATTGGCCCTGCTTTCCATGGATGTGAAACAACAGGCTTCAGGTATGGATTGTAAACCAGTATCCCTGTCTAAGTCCCTCCATCAGAAATAGTTCAGTCATGTTCATGTTGTCCCTTTCTGGAGGCAGGACCTTCTCACTGCTGCTTTCATGCCAAAAGACCTGTCTGATTTCCAACTTTCCCACACATTCTTTTCGCTGCCATTTGCTCATCTCAAGGTGCTTATGGGCAAACCTTGAGAAGGCTTCTGGTGTAGCCTTGCTCACTTCTTCCTGAAAATGGCTGGAGCATTAGTAAAGATGGAGAGCAGAACCTGAAAAAAAACAAATAGCCATATATTGGGAGGACAGAGCTTGCATTCCAACCCAGAGTTGGCATTGGCAGGTCCAACACCTGCCCCTGAAAACAGAATATGCAGAGGAGGGTGCTCATGGAGGTCCCTGTGTTTTGCAGGCCGGGCAGCGACAGGGACCAGACGCGGGTGGACGCCGTGTGCACCTACAGCAAGGAGCCCTGGGCTGCGCCTTTGGACAGGGTGGGGCTGTACCACCAAGTGAGCAACAAGACCAGAGGCATCACCCAGCTGGGCCCCTACAGCCTGGACAAGGACAGCCTCTACGTCAACGGTGAGCGGCGCTCCTCCCTCGGCCTCCTCTGCTCTGCCATGGCAGCCCTGCCCCAGTGCTGCCCCTTGCCCAGCCCCAGCTGCTGACCCTCTGTCTCTCTCTTTCCCCAGGCTACAACGAGCAGCCAGTGCTGACCAGTGAGTACCCTGTAGGAGTGGGAAGGGGTCAGAATCTGCCACACTGGGGTTTTCTTGAAGACAGGAGCGGTTGGGTCTTGGGCATGAGATCCTGGGGACATGGGGATCCTCTCATCCTTCCCCTTGTGGAGCATGGCTGGCAGGAAACCTCTGCACTTGCCCAGCCTAGTCTGTTAAAACCAAGTCTTTGCTCCTTGTCACTCCCTATCTGTGCTTCTTGCAGCTCCCACCCACCCAACAACAACAACAGCTGCCACCCTTGAGCGCTTCACCGTCAACTTCACCATCACCAACCTGCCCTACACTTCTGACCTGGAGAATCCTGACTCGGCCAGCTTCAGAGCTACAAAAAGGGTGATGAACACCTTGGTAAGTCCATCAGCAGCACCTACTCATGTCCTTACTGTAATCATCAAGTAAAATGGAGTGCAGACAGCTATTCATGGCGTAACTGTGAAAACTTTTCCCTTGGCAGCTTGACCGCCTGCTGAAGGACAGCAGCATTGGCCCTGCTTTCCATGGATGTGAAACAACAGGCTTCAGGTATGGATTGCAAAACAGTATCCCTATCTAAGTCCCTCCATCAGAAATAGTTCAGTCATGTTCATGTTGTCCCCTTTCTGGAGGCAGGACCTTCTCACTGCTGCTTTCATGCCAAAAGACCTGTCTGATTTCCAAATTTCCCACCCATTCTTTTCACTGCCTATTCGCTCATCTCAAGGTGCTTATGGTCAAACCTTGAGAAGGCTTCTGGTGTGGCCTTGCTCACTTGTTCCTGAAAATGGCTGGAGCATTAGTAAAGATGGAGAGCAGAACCTGAAAAAAACCAAATAGCCATATATTGGGAGGACAGAGCTTGCATTCCAACCCAGAGTTGGCATTGGCAGGTCCAACACCTGCCCCTGAAAACAGAATATGCAGAGGAGGATGCTCATGGAAGTCCCTGTGTTTTGCAGGCCGGGCAGTGACAGGGACCAGACGTGGGTGGACGCCGTGTGCACCTACAGCAAGGAGCCCTGGGCTGCGCCTTTGGACAGGGTGGGGCTGTACCACCAAGTGAGCAACCAGACCAGAGGCATCACCCAGCTGGGCCCCTACAGCCTGGACAAGGACAGCCTCTACGTCAACGGTGAGTGGCGCTCCTCCCTCGGCCTCCTCTGCTCTGCCATGGCAGCCCTGCCCCAGTGCTGCCCCTTGCCCAGCCCCAGCTGCTGACCCTCTGTCTCTCTCTTTCCCCAGGCTACAACGAGCAGCCAGTGCTGACCAGTGAGTACCCTGTAGGACTGGGATGGTTTTACAAGACAGCAAGTGCCACACTGGGGTTTTCTCTAGGGCAGTGGAATTTTGGGGTGGTTGGGGACATGAGATCCTGGGGACATGGGGATTTTCTTCTCCTTCACCATGGGAAGCTGGGCTGGCGGGAAACCTTTGCACTTGCACAGCCATGGCTGTAAATATAAACTCTATGCCCCTTTTTACTCCCCATCTGTGCTTCTTCCAGCTCCCACCCAACCACAAACAACCACAGCTGCTGCCCTTGAGCGTTTCACTGTCAACTTCACCATCACCAACCTGCCCTACTCTTCTGACCTGGAGAATCCTGACTCGGCCATGTTCCAATCTACTCAGAGAGTTATGAACACTCTGGTAAGCTGATCAACAGTGGGAGACTTCTGTGCCACCTCAAGTTGTAGAGATTGTAGGGAGCAGGCCATGGCTTAATCGTGAAACCTTTTCCCTTGGCAGATGGATCGCCTGATGAAGGAAAGCAGCATTGGCCCTGATTTCCAAGGATGTGAAACAACAGGCTTCAGGTATGGGTCATCCTCAAGTGGCATTTTGCAGAACCCTTGCTTTAAGAAGTGGCACTGTTGGTCCCCTCCAGAAGAGTGTTTTAGCCACTCTTGTGGATTTAGGATGATCTTCTTTAGGTACTGCTGCACCAGCACTTTATTTTTAATGGCCCATGACTTGGAGCTGACCTTCAGTGCCTATCCTCTTATGGAGGGAGCAGAATAGCCCAAAGCTAACTCAAAAGTTTGTCTGGACCCTCTCCATCCTGAACAGTCCTATGGCATTAGTGTAGGGGGTGAGCAGAGGCCACCCACCACAAAGAATCTTCAGGAAGGCAGAGTTTCATTCCAATGTGGGAATGGCCAAGACAAGACCAGAGACCAGATGTGATGAGATTATGTGCAGAGGAGGGTGCTCAGGGAGCTCCCTGTGTTTTGCAGGCCAGGCAGTGACAGGGACCAGACGCGGGTGGACGCCGTGTGCACCTACAGCAAGGAGCCCTGGGCTGCGCCTTTGGACAGGGTGGGGCTGTACCACCAAGTGAGCAACAAGACCAGAGGCATCACCCAGCTGGGCCCCTACAGCCTGGACAAGGACAGCCTCTACGTCAACGGTGAGCGGCGCTCCTCCCTCGGCCTCCTCTGCTCTGCCATGGCAGCCCTGCCCCAGTGCTGCCCCTTGCCCAGCCCCAGCTGCTGACCCTCTGTCTCTCTCTTTCCCCAGGCTACAACGAGCAGCCAGTGCTGACCAGTGAGTACCCTGCAGGAGCGGGATGGTTTTACAGCACAGCAAGTGCCACCCTGGGGTCTTCTGTTGGGTAGAGGAATCTTGGGCCTGGATAATGAACTCCTCGGAACATGGGGATCTTCCTGCTGTTCCCAGTGAGGAATTGGGCTGGCAGGAAAGGTCTTCACTTGTCCAGAAAGGCCTGTAACAACCAGTCTTTGCCCCTTTTCACTCCACATTTGTGTTTCTTCCAGCTCCCACCCAACCACAAACAACCACTGCTGCCACCCTGGAGCATTTCACCGTCAACTTCACCATCACCAACCTGCCCTACACTTCTGACCTTGAGAATCCTGACTCAGCCAGGTTCAGAGCTACAAGAAGGGTGATGAACACCCTGGTAAGTCAACCACCAGTGGGACATACTCTTGTCCTCACTGTACTCCTCAAGTTCAATTGACTGCAGAAAGCAGTTCATGGCTTAACTGGGAAATCTCTTCCATTGGCAGCTTGACCGCCTGCTGAAGGAAAGCAGTATTGGCCCTGCTTTCCATGGATGTGAAACAACAGGTTTCAGGTATGCACACCTGTGTCCCTTTCTAAGTCCCTGCACCATAAATGGATCGGCCATATTCATGTTGTTCTCTTTCCAGAAACAGGACATTTTCACTATTGCTCTCATGCCTAAAGACCTGCCTGATTTCCAACTTTCCAGGCATTCTCTTCACTGCCTATTCGCTCATCTCAAAGTGCTTTTAGTCTAACCCTGAGAAGAGTTCTGGTGCGGCTTTGCTCACTTGTTCTTGAAAACATGCTGGGCCACTAGTAAAGATGGAGAGCAGAAACTGAAAACCAAAAAGTCTTATATTTTGGGATGACAGAGGTTGCATTCACACTCAGAGTTGGTATTGGCAGGTCCAACAACCACCCCAGAAGGAAGAACATGCAGAGGAGGGTGCTCATGGAGGTCCCTGTGTTTTGCAGGCCAGGCAGTGAGAGGGACCAGACGCGGGTGGACGCCGTGTGCACCTACAGCAAGGAGCCCTGGGCTGCGCCTTTGGACAGGGTGGGGCTGTACCACCAAGTGAGCAACAAGACCAGAGGCATCACCCAGCTGGGCCCCTACAGCCTGGACAAGGACAGCCTCTACGTCAACGGTGAGCGGCGCTCCTCCCTCGGCCTCCTCTGCTCTGCCATGGCAGCCCTGCCCCAGTGCTGCCCCTTGCCCAGCCCCAGCTGCTGACCCTCTGTCTCTCTCTTTCCCCAGGCTACAACGAGCAGCCAGTGCTGACCAGTGAGTACCCTGTAGGAGTGGGAAGGGGTCAGAATCTGCCACACTGGGGTTTTCTTGAAGACAGGAGTGGTTGGGTCTTGGGCATGAGATCCTGGGGACATGGGGATCCTCTCATCCTTCCCCTTGTGGAGCATGGCAGGCAGGAAACCGCTGCACTTGCCCGGCCTAGTCTGTTAAAACCAAGTCTTTGCTCCTTGTCACTCCCCATCTGTGTTTCCTCCAGCTCCCGCCCACCCACCAACAACAACAGCTGCCACCCTTGAGCGCTTCACCGTCAACTTCACCATCACCAACCTGCCCTACACTTCTGACCTGGAGAATCCTGACTCGGCCAGGTTCAGAGCTACAAAAAGGGTGATGAACACCTTGGTAAGTCAACCATCAGCAGCACCTACTCATGCCCTTACTGTACTCATCAAGTAAAATGGAGTGCAGACAGCTATTCATGGCGTAACTGTGAAACCTCTTCCCTTGGCAGCTTGACCGCCTGCTGAAGGACAGCAGCATTGGCCCTGCTTTCCATGGATGTGAAACAACAGGCTTCAGGTATGGATTGCAAAACAGTATCCCTATCTAAGTCCCTCCATCAGAAATAGTTCAGTCATGTTCATGTTGTCCCCTTTCTGGAGGCAGGACCTTCTCACTGCTGCTTTCATGCCAAAAGACCTGTCTGATTTCCAAATTTCCCACCCATTCTTTTCACTGCCTATTCGCTCATCTCAAGGTGCTTATGGTCAAACCTTGAGAAGGCTTCTGGTGTGGCCTTGCTCACTTGTTCCTGAAAATGGCTGGAGCATTAGTAAAGATGGAGAGCAGAACCTGAAAAAAACCAAATAGCCATATATTGGGAGGACAGAGCTTGCATTCCAACCCAGAGTTGGCATTGGCAGGTCCAACACCTGCCCCTGAAGAGAGAATATGCAGAGGTGGGTGCTCATGGAGGTCCCTGTGTTTTGCAGGCCGGGCAGCGACAGGGACCAGACGCGGGTGGACGCCGTGTGCACCTACAGCAAGGAGCCCTGGGCTGCGCCTTTGGACAGGGTGGGGCTGTACCACCAAGTGAGCAACAAGACCAGAGGCATCACCCAGCTGGGCCCCTACAGCCTGGACAAGGACAGCCTCTATGTCAACGGTGAGCGGTGATCGTCCCTCGGCCTCCTCTGCTCTGCCATGGCAGCCCTGCCCCAGTGCTGCCCCTTGCCCAGCCCCAGCTGCTGACCCTCTGTCTCTCTCTTTCCCCAGGCTACAACGAGCAGCCAGTGCTGACCAGTGAGTACCCTGTAGGACTGGGATGGTTTTACAAGACAGCAAGTGCCACACTGGGGTTTTCTCTAGGGCAGTTGAATTTTGGGGTGGTTGGGGACATGAGATCCTGGGGACATGGTGATGTTCTTCTCCTTCGACTTGGGAAGCCGGGCTGGCAGGAAACCTTTGCACTTGCACAGCCATGGCTGTAAATATAAACTCTATGCCCCTTTTCACTCCCCTATCTGTGTTTCTTCCAGCTCCCACCCAGCCACAAACAACCACAGCTGCCACCCTTGAGCATTTCACTGTCAACTTCACCATCACCAACCTGCCCTACTCTTCTGACCTGGAGAATCCTGACTCGGCCAGGTTCAAATCTACTCGGAGAGTTATGAACACTCTGGTAAGTCGATCAACAGCGGGACATTTCTGTGCCACCTCAAGTTGCAGAGATTGCAGGGAGCAGGCCATGGCTTAATCGTGAAACCTTTTCCCTTGGCAGATGGATCGCCTGCTGAAGGAAAGCAGCATTGGCCCTGATTTCCAAGGATGTGAAACAACAGGCTTCAGGTATGGGTCATCCTCAAGTGGCATTTTGCAGAACCCTTGCTTTAAGAAGTGGCACTGTTGGTCCCCTCCAGAAGAGTGTTTTAGCCACTCTTGTGGATTTAGGATGATCTTCTTTAGGTACTGCTGCACCAGCACTTTATTTTTAATGGCCCATGACTTGGAGCTGACCTTCAGTGCCTATCCTCTTATGGAGGGAGCAGAATAGCCCAAAGCTAACTCAAAAGTTTGTCTGGACCCTCTCCATCCTGAACAGTCCTATGGCATTAGTGTAGGGGGTGAGCAGAGGCCACCCACCACAAAGAATCTTCAGGAAGGCAGAGTTTCATTCCAATGTGGGAATGGCCAAGACAAGACCAGAGACCAGATGTGATGAGATTATTTGCAGAGGAGGGAGCTCATGGAGGTCCCTGTGTTTTGCAGGCCAGGCAGTGACAGGGACCAGACGCGGGTGGACGCCGTGTGCACCTACAGCAAGGAGCCCTGGGCTGCACCTTTGGACAGGGTGGGGCTGTACCACCAAGTGAGCAACAAGACCAGAGGCATCACCCAGCTGGGCCCCTACAGCCTGGACAAGGACAGCCTCTACGTCAACGGTGAGCGGCGCTCCTCCCTCGGCCTCCTCTGCTCTGCCATGGCAGCCCTGCCCCAGTGCTGCCCCTTGCCCAGCCCCAGCTGCTGACCCTCTGTCTCTCTCTTTCCCCAGGCTACAACGAGCAGCCAGTGCTGACCAGTGAGTACCCTGTAGGAGTGGGAAGGGGTCAGAATCTGCCACACTGGGGTTTTCTTGAAGACAGGAGCGGTTGGGTCTTGGGCATGGGATCCTGGGGACATGGGGATCCTCTCATGCTTCCCCTTGTGGAGCATGGCTGGCAGGAAACCTCTGCACTTGCCCATCCTAGTCTGTTAAAACCAAGTCTTTGCTCCTTGTCACTCCCCATCTGTGTTTCTTCCAGCTCCTGCCCACCCACCAACAACAACAGCTGCCACCCTTGAGCGCTTCACCGTCAACTTCACCATCACCAACCTGCCCTACACTTCTGACCTGGAGAATCCTGACTCGGCCAGGTTCAGAGCTACAAAAAGGGTGATGAACACCTTGGTAAGTCAACCATCAGCAGCACCTACTCATGTCCTTACTGTAATCATCAAGTAAAATGGAGTGCAGACAGCTATTCATGGCGTAACTGTGAAACCTCTTCCCTTGGCAGCTTGACCGCCTGCTGAAGGACAGCAGCATTGGCCCTGCTTTCCATGGATGTGAAACAACAGGCTTCAGGTATGGATTGCAAACCAGTATCCCTATCTAAGTCCCTCCATCAGAAATAGTTCAGTCATGTTCATGTTGTCCCCTTTCTGGAGGCAGGACCTTCTCACTGCTGCTTTCATGCCAAAAGACCTGTCTGATTTCCAACTTTCCCACACATTCTTTTCACTGCCTATTCGCTCATCTCAAGGTGCTTATGGTCAAACCTTGAGAAGGCTTCAGGTGTAGCTTTGCTCAATTGTTCCTGAAAATGGCTGGAGCATTAGTAAAGATGGAGAGCAGAACCTGAAAAAAACCAAATAGCCATATATTGGGAGGACAGAGCTTGCATTCCAACCCAGAGTTGGCATTGGCAGGTCCAACACCTGCCCCTGAAGAGAGAATATGCAGAGGAGGATGCTAAGGGAGGTCCCTGTGTTTTGCAGGCCAGGCAGTGACAGGGACCAGACGCGGGTGGACGCCGTGTGCACCTACAGCAAGGAGCCCTGGGCTGCGCCTTTGGACAGGGTGGGGCTGTACCACCAAGTGAGCAACAAGACCAGAGGCATCACCCAGCTGGGCCCCTACAGCCTGGACAAGGACAGCCTCTACGTCAACGGTGAGCGGCGCTCCTCCCTCGGCCTCCTCTGCTCTGCCATGGCAGCCCTGCCCCAGTGCTGCCCCTTGCCCAGCCCCAGCTGCTGACCCTCTGTCTCTCTCTTTCCCCAGGCTACAACGAGCAGCCAGTGCTGACCAGTGAGTACCCTGCAGGAGCGGGATGGTTTTACAGCACAGCAAGTGCCACCCTGGGGTCTTCTGTTGGGTAGAGGAATCTTGGGCCTGGATAATGAACTCCTCGGAACATGGGGATCTTCCTGCTGTTCCCAGTGAGGAATTGGGCTGGCAGGAAAGGTCTTCACTTGTCCAGAAAGGCCTGTAACAACCAGTCTTTGCCCCTTTTCACTCCACATTTGTGTTTCTTCCAGCTCCCACCCAACCACAAACAACCACTGCTGCCACCCTGGAGCATTTCACCGTCAACTTCACCATCACCAACCTGCCCTACACTTCTGACCTTGAGAATCCTGACTCAGCCAGGTTCAGAGCTACAAGAAGGGTGATGAACACCCTGGTAAGTCAACCACCAGTGGGACATACTCTTGTCCTCACTGTACTCCTCAAGTTCAATTGACTGCAGAAAGCAGTTCATGGCTTAACTGGGAAATCTCTTCCATTGGCAGCTTGACCGCCTGCTGAAGGAAAGCATTATTGGCCCTGCTTTCCATGGATGTGAAACAACAGGTTTCAGGTATGCACACCTGTGTCCCTTTCTAAGTCCCTGCACCATAAATGGATCGGCCATATTCATGTTGTTCTCTTTCCAGAAACAGGACATTTTCACTATTGCTCTCATGCCTAAAGACCTGCCTGATTTCCAACTTTCCAGGCATTCTCTTCACTGCCTATTCGCTCATCTCAAAGTGCTTTTAGTCTAACCCTGAGAAGAGTTCTGGTGCGGCTTTGCTCACTTGTTCTTGAAGACATGCTGGGCCATTAGTAAAGATGGAGAGCAGAAACTGAAAACCAAAAAGTCTTATATTTTGGGATGACAGAGGTTGCATTCACACTCAGAGTTGGCATTGGCAGGTCCAACAACCACCCCAGAAGGAAGAACATGCAGAGGAGGGTGCTCATGGAGCTCCCTGTGTTTTGCAGGCCAGGCAGTGACAGGGACCAGACGCGGGTGGACGCCGTGTGCACCTACAGCAAGGAGCCCTGGGCTGCGCCTTTGGACAGGGTGGGGCTGTACCACCAAGTGAGCAACAAGACCAGAGGCATCACCCAGCTGGGCCCCTACAGCCTGGACAAGGACAGCCTCTACGTCAACGGTGAGCGGCGCTCCTCCCTCGGCCTCCTCTGCTCTGCCATGGCAGCCCTGCCCCATTGCTGCCCCTTGCCCAGCCCCAGCTGCTGACCCTCTGTCTCTCTCTTTCCCCAGGCTACAACGAGCAGCCAGTGCTGACCAGTGAGTACCCTGTAGGAGTGGGAAGGGGTCAGAATCTGCCACACTGGGGTTTTCTTGAAGACAGGAGCGGTTGGGTCTTGGGCATGGGATCCTGGGGACATGGGGATCCTCTCATGCTTCCCCTTGTGGAGCATGGCTGGCAGGAAACCTCTGCACTTGCCCATCCTAGTCTGTTAAAACCAAGTCTTTGCTCCTTGTCACTCCCCATCTGTGTTTCTTCCAGCTCCTGCCCACCCACCAACAACAACAGCTGCCACCCTTGAGCGCTTCACCGTCAACTTCACCATCACCAACCTGCCCTACACTTCTGACCTGGAGAATCCTGACTCGGCCAGGTTCAGAGCTACAAAAAGGGTGATGAACACCTTGGTAAGTCAACCATCAGCAGCACCTACTCATGTCCTTACTGTAATCATCAAGTAAAATGGAGTGCAGACAGCTATTCATGGCTTAACTGTGAAACCTCTTCCCTTGGCAGCTTGACCGCCTGCTGAAGGACAGCAGCATTGGCCCTGCTTTCCATGGATGTGAAACAACAGGCTTCAGGTATGGATTGCAAACCAGTATCCCTATCTAAGTCCCTCCATCAGAAATAGTTCAGTCATGTTCATGTTGTCCCCTTTCTGGAGGCAGGACCTTCTCACTGCTGCTTTCATGCCAAAAGACCTGTCTGATTTCCAACTTTCCCACACATTCTTTTCACTGCCTATTCTCTCATCTCAAGGTGCTTATGGTCAAACCTAGAGAAGGCTTCTGGTGTAGCTTTGCTCAATTGTTCCTGAAAATGGCTGGAGCATTAGTAAAGATGGAGAGCAGAACCTGAAAAAAACCAAATAGCCATATATTGGGAGGACAGAGCTTGCATTTAAACCCAGAGTTGGCATTGGCAGGTCCAACACCTGCCCCTGAAGAGAGAATATGCAGAGGAGGGTGCTCATAGAGGTCCCTGTGTTTTGCAGGCCAGGCAGCGACAGGGACCAGACGCGGGTGGACGCCGTGTGCACCTACAGCAAGGAGCCCTGGGCTGCGCCTTTGGACAGGGTGGGGCTGTACCACCAAGTGAGCAACAAGACCAGAGGCATCACCCAGCTGGGCCCCTACAGCCTGGACAAGGACAGCCTCTACGTCAATGGTGAGCGGCGCTCCTCCCTCGGCCTCCTCTGCTCTGCCATGGCAGCCCTGCCCCAGTGCTGCCCCTTGCCCAGCCCCAGCTGCTGACCCTCTGTCTCTCTCTTTCCCCAGGCTACAACGAGCAGCCAGTGCTGACCAGTGAGTACCCTGTAGGACTGGGATGGTTTTACAAGACAGCAAGTGCCACACTGGGGTTTTCTCTAGGGCAGTGGAATTTTGGGGTGGTTGGGGACATGAGATCCTGGGGACATGGGGATGTTCTTCTCCTTCGCCTTGGGAAGCCGGGCTGGCAGGAAACCTTTGCCCTTGCACAGCCATGGCTGTAAATATAAACTCTATGCCCCTTTTTACTCCCCTATCTGTGTTTGTTCCAGTTCCCACCCAGCCACAAACAACCACAGCTGCCACCCTTGAGCATTTCACTGTCAACTTCACCATCACCAACCTGCCCTACTCTTCTGACCTGGAGAATCCTGACTCGGCCAGGTTCAAAGCTACTCAGAGAGTTATGAACACTCTGGTAAGTCGATCAACAGCGGGACATTTCTGTGCCACCTCAAGTTGCAGAGATTGCAGGGAGCAGGCCATGGCTTAATCGTGAAACCTTTTCCCTTGGCAGATGGATCGCCTGATGAAGGATAGCAGCATTGGCCCTGATTTCCAAGGATGTGAAACAACAGGCTTCAGGTATGGGTCATCCTCAAGTGGCATTTTGCAGAACCCTTGCTTTAAGAAGTGGCACTGTTGGTCCCCTCCAGAAGAGTGTTTTAGCCACTCTTGTGGATTTAGGATGATCTTCTTTAGGTACTGCTGCACCAGCACTTTATTTTTAATGTCCCATGACTTAGAGCTGACCTTCAGTGCCTATCCTCTTATGGAGGGAGCAGAATAGCCCAAAGCTAACTCAAAAGTTTGTCTGGACCCTCTCCATCCTGAACAGTCCTATGGCATTAGTGTAGGGGGTGAGCAGAGGCCACCCACCACAAAGAATCTTCAGGAAGGCAGAGTTTCATTCCAATATGGGAATGGCCAAGACAAGACCAGAGACCAGATGTGATGAGATTATTTGCAGAGGAGGGAGCTCATGGAGGTCCCTGTGTTTTTCAGGCCAGGCAGTGACAGGGACCAGACGCGGGTGGACGCCGTGTGCACCTACAGCAAGGAGCCCTGGGCTGCGCCTTTGGACAGGGTGGGGCTGTACCACCAAGTGAGCAACAAGACCAGAGGCATCACCCAGCTGGGCCCCTACAGCCTGGACAAGGACAGCCTCTACGTCAACGGTGAGCGGCGCTCCTCCCTCGGCCTCCTCTGCTCTGCCATGGCAGCCCTGCCCCAGTGCTGCCCCTTGCCCGGCCCTAGCTCCTGACCCTCTGTCTCTCTCTTTCTCCAGGCTACAACGAGCAGCCAGTGCTGACCAGTGAGTACCTTGCCGGAGCGGGAAGGGATCCCAACACAGCAAGTGCCACACTGGGTTCTTTTATGGACAGAGTAGTCTGGGGCTGGGGAGTTGATGGGGGCTTCCAAGTCTTCTACATGGAGAGCAGGGCTGACTGGAGACGTTTGATGTCATCCAGCCAGAGCTGTAACCACCAAGTATTAGCCCCATATCATTGCCCAACTGTGCTTCTTGCAGCTCCCACCCAAATGCCAACAACAGCTGCCACCCTTGAGCGTTTCACCGTCAACTTCACCATCACCAACCTGCCCTACACTTCTGACCTGGAGAATCCTGACTCAGCCAGGTTCAGAGCTACACGAAGGGTGATGAACATGATGGTAGGTGAACCACCGCTGGGACATTGCTGTACCCCCTCTGGCCTCAATAACTTGGAAGCCGTGCAGAGACATGGTCATTGCTTAACTGGGAAACCTCTTTCTCTGGCAGCTTGACCGCCTGCTGAAAGACAGCAGCATTGGCCCTGCTTTCCATGGATGTGATACAACAGATTTCAGGTATGGGTCATGATCAACTGTCCGTGAAAGACCACTGGTTTTACCCATAGGCTTTCTAAAATCTATTGAGTGTTGGTTCTCATTCTACGGGCTGGGACCTCCACCTTGATACCCTCCTTCCTCAGAGTATTGCCTGTTTTCCGATGCTCTTCCTTCCACATGCTCATATTGTAGTCTTAGCTGACTCTCAATCCTCCCTGAAAAGACATAAAAGCTCCAGAATCCAGCCTTGAAGGCCGAAAGTGCAGAGGTGGTTGCTCATGGAGGTCCCTGTGTTTTGCAGGCCGGGCAGTGACAGGGACCAGACGCGGGTGGACGCCGTGTGCACCTACAGCAAGGAGCCCTGGGCTGTGCCTTTGGACAGGGTGGGGCTGTACCACCAAGTGAGCAACCAGACCAGAGGCATCACCCAGCTGGGCCCCTACAGCCTGGACAAGGACAGCCTCTACGTCAACGGTGAGTGGCGCTCCTCCCTTGGCCTCCTCTGCTCTGCCATGGCAGCACTGCCCCATTGCTGCCCCTTGCCCAGCCCCAGCTGCTGACCCTCTGTCTCTCTCTTTCCCCAGGCTACAACGAGCCGCCAGTGCTGACCAGTGAGTACCTTGCAGGACTGGGAGGAGGTCTGAGGGAAGGAAGTGCCACACTGGCATATTTTCTTGAGGACTTGGAGGTTGGGGGCTGGGGCATGATATCCTGGGGACATGTGGAGCTTCCCAGCCTCTGCCATGGAGTGGAGGTCTGCCTGGAGACCTCTGTACTCATCCAGCCATAGTTGCAACAATAATGATTTACCAATTTGAAATTTCCCAATTGTGCTTCCAGCTCCATCGCATCCAACAACCACAGCTGCCACCCTTGAGCGTTTCACCGTCAACTTCACCATCACCAACCTGCCCTACACTTCTGACCTGGAGAATCCTGACTCGGCCAGGTTCAAATCTACACGGAGGGTGATGAACATGATGGTAGGTGGATAAGCAGTGAGCCATATCCTTGACCTCAATGACCTGATGAGGTTGGAAGCAGTGCTGAGCTGGCTACTGAATAAATGTAAACCCGCTTCTTTTGGCAGCTTGACCGCCTGCTGAAGGACAGCAGCATTGGCCCTGCTTTCCATGGATGTGAAACAACAGACTTCAGGTATGGGTTCCACCTCAGTGTCCCTTTGAAGAGTCCAGGACCTGGACCAATAACTGGTCCGGACCGGGACCAAGAACACTGATATTCTCCTCTTTTATGGAGGCCGAACCTTCTTGCTAATGTTGTCCGGCTCCAGATTACTGTCCACGAAGCCATTTCCTCTTAGAGGTTCTCTTCTAAGCCTTTGCACTCATCTTGCCATTTTGTGCCTTACATAATTTCGTAAACTCAAGAGTATTTTTAAAGTGTTTCCAGGCACTTTCCAAATTCCCAGAACATTAGTGAAGATGAAGAACAGTATGTGCCAACAAACACACACACATTGTGCGAAGGCAGGCCTAGCATTTCAAGTCAAAAATGGCTATGAAAGCACCAAGACGCAACCAGGACCCGTTTGCCTTGAAGGGTGAACGTGCAGAGGAGGATACTCATGGAGGTCCCTGTGTTTTGCAGGCCAGGCAGTGACAGGGACCAGACGCGGGTGGACGCCGTGTGCACCTACAGCAAGGAGCCCTGGGCTGTGCCTTTGGACAGGGTGGGGCTGTACCACCAAGTGAGCAACCAGACCAGAGGCATCACCCAGCTGGGCCCCTACAGCCTGGACAAGGACAGCCTCTACGTCAATGGTGAGTGGCGCTCCTCCCTCGGCCTCCTCTGCTCTGCCATGGCAGCCCTGCCCCAGTGCTGCCCCTTGCCCAGCCCCAGCTGCTGACCCTCTGTCTCTCTCTTTCTCCAGGCTACAACGAGCAGCCAGTGCTGACCAGTGAGTACCTTGCAGCACTGGGATGGTTTTACAAGACAGCAAGTGCCACACTGGGGTTTTCTCTAGGGCAGTTGAATTTTGGGGTGGTTGGGGACATGAGATCCTGGGGACATGGTGATGTTCTTCTCCTTCGCCTTGGGAAGCCGGGCTGGCAGGAAACCTTTGCCCTTGCACAGCCATGGCTGTAAATATAAACTCTATGCCCCTTTTCACTCCCCTATCTGTGTTTCTTCCAGCTCCCACCCAGCCACAAACAACCACAGCTGCCACCCTTGAGCATTTCACTGTCAACTTCACCATCACCAACCTGCCCTACTCTTCTGACCTGGAGAATCCTGACTCGGCCAGGTTCAAATCTACTCGGAGAGTTATGAACACTCTGGTAAGTCGATCAACAGCGGGACATTTCTGTGCCACCTCAAGTTGCAGAGATTGCAGGGAGCAGGCCATGGCTTAATCGTGAAACCTTTTCCCTTGGCAGATGGATCGCCTGCTGAAGGAAAGCAGCATTGGCCCTCATTTCCAAGGATGCGAAACAACAGGCTACAGGTATGGGTCATCCTCAAGTGGCATTTTGCAGAACCCTTGCTTTAAGAAGTGGCACTGTTGGTCCCCTCCAGAAGAGTGTTTTAGCCACTCTTGTGGATTTAGGATGATCTTCTTTAGGTACTGCTGCACCAGCACTTTATTTTTAATGTCCCATGACTTAGAGCTGACCTTCAGTGCCGATCCTCTTATGGAGGGAGCAGAATAGCCCAAAGCTAACTCAAAAGTTTGTCTGGACCCTCTCCATCCTGAACAGTCCTATAGCATTAGTGTAGGGGGTGAGCAGAGGCCACCCACCACAAAGAATCTTCAGGAAGGCAGAGTTTCATTCCAGTATGGGAATGGCCAAGACAAGACCAGAGACCAGATGTGATGAGATTATTTGCAGAGGAGGGAGCTCATGGAGGTCCCTGTGTTTTGCAGGCCAGGCAGTGACAGGGACCAGACGTGGGTGGACGCCGTGTGCACCTACAGCAAGGAGCCCTGGGCTGCACCTTTGGACAGGGTGGGGCTGTACCACCAAGTGAGCAACAAGACCAGAGGCATCACCCAGCTGGGCCCCTACAGCCTGGACAAGGACAGCCTCTACGTCAACGGTGAGCGGCGCTCCTCCCTCGGCCTCCTCTGCTCTGCCATGGCAGCCCTGCCCCAGTGCTGCCCCTTGCCCGGCCCTAGCTGCTGACCCTCTGTCTCTCTCTTTCTCCAGGCTACAACGAGCAGCCAGTGCTGACCAGTGAGTACCTTGCAGGAGCGGGAAGGGATCCCAACACAGCAAGTGCCACACTGGGTTCCTTTATGGACAGAGTAGTCTGGGGCTGGGGTGTTGATGGGGGCTTCCAAGTCTTCTACATGGAGAGCAGGGCTGACTGGAGACGTTTGATGTCATCCAGCCAGAGCTGTAACCACCAAGTATTAGCCCCATGTCATTGCCCAACTGTGCTTCTTTCAGCTCCCACCCAAACGCCAACAACAGCTGCCACCCTTGAGCGTTTCACCGTCAACTTCACCATCACCAACCTGCCCTACACTTCTGACCTGGAGAATCCTGACTCAGCCAGGTTCAGAGCTACACGAAGGGTGATGAACATGATGGTAGGTGAACCACCACTGGGACATTGCTGTACCCCCTCTGGCCTCAATAACTTGGAAGCCGTGCAGAGACATGGTCATTGCTTAACTGGGAAACCTCTTTCTCTGGCAGCTTGACCGCCTGCTGAAAGACAGCAGCATTGGCCCTGCTTTCCATGGATGTGATACAACAGATTTCAGGTATGGGTCATGATCAACTGTCCCTGAAAGACCACTGGTTTTACCCATAGGCTTTCTAAAATCTATTGAGTGTTGGTTCTCATTCTACGGGCTGGGACCTCCACCTTGATACCCTCCTTCCTCAGAGTATTGCCTGTTTTCCGATGCTCTTCCTTCCACATGCTCATATTGTAGTCTTAGCTGACTCTCAATCCTCCCTGAAAAGACATAAAAGCTCCAGAATCCAGCCTTGAAGGCCGAAAGTGCAGAGGTGGTTGCTCATGGAGGTCCCTGTGTTTTGCAGGCCAGGCAGTGACAGGGACCAGATGCGGGTGGACGCCGTGTGCACCTACAGCAAGGAGCCCTGGGCTGCGCCTTTGGACAGGGTGGGGCTGTACCACCAAGTGAGCAACAAGACCAGAGGCATCACCCAGCTGGGCCCCTACAGCCTGGACAAGGACAGCCTCTACGTCAACGGTGAGTGGCGCTCCTCCCTCGGCCTCCTCTGCTCTGCCATGGCAGCCCGCCCCTGTGCTGCCCCTTGCCCAGCCCCAGCTGCTGACCCTCTGTCTCTCTCTCTTTCTCCAGGCTACAACGAGCCGCCAGTGCTGACCAGTGAGTACCTTGCAGGACTGGGAGGAGGTCTGAGGGAAGGAAGTGCCACACTGGCATATTTTCTTGAGGACATTGGAGGTTGGGGGCTGGGGCATGATATCCTGGGGACATGTGGAGCTTCCCAGCCTCTGCCATGGAGTGGAGGTCTGCCTGGAGACCTCTGTACTCATCCAGCCATAGCTGCAACAATAATGATTTACCAATTTGAAATTTCCAAATTGTGCTTCCAGCTCCCCCCCACCCACCAACAACAACAGCCACTGCTCTCGAGCATTTCACTGTCAACTTCACCATCACCAACCTCCTCTACTCTTCTGACCTGGAGAATCCTGACTCAGCCAAGTTCAGAGCTTCTAGGAGAGTTATGAACACCCTGGTAAATCAAGCATCACTGGGAAATTGTCATGCCCTCCCAGGAATCTATAAACTTGGAGAGTGTGCAGTGGGAATGCCATGCCCTAAAACTTGTAAAACTTATGTCTTGACAGCTTGACCGGCTCCTAAAGACAAGCAGCATCGGCCCTGTTTTCCAGGGATGTGAGACAACAGACTTCAGGTATGAGTGGCCTTCCAAGGTGCCTTAAGTGTGCCATCACTTACATAAAAGTACTTATCATTGTCATGTTTTCCTCTTTATGGAGCAAGGACATTCTGTGTCCTTGCCAGATTCTTCTTCCTGTTGTACCTTTCTCTTATATCTCACATTTGCTTGCTGCACTCTCCATTTTGGGGTGGTGAAGGCCCAATCCCAAGCTGATTCAAAAGCCCTTCCAGGCCCTCTCTTTCATAAACATGTACAGACTGATATTGAAGCTGGAGAAGAGTTTACCCACACCAAGAATAGAGACTAGAAGTACAGGACGGCAAACCTTGCATTCAAACTCAGGAATGATCCCATGGCAGTTTCAAACCCATCTTAGAATTAAAACAGGCAGAGGAGGGTGCTCATGGAGGTCCCTGTGTTTTGCAGGCCAGGCAGTGACAGGGACCAGACGCGGGTGGACGCCGTGTGCACCTACAGCAAGGAGCCCTGGGCTGCGCCTTTGAACAGGGTGGGGCTGTACCACCAAGTGAGCAACAAGACCAGAGGCATCACCCAGCTGGGCCCCTACAGCCTGGACAAGGACAGCCTCTATGTCAACGGTGAGCGGTGATCCTCCCTCGGCCTCCTCTGCTCTGCCATGGCAGCCCTGCCCCAGTGCTGCCCCTTGCCCAGCCCCAGCTGCTGACCCTCTGTCTCTCTCTTTCCCCAGGCTACAACGAGCAGCCAGTGCTGACCAGTGAGTACCATCCAGGACTGGGATGGGATAACATGACTAAAAGTGCCTCAAACTGGTCTTCTCTGTTGTGCTAGAGGCTGGGGGATGGGACATGAGATCCTGGGCGAATGGGGAGCCTCCCTGCCATCCCCATGGGTTGGCAGAGGCCCTCTGTGTTTATCCAGCCATAGCCTGGACATCCCAACTCTTCAATCTTCTCTTTCCCCATCTTTGCTTTTTCCAGCTCCCACTTATACACCAACAACCACAGCTGCTGCCCTTGAGCGTTTCACTGTCAACTTCACCATCACCAACCTGCCCTACACTTCTGACCTGGAGAAACCTGACTCAGCCAGGTTCAAATCTACATGGAGGGTTATGAACATGATGGTAGGTGAACCACCACTGGGACATTGCTGTACCCTCTCTCACCTCATCAGCTTGGAGGGAGTGCAGAGATAAGGTCATGATTTAACTGGGAAACCTCTTGTTTTGGCAGCTGGACCGCCTGCTGAAGGACAGCAGCATTGGCCCTGTTTTCCAAGGATGTCAAACAACAGATTTCAGGTATGGGTCATGATCAACAGCCTCTGCAGATCCATAGGCTGTCTTAAATCTGTTGAGTGTTGGTGCTCAGTCTACGTGCTGGGACCTCCACCTTGATACCCTCCTCCCTCAGAGTATTGCCTGTTTTCCGATGCTCTTCCTTCTACATGCTCATATTGCAGTCTTGTAGACATTCAAGTCCTTCCTGAAAAGATTATAAAATCTCCAGGATCCAGCCTTGAAGGCAGAATGTGCAGAGAAGGGTGCTCATGGAGCTCCTTGTGTTTTACAGGCCAGGCAGTGACAGGGACCAGACGCGGGTGGACGCCGTGTGCACCTACAGCAAGGAGCCCTGGGCTGTGCCTTTGGACAGGGTGGGGCTGTACCACCAAGTGAGCAACAAGACCAGAGGCATCACCCAGCTGGGCCCCTACAGCCTGGACAAGGACAGCCTCTACGTCAACGGTGAGTGGCGCTCCTCCCTCGGCCTCCTCTGCTCTGCCATGGCAGCCGTGCCCCAGTGCTGCCCCTTGCCCGGCCCAGCTGCTGACCCTCTGTCTCTCTCTTTCCCCAGGCTACAACGAGCAGCCAGTGCTGACCAGTGAGTACCCTGCAGGAGCATGTTGGGATCTGAAGGCAGGCAATGCCTTAGTGAAGCTTCCCCTAAGCAGAGGAAGCCGAGGGCTTGGGCTTGGGATCTTGGATGGAGGCAGGAATCTGGCGAGTCTTTCCCATGGAATGCAGGCAATTTGACCTCTATGTTGTTCCAGCAATTGACTTGACATCCTGTGTTTTCCCTCTTTTCCCTCCCCATTTTTGCTTCTTCCAGCTCCCGCCCATCCAATCACAGCTGCCACCCTTGAGCATTTCACCGTCAACTTCACCATCACCAACCTGCCCTACACTACTGACTTGGAGAAACCTGAATCTGCCAGGTTCAGAGCTACACGAAGAGTTATGAACACCCTGGTAAGTCAACCAGCACTGAGGCATATCCTTGCCCTCAGTGGCCTCAGCAGCTTGGGTTGAGTGCAGAGAGATGGTCATGACTTAACTGGGAAAACTTTTCCCTTGGCAGCTTGATCGCCTGCTGAAGGACAGCACCATTGGCCCTGTTTTCCAAGGATGTGGGACATCAGACTTCAGGTATGTGTTGCATGCCAGTGGCCCATTGCAAGGCTCTCCCTCAGATCATGGCGCTGGTAACAATCCTGTTCTCCTTGACGGATGCGGGAATTTCTTCCTTAGGCCTCCCGTACTCCTGAGTTTCTCCCCGATGCCCTTGTCTCTTAGAACACCCTCTCACAGGCTTTACTCTCCTCTTGGGGTAGTGAAGGTTAAGATTACTTGGTAACTCCTAGAATTACTTCAAATTCCTTCCAGGCTCCCTCCTTTGTGAAGAGTCCCTGGGCTTTCTTGGCACTGTGAGTGAGGAGAGTAGTGTTCAGGCCCTAAATACCCACATTTGGGGAAGACAGGGGTTCATTACCCACTTCGAAATCGGCACAGCAGGACCAGGGCCTGAGGAGACAATGTACAGAGGAAGATGCTCAGGGAGCTCCCTGTGTTTTGCAGGCCAGGCAGTGACAGGGACCAGACGCGGGTGGACGCCGTGTGCACCTACAGCAAGGAGCCCTGGGCTGTGCCTTTGGACAGGGTGGGGCTGTACCACCAAGTGAGCAACAAGACCAGAGGCATCACCCAGCTGGGCCCCTACAGCCTGGACAAGGACAGCCTCTACGTCAACGGTGAGCGGCGCTCCTCCCTCGGCCTCCTCTGCTCTGCCATGGCAGCCCTGCCCCAGTGCTGCCCCTTGCCCGGCCCCAGCTGCTGACCCTCTGTCTCTCTCTTTCCCCAGGCTACAACGAGCAGCCAGTGCTGACCAGTGAGTACCTACAGGAATGGCATGGTATCAGAAGGTCACAAGTTCTCAGCTGAGGTCTGCTCTCAGTCTGTGGGCCTGTGGCCTTGAAATCCTTGGGGAAACATGAGGGTCATAGTAACATTTTCTATGGACAACAGGGCTGGTAGGAGACCTCAGTGGTTTTCCCTCCAGATCCCTGATACTGATCCTCTTGCCCCTTGTCATTCCTTATTTCTACTTCTTCCAGCTCCCACTCACCCACCAACAACAACAGCTGCCACCCTTGAGCACTTCACCGTCAACTTCACCATCACCAACCTGCCCTACACTTCTGACCTGGAGAATCCTGATTCAGCCAGGTTCAGAGCTACAAAAAGGGTGATGAGCACCCTGGTAAGTCAACCATCAGCAGGACCTACTTATGTCTCTACTGTACTGATCAGCTTGGAGGGAGCACACATAGAATGTCATGGCTTAACTGTGAAACCTTTTCCCTTTGCAGCTTGACCGCCTGCTGAAGGAAAGCAGCATTGGCCCTGCTTTCCATGGTTGTGACACAACAGACTTCAGGTATGGGTTCCACCCCAGTGTCTCTTTGCAAGAACCTCTCTCATAAAGGGACCAGTCACACTTGTGTTTGTTCTCCTCTTTTATGGAAGCCAGATCTTCTCTCTAATGCACTTCAGCCCCAGGAACTTCTCTGTGATACCCTCTCTCTTAGACAATCTCCTGATTACATGGACTCTCACCTCCGATGGTGAAGGCCCAACCCTGAGATTAGTGTAAACTCCTTTTAGGCCCTATTCCTCCAGAAAAGACTCAAGCCACTAGCGAGGTTGTAGAGCAGTCTCAACCCACCAGACACACACAGATTTTTGGGAAGGTGGCTGTCCCATTCCCATGCAGTGGTGGCCACGGCAATCCACAGGTTAAGCCCTGAATGATGAATGTGCAGATGAGGGTGCTCATGGAGCTCCCTGTGTTTTGCAGGCCGGGCAGTGACAGGGACCAGATGCGGGTGGACGCCGTGTGCACCTACAGCAAGGAGCCCTGGGCTGCGCCTTTGGACAGGGTGGGGCTGTACCACCAAGTGAGCAACAAGACCAGAGGCATCACCCAGCTGGGCCCCTACAGCCTGGACAAGGACAGCCTCTATGTCAACGGTGACAATTCTTTTGGATTTCTTTAATTTTCAAATACTTAATTTTCTATACCTAAATTATTTCCTATCTTTCCATATTCATTCACTAAGTAATTTTTTTTTTGAGTATTTTTTGTTCTTTCAGTCAGTTGTATCTCTCATTCTTTTTGCTGGGTTTCTTATATGCTCTACATACATTTATAGTTTCTCATACACTCTAAATACATTTATAATTTTACCTCCTTCTACGTTTTTTTTTAATATAGTAAAATTAACCTTTTTCAAGTATACTTTCTCTGTTACACTAATTTTAAATATTCTATTTACCAACTTCTTGGAAAAAATAATGATTGACCTCTCAAGGTCAAGGAACAGCACTACAACTTATCACTCCTTGACAAAATTATGCATAAATTTTCTATGTAGAAGTTAAATGATTCCTTGGCCATGACAGTGCAGTTGGAACGTGATGACCTTTAAGTTCCCTTCCACCCCAAACGACTCTGTGATTCTAAACTGGATTTATGGAATCGGTAAATTCCCTCTAAATATCCCTCATAAAGGGAGAATTCTGTGTACTGCTAAGAGAAGCAGCACCTTGCCAACAGGGTAATTTGCATTTTTGCCTGGACAGTCACCAGATCAATCTTTCCTAGGAAATGTTTACACATGAGCTCTCAGACATGTTCTGTATTCTAGCGTGTGCCAAACCTTCCTAACTGTAAGGTACTTACTCAATTCCTGTCCCTTTTGTTCCCCCCACAGGTCATCATGAAGTGCAGCCTGAACTATGTAAGTACTGTTAAAGAGAAATTGAGGGGCAGGAAGGTTTTGCTAATTAGCAACAGCCAGAAGAGCAAGTTGGATTAATCAAGCAAGAGCACTGCTGGTTAATAAAACAGTGCTAAGAGAATTAGTGAGCCTCAGCTTATATAGCCTTGAAGCCACCTAGAATATCTGGGAATTCTACCTAGAGTGTTTCCTCTTGGGATGTTGAACATAAATTGTATTTTCAAGCGATAACTTTCCCTTCTCATTACAGCTGCTGATCAAAGCACCCAATCTCTGGCACCAGCAGTAAAGAACTTCACCCTGAACTTCACAATAACCAACCTCCAGTTCACTGCAGACATGCAGAAACCCAGTTCCAGGAGATTCAAGTCCACAGAAAAAGTCATGTACCACTATGTGAGTCTTGCAAACAATGCCCTGATGGGGCACAGTTCTGTCAGTATCTCTCATCTCTTACCTTCACCGGGACATTTTTCTTACTTCCATGTTGCTATTCCATTTCCAGGTTGATTCTTTACTCCAAAGGAGCAGCATTGGCCCAGCTTACATCGGCTGCAAAGTAATGGCATTCAGGTAAGAGTATGTCTGGGAAAAATCTCTATTCCCTGCTTCTTAAAATTTCCATTTCACAGCATCTAACTCATCTCCCGGTATTTTCTTACGTGGTAGCAATGTCTGAGGGGTTTTTCTCATCCCTCTCTTTGTATACTAGAAGTTAAGATAGATTTCTCAAAAGTAACTAAACCAATGGCTCATTTCCTAGGTCCACGAAGAACAGGGATGACACAGGAGTAGATGCCATGTGCAGCTGTAGGGATGAGCCTTCAGATCCCAAATTCAACAGCACAACTGTTTACCATGAGCTGAGCAAAATGACCAATGGCATCACCAAGCTGGGACCCTACAGCCTCAACAGCCAGAGCCTCTATGTGAATGGTAATGAGACCTTTTCAAGGCATTTTTCCTAATGAAATTTGAATTCCCCATTCCTGGAGGTGTTTAAGACCCTGTGGGATGGAGCTCTGAGCATCCTGGTCTAGTTAAAGTTGTTCCTGTCCAGAGCAGAGTGGTGGAACTGGATGGTGTTTCAGATCCTTTCTGTCTCAAACCATTCTGGGGTTCTGTGTTGGAATTATGAAACCATTATGGTTGGAGAAGACCTCTGAGATCAAGTCCAACATTCAATGTTGACCCAGACTAATTTGAAATCAGAAGAAATGAAGATTTAATTTACTTCTCAAAACAGAGAATAAAAATTAAAGGGCAAAACCCTGTCAGTCACCAAGTTAAAAGTCTTGAATTCAGGAACCACAATCTTGTACTAAAATCCCATGTATTTACTCCTGCTGAGACTTTCTTGTAATATTTTCCTAATAATTTTCCATTTGTTTTTCAGGTTACAATGAACCTCCTTACAGTCCATCCTGTAAGTATATTTAAAACCAAATACAGGTTAAGGCTGCTTAAAGGCATAAATCGATTTTCTTTCCTGCTGATTTGGCAATGTTTGTAACATTGCAAAATGTCTGAAGGGTGGGATCATGTTCACATGGGCTTTTTCTCTAAGAAACCCAATAACAGCAATGTCTTATTAAGATCCTGTGCTTATTTTATCATTGTCATTTCTGTTCTCTCTTGCAGCATTAAAATCAACCACCACACAAAGCCCAGGAGCAATCACAGAGCACTTCACCCTGAACTTCACCATAACGAACCTCATGTTCACCACAGACCTGCAGACACCAAATTCCCGCAAGTTCCGGTCCGCTGAGAAAATCATGAAACACTACGTAAGCCAAAATTCTGTTGTTTTTCACTGAAATCACCCAGAATTTCGGGGTTCCCAGACTCACAAAGACTTTTCCTTGCCAGACTGACTCCCTGCTTCAGAAGAGCAGCATTGGCCCCCATTTCACTGGCTGCAAAGTGACAGGATTCAGGTGAGCAATAACCACAGAGATTCACTTGGAACTGCAGCAAATTAATTTCCTTACATTTCACTGACACTTTAATAACTGTTCTCCTTTTTCAAGTAGTTGCTTTCATTATAATAAAGCTTCGAAGCCACTTTGTAGGGTCTTTATCTTACAAAGCCTTTTTCTTTGTAAGGCCATATCTTGGTGACTTCTGCAGCTTCTCTGAGAACTGTGGGCAGATTTATCTGGAGGGTTTTTTTATCACATCAAAACAAACAAACAAATAAACAAACACACCCAAAATATTTTAATAGCTAACAGAATGATATTAAATTCTTCAGGCCTGGAAAGAACAGGGATAGCACAGGAGTGGACACCATCTGCAGCTATGGAAAGGGCTCCCAGGTGCCCAAATTTAACCCAGCTGAGGTTTACCAAGAGCTGAAGGGAATGACAAATGGCATCACCAAGCTGGGAATCTATAGCCTGGACAACAAGAGCCTCTATGTCAATGGTGAGTGTTTGATTTTCCCACTCCTCCAGACACTGGAGCAGTTTGGGACCACCTTAGCTCTCAGGGATCACCTCCATGTTAAAAAAGTCACCTTAAGGAGAAGGTTGAGAGTTTTCTGCATAATTTCTCTGTGTAAGATTTAAAATCTTTCCACGTTGACATTTTTGAAGATTTTAATTTTTCTATTACATTGAAGAGTGAACTTAATTTTAGTCTTGACCTCAATCATTCACCTGCCTGTGAACATTTCACCTTATTCCTGTCCTACAGTGTTTAATTAAACGTTGGCACACATTTTCTCATTATAGCCCTGCTCTTCCAAAGCCCCTTGTTCTGCCTAAGCTTTGTTTATTTAATACATTCACACCCTTGGGGCCTGGTTCTGATGATTCATTCCCAAGTCATCCTTTTAATCACCTCCTCTCCACTTCCATTCCCCAAAGTAGATGCTCTCTTACATGACTCTTTCTCTTGCATTTCCTTTCCAGGTTACAACGAACCCCATGAGAGATCCCGTAAGTATTTTGCCAAATTCATTTTGCCATATTCATTTTGCCAAATTCATTTCAAGGGGAGCTCTCACAGGAGAAATGCCCTGAGAAAATCAGAGGGGAAGAGATTATCTAAATAATAAAAGTTACATATATATTACATTATATTATATTATATTATATTATATTATATTATATTATATTATATTACATTACATTATCTAAATTATAAAAATGATAAATAGTAGCCTTGAGGTGTGCTAGGATTAGGAATGTTTGAAAGTGAAAACAGCTTTTTTTTTTTTGGTAGGAAATTCCTAATCCTTCTCCCCTTTGATTACAGCCCGGAGCACCACAGCTGCACCAAAACCAACATCCAGGAATTTCACTCTGAACTTCACCTTGACCAACCTCCGCTACTCTGCAGATCTGGAAGCCCCAAATTCCCGCAGATTCCTTTCCACAGTGAAAGTGATGAACCACTATGTGAGTCTGGCTCTGCTTGTGCCCTTTTTGGGTCTTGGTGGTGACATAAATACACCTGCTTTAAACTCAGGATGTGAGTCCCAGCTTTCAATTGTAATTTTTTTTTTGACAGCTTGACCCTCTTTTCAAGAGGAGCAGCATAAGCTCTGCCTACACAGGATGTAAAGCCATGAGATTCAGGTAAGATCTGGAATTCCAGATTCACAGGATGGGTCAGGTTTGATGGGTCACCTGGTCCCACCTCCCTGCTCCAGCAGGGTCATCACACAGAGCACATGGATTGGCTCAGGAATATCTCCAGTGAGGAGATTCCACAACTTTTCTGGACAATCTGTCCCAGTGCCTGGTCACTGCACAAGGAAGAAGTTCTTCCTCATGCTCATCAACTTCCTGGGCATCAATTCCTGCCTTGTTCTGCCTTGCTCCTCAGCAGACCATGGTCCCTCCTCTGAATCCTCCCTGCAGACACTAAAAATATCTGAAAGAATACTAAAATGTCTGAAATACTAAAACACCTAAATATAAACCACCTAAAATACTCCTGAAATTGCAATGAACCATTTCTTTACCCACTCTCACACACCTTCAATTCGTGGCTGTTCTGAGGAAACAGCAGCCAGTGACACCTCCCTGTCCAACCTAGATTTTATTTTAGATTTTATTTTAAAATCATTTTGGCATTTAAACATCATCACATCAATTCTGGAGAGCCTGGTGAAGGATGCAGGAGCCCGTTGGCTCTGAGGGTTTGGTGTCTCCCCTAAAAACCCCCTCAGGAAGTTCTGCCAGCAGAGCAGTGTCCCAAAGAACGTGTGTGACATTTGTCCCCAGGTCTGGAAGGCACGGGGATGACACAAAAGTGGATGCTGTGTGCAGCTACAAGGACAATGCTAGCCTGGCCAGGTTTGACAGAGAAAAGCTTTACCAGGAGCTGAGCACCATGACAAACAATGTCACCAAACTGGGCCACTACAGCCTGGACAGGAGCAGCCTGTGTGTTGATGGTAAGCACCCATGGGAATTACAGGATTTTGGGATCTCCTGGAGATCATTCCTCATCCCTGGGGCCTGAGCACTGATAAACCCTTTGGTTTGTTGGTTTTATTTAAGTTTGACAAAACCAATCCTACAGGATATTGCCATGCTGGCAGCATTTCCATGCATTAAATCAGACAAATTCCTGGTGAATTTCACTGTTACATATCTTATTGCTTTTATGATAGGAACAGATGTAAAAATAAATTAACTGTACCCTTTTTATTTAGATTTCACCCTCACAGACACAGCTGCCACCAAAAAGCCTCTCATGGCTCCAGCCAAACTTGGCTATAGGCTGAGCTTTAGAATAGTCAATGAAAGCCTCACCAACCCTGACTCCCAGTCTCCAGAATACAGAGCAGCAGTAGAAAGCATCACCAACAAGGTAAGAAAATATTTGAGAATATGTCTGGCTGGTTAGTTTTTGAAGCAACTACCAAAGATTTACATCTGAATTAAAAAAAAAATTAAAAAATCATCATTTTGGAAGCAAAATTTCTGGAATCTGAAAGATAATATTGGACTTTTTCAGCTTTGGTTTTAAGTTGTAGCTGGTGGGTGTGATCCCTGCCCATGGCAGGAGATTGGGACCGGGGGATCTTTGAGGTCCTTTCCAACCCAAACCATTCAATGATTCCATGTGGTCTTATGAAATTCTCTCCAGCCAAAGACATGGACTGCAAAATGCCAGAGCTGATCTGTTAAATGAACACACTCCCAGCATTTCACTCCCAGCTCCAGAAAGTGCATCCAAGGCCAATCCCTGCTGGCAAATCCCTGCTCACCACATCCATGATTCATTCCTAGAATCCAACATATTCTCTTCAGCACCAATCCAATTTATCAACCTGATCAGGCCCTGATTGGGTAGGTTTTGCTCTCTTTGAGCTGTGGGTCTGTGAGGCTGGGGTGTCACTCAGGACACTGCTCTCCCACACTGGCATCCTGGAAGGAATTTTAGGAATTTCAGGAAGGAAACATCCCTAAGGCAGGAATGTTTGCCAGGCTGGAATTCAGACCCCACCACCAGAAGGTGCCTATTCCAAAGTAAAATCCAACCCCCATGGAATTCAACCAGCAAAAAATAACCCAGAGCTCAAATCTCTCTTGCTGGCCCTAAGCCTCCAGCACAGTGCCCAAATTCATTTATATTTAATGTGATATTTTAATTTCAGATTAATCACTTGTACCGTCAGAGCGACCTGAGGGAGCAGTTCCTGACCTGCAGGATCACCAGGCTGAGGTCTGCGATAAAATCTGATTTTTGTTTAAAGATTGCTTCACCCTGGCACTGCTCCCCCATGGCTGAGTGCCAGTGGCCCCACTGGAATTCCTCCCTTTCATTCTCCTATTGGAAACTGATACCCTACGGAGGCATTTCCAGGCTTCCCAGAATTTGTCAGTTTGAATTTATTTGAACTAGAGTTTCTCAGTCAGGGTTTCTGTAAGGCACTCTCAGGTCTCTGAGTATCTCAGGAATTGCAGACCCCATCCCTTTACTGCGACCTCTGCACTCCTTTCAACCTGAACTCCACTAGATTTTAAAAGCGAGTTGGGGTGCCCTGCTCAGGATGGAATGAGGCTTGGACAAGGGACTCTCCAACACAATGAAAGCTTTAAAAAACCTAAAAGTGCTGCTCTTTCATTGCATTCATACAAAACAACCTAAATTTGTCCGGAGAAGAGGTAAAAATTTAATTCTTGTTGCCATCCAAAGGAAAAGCCCCAACCAGCCCATTCCACCACTGTCGCAGATATCATTTTATGAAAATCCTTTCCTTAGGATTTTTTCCTCCTGAGAAGCTGAGAGGCCTCAGGAATAAAATGTAAACATTGATTATCTGCTACTGTGGAATGCAACAGGTGGATCTGGGATTGGTCTCATGTGGTTGTTTGGAATTAATGGCCAATCACAGCCCAGATGGCTTGGACACAATGTCCAAGCCACAAACCTTTGGTATCATTCTTTCCTTTCTATTCTTAGCTAGCCTTCTGAGAACCTTTTCTTCCATTAATTTAGTATAGTTTTAATGTAATATATATCATAAAATAATAAGCCTTCTGAAATATTTAATCAAATCCTTATCTCTTCCCTCATCCAAAGACCCCTGACACCACCATCACACACCACGTTACTTTAAACCACTCAACCTTGAGAACAGCAAGAACCCTTCAGGAAAATCCTTGCCACAAGGAGCTTCCTGCCCATCCTATTTATCTCTGTCCCTCTGCCCACAGGCCTGGATCCATAGTGGTGGACTGCCAGTGCTTCTTCCAGCCTGACCCCAAGATCAGCAGGGCTGTGGTTGAAAGGACTTTCCAGGACAGGACCTCCAACACCACGGGGCTGTGGCTGGGCAGCAGCTACCGACTGCAGGAATTCTCAGTGGACAGTACGTGGATCAAATCCCTTCCCATGGACAGCTCACTTTCCCATAGCACACTCAGAACCTCCCAAATTCTTCTCTGTCAGAGCAAAAATAAATCTGTTATTAAGTTGGATCGCTGGGCTTTGAGTTAGGCCATTCAGACATTCAGTCCTCTCGTCATCGGTGGCTTAAGAGGTTATTCAGTATTAAGATATCCTTCAATATTAAGGTGTTCAAAATTAAATTGTCATTCAAAATTAAGGTGTTTTAAGTAAAAATCAGAAAAAAAAGTAAAAATTAAAAAATCAGAAAATTCAGTGTGAACTGCTCACCACAACTTCAATCATCTAGGGCTAAACAGACCTTCAGCTTTTTTTCCCAATGTGCAGCATCCCAAAGAAATGAATGGCCCGGAACATTTGGAGTTTCCTGTCAGACCCCAGTGAAACTCAAGTTATGCCAATCTAAGACTTAGAGCTAAAAAGCTGCAGCTCAGTGCTGCTTGGTAGGAAAGCTTCAGTTTCACTCTGCTAGAATTTAATTTTCCTCTCCATTCGCAGCCTTGGAACTCTCAGTTGAGGCAGCAACTCACAAGACACCCCTGGAGTCTGGCAGAGAAAAATTCGGATTAAATTTCCGAATCACCAACCTTCCCTACTCGCCTGAGCTGCAGGACTCCAGCTCCCAGATGTACCAGGAGAACAAAGAGAAGATTGAGAAAGAGGTGAAATGATCAGCAATAGCTTAAGCTCACTGTCCAAAGGATGTGATAAATTAACTCAGCTTTCCTCAACTGTTTTGTTTCTCCCCATCAGCTCAAGGTGTTCAGGAGCAGCCGCCTGAAGGACCAATTTGTTGGCTGCACTGTGGAGAGCTTTGGGTATGTCCAGTGCTTTTTGAAACCCCAAAAGAGCAGCTCAGGAAGACATTTAGGGTGTCCACCCCTCCCTGCCAACCCCTGTGCCCCCAGTGACACGTGGAAGTCACTTCATTCTCAGTCACTTTTTGCCTTTACCACAAAAGGTTTCTGTCCAAACAGAGCTGGTTTTGTTTCGGTTCTTGCAGAGCTGTTTTCATGCATGAACAACCCCAGGGTAGAGCAAACACGTTCATTCTCTCATTTAACGTGTTCAAATAAGCTCAAATTCCACTGACACACAGCACTGACCACACAACTGACCAGCCTGAGGACAAAACCTGACTGTGTGAGGGTCCTCCAGCTAGGGTGAGGGTCCTCCTCTCTGGAGGAACAAAGCAGATTTAACTTTTTGTTGTTCAAAATTAAACTTAACTTTTGGAAATAGAGCTGATTTAACTATTAGAAATAGAGTTGATTTTCCTCTTAGAAATAGAGCTGATTTACCTCTTAAAAATGCCCTGCTGGGGGTTAAATCAGTGGATGGATTTCACCCAGAGCAAGCTGCTAAAAGTGATCCCATCCCAATAAAACATCTGCAGACCTGAGGCTCCCAATCCCTCTCCCTGCTCTGCTCAGCTCTGTTCCATTTTCTCTCCTCTCTGCTGTCACCCTCCAGGCCTGTCCATGGCAAAGGACACACAGAGGTTGCCTCAACCTGCACGTTCACCCTGGATCCCCTCTCAGGGACTTTACAGGAGCAGGAGGTGTTTGAGGAGCTGAAACTCCTGACCCAGGGCTTCACCAGGCTGGGCTCCAGCTATGAGCTGGAGGAGCAGAGTCTGGTGGTGGAAGGTGAGAGCTCCTGGAGGGACATTTTGGGGAATTCTTCCTAATTTTGTTTAAATCAGCTTAAATCAGAGTTGCATTCCTCATCTGTCCCACTCCTCATTTCCAGGTTACTCTCCACTCAAGACAGATGAAGCAGAGTCCAAAAGATCTGGTAGGTGGTTTTTTGTTGTTTTTTTTTGGCAAGGATTGACCTAACAGCCACTAAATACTTGAGCTCTAATAAATAATTAAACCCTGATAAATACTTAAGCTGTAATAAATTAGCATCAGATATCTTGGAATGGGACTAAACCCATGGAAAAACCAAAAATCCGAGGCTTTTGGTAGCAAACAGCAGGTGCCACCAGCCTGATGGGAATGGAATTGAAGGACAGGCAGAAGCAGCAGTTTGGGAACTGTTTGAAAACTCTGGCACCAATAAATTTTGAAAACTGCAGTATTTCTAAAAATGACCAGACCAGATAGGGTTTAGCTTAGCTACAACCCCAGAACTAACAGCAAACAGGAGAGAGAAGAAAAATACTCTGAACTGCTCCTTTCCCATGCACCACAAACACTCTGATAAAACAACCACAGCTGTTGCTGACACCCTGAGCCCTGTCCCTGTCCCCAAAAGAGTCCAGAAGCAGTTAAAGCAGAACTTTGTCAATCTGAACATCCCTGGATCAGCTGGGGCGTTCTGCTCCCTACAGTGGATTTAAGGTCGTGGATCCCTGAACCCTCACTCCATTTCCCCAAATTTCTGTAATTTTCCCTGACCAACAGAGTGAATTTTGCCAGGGTGAGATCTCCCTCTCACAATCCCACATGGAAGAGTCTCTAAACCTGACATGCTCCTTTTCTTTCCCCTTTTCAGAGCTTCAGTTCTGGGCCATCATCCTCATCTGCCTTTTCACCCTGCTGGGCTTCATCCTCCTCCTCTTGTTGTGCTTCCTGGTGAGTGTCCCCTTTGCTGTCCCACCTGTCCCTTGACACCTGCAGAGCCACAGGAGGGACATCAGACCCATTCCCAAGGATCCCAGTGCCTGGAAACAGCAAAAACCACCCCAAATCCTTCACTCCCTTCCAGCTCTTCCAAGCACTGGGGATGGGGAAGGGAATTTAGGCTCAGCTGAGCAGATTTTTAGCAAATGAAGCAGAATTTTCCTTCTAGAAAAGCAGCAGGATCGTGGCTGGCACTGGGTTTTTGCAGAGGGAAAAAAACACAAACCCAAAGGTGAGGCCAACACCAAGAGGAGGAGCAGGAATTGGGGAATCCACAGGTGGAAACAGGGAATCCTCTGCAGCATTTCCTAAACCTCTTCCCTGTCCAAACACCTGCAGGATGGGCAGGTTCCAAACCCAACATTTTTCCCCATTAATTTTTTGAGCTTTTCCCCATTAATTTTTGTTCCTTTTTCCCAATAATTTTTGTCCTTTTTCCCATTAATTTTGTTCCTTATCCCATTAATTTTTGTTCTGTTTCCCCTAATTTTTTTTCCGTTCCCCATTAATTTTTGTTTTTTATCCCATTAATTTTCAGTCTTTTCCCCATTAATTGTTGTTCCTTTTTCCCATTAATTTTCAGTCTTTTCCCATTAATTTTTTCTCTCCTCCATTAATTTTGTTCTCTTCCCCACTAATTTTTTGTTCTTTTTCCCATTAATTTTTGTTCCTTTTCCCATTAATTTTTATTCTTTTCCCCATTAATTTTTATTCTTTTTCCCTATTAATTTTTGCTCTTTTCCCATTAATTTTTGTTCTTTTTCCACCAGGTCCTCTCCTGCCTGAGGAGAAAGTCCCACCTGTACCAGGTGCAGCAGGGCCTCTATGGGTTGTACTTCCCCCACCCCAGCACAGGGAAGGTTCACTGACACCTCAGCTTGCTCTTCCCAGACCTTTTCGTCCACTGATGAAGGAAAAATAGCTATAAAACCTAGAAAATGTTTCTTTTATAAATTATTTCAGCGTTTTCTCTCGCCTTGAGACAACTCTTTGCACTATTGCCATGATTCTTTTCATACTCCAGGAAACTGCCAACAGTGCAGGTGCTGAGGAAAATATTTTTCTTTAAGCACTGCAGTGTTTTATAGAAATACAAATTTTATATAAATATTACACAACCAAATGAAAATAAAACTACCAGGAGCTGCAGTTTGCAAAGCCCTTCAGTGTTAATGTCAGTTTTCTGAAAGAAATTATAATAATTGAGAGATTTTCGGGGACTGACTGTTGTAGACTTAGAAATCCCACCTAGATTTTAGCTTTTTCACTACTGAGCTTGAAAAATGTAAATACTTTAAATTAATTGAAATATTTCATCTATTTATAATTATGACATTATGATGTAAAGAGACCTTGTTAAATCTGAGTGTGACACAGCCCAGGCTGTGTTTTTTGAGATTGCTGCTGATTTCAGTTCAATAAATGCCACGTTTTACTGCCATGAAGTTGTGTTTCCTCTGTAGCAGCATTTTTATCATCCCAAATCAGAAACTCTGCAGAAATCCCAGACGTTTTTGCTCCTCACCTCCCATTTCACAGCACAGGATCTGTTCTTAGAGTTCGACACAGAATTGCCCCAAAACCCCCAATTCATGCCCCAATTTCCATGGAGCACAAGACTCAGGGCTGTTTCCCTGCAATTATTTGATCCTATCATTAAATGAACTCCCTGAAAGTGAAAGCATTCAATTACAGTTAACAAAACCCACGATTAGTCATTAAATCCTCCCACTGCAGGCAATGTTTCCACGCAACCAAAGCGGGTTTTGCTTTCAAACCAAAGCTCCTCCAGGGCAGGTCCAACCAGTTCAGCCCCAGCTTAGGGCTCCCTGCAGAGGACTAGGATCTGTTTGCTCGCTCCAACAAAGGGCTTGGAGCGCCAATTATGTCAGCAAACATAGATTCAAAGCTCTCAGAGCTCTTGCAAAACACCTCTGCAGTGTCTCTGTGGCTGCCACCCTGAGACAGGGACTTTGGGAGGGGGAAGGAATTCCCAGCTCCCAGGAAAAGCTGAGTGACCAACAAGGGCTGAGAATCATAAAAAACCTGGAAAGTTTTATGAGAAAATCATGAGAATCACAAAATACAGGAAGATTTTATGAGAAAATCATGAGAATCACAAAATCCTAGAAGGTTCTATGAGAATCACAAAATCCTGGAAGATTTTATGAGAAAATCATGAGAATCACAAAATCCTGGAAGGGTCTATGAGAATCACAAAATCCAGGAAGATTTTATGAGAATCACAAAATCCTGGAAGGTTCTATGAGAATCACAAAATCCTGGAAGATTTTATGAGAAAAACATGAGAAACATAGAATCCTGGAAGGTTTCATGAGAAAATCATGAGAAACACAAAATCCTGGAAGGTTTTATGAAAAAATAATGAGAATCATAAAATCCTGGAAGGGACCCTCAGGGATGATCAGTGCAGCCCCTGTCCCTGCCCAGCCACCCCAACAATCCCACCCTGAGCACCCCTGGGAGCTCCTGGAGCTCTGGCAGCCTTGGCACCGTTCCCTGGACAGCCTGGGCAGTAAATTTTCAGTTCAATAAATGAACTGAAAAAAATGAAAAAACCCCCCCAAATTACAAAAGTCTTCTCCTCATATTCCTTTCCCTGAGCTCTATGCCAAGCCCTGGCAAAGCTTTGTGCCATCAGAGCAGCAGCTCCTGCCTTGGCAGCCCTGGATTTTCAGCTGAATGTCCCTGCTGTGCCTCAGTTTCCTTCCCCCGGTTTCCCTTTCCCCTGGGGAGTCTGGCACTCCCAAAAAGCCACGAGTGAAGCCAACATAGGATGAGAAGCTGCCTTGTGCTGGGAGAGCAGTGCCCTGTGCCCTTCAGGGAGTCACACACTCAGAGCCCTCTGCCACCTCCTGCTCTCAGCAACAACCCAGCACTGAGGAAATCCACAAAATCAGAGGGTTTTGGGAAAGCTGCAAAAGGCAGGCCTCAGAGACAGCAGAACTGTGATTAGAGCTAAGCAGCAGCCATGAGATAGCTCAGCAGAAAAATTATTTGAAAAGTAGAAAAGTAAGGACAAATAAAACAACTGAATTTACTGGCATGCTTTGGTATCACCTGCAGGGTTTGGCGTCACCTGCAGGGTTCAGTGTCACCTGCATGGCCTGGTGTCACATGCAGAGCTTGGTGACACCTGAATGGCCTGGTGTCACCTCCATGGCTTGGTGTCACCTGCAGGGTTTGATGCCACCTCCACCATACCAAAGAGCCCAAGGGACACCTACCTGTGCTCAGCCAGGCCAGCTCAGCCATGCCAATGCCCCTGCAGGTGACACCTGTGGCTCAGGCAGGGCCACTTGGTGGCAGCTGATGCTCAGTGCCCAGCAGCATCTCACAGGACGTGCTGCTCCCTGCAGGGCCCGAGACCCCTCTGGGGCAGGGCAGAGGTGCCCCAGGGACCCCAACACTGGGGTTGCCAGGGCAGGGCTGCCATGACCTCACCGTGACCCAGGTGATGTCACAGAGCCCTTGGGGACACACCCAGTCCCAGTGGATCCCATGGAGGATCCCAAGCCCAGGGATGTGCTCCTGCCCCAGGGAATTGTGCTGCCCCAGCCCTGCAGGGACACTGGGATAGGGCTGCCCAATTCCTGCCCTGTTCCAATGGGCCCAGGAGCTCACAGGCTCTGGGATGACCCTGGCAGCACCACAGCAGCAGGACATCCCTCCCAGAGCATGGGGAGCATTGCCAGAGCTGCCCCAGGAGCCAGGAAAGGCCCTGGGCACTGCAGGGAATGCGGCAGGGCCATGGGATGGGGCAGGGGTGTCACAGGGACAGAGCAGGGGACACAACAGAGGCTGCAGGAATGAGGGAGGGATGCAGGAGGGAGGCCAGAGGGATGCATTAAATCAGAGGGTTTTGGGAAAGCTGCAAAAGGCAGGCCTCAGAGACAGCAGAGCTGTGATTAGAGCTAAGCAGCAGCCATGAGATTGGTCAGCAGAAAAATTATATAAAAAGTACTAAAGTAAGGACAAATATAACAATGGCCTGTGTATTAACACTTGTCTGGTATAACTCCCTAAGCTACAGAAAAGTTTATCTAGCCAGATATTAGGAAGTTTGAAGCTTAATAATGGAGCTCTGGGCTTTGTGTTTGAAGGCTTACAAGCAGGTGTTGAATTTGAAATAAGCAAGCATTGTTTAACCCAAGGTACCTGTGCTTATAGTGGTTGGATAGAACTGCTGTCATTATAGAATAAATACTCTACAGATAGAAATACTGTCAATGTGCTTTTGCTTTGTGTGATTGGTTAAGAAACTTATAAAGTGAGTTGTAACATTAAGTTCTTGGTCTGCTGTCTGGGGTGTGAGCTGCTGGCATCTTCCCATTGTCATTACCATGTAATGACACTGATGCTGGAAAATAAAACAGCTCAAGGCACGTTCCCAGCAGTTCCTTCCTGTTTGTGATTTGTACAGAGACCCTGGCTGGTGATAAGCACCGCTTCCTGTGTCACTGTCATATTTTCTGGAAAAATCCCTTTACCCAGCAGTTTTCTCCTGGGAAGCTTGGAAGCTTCAGAGATAAAAGCAAAACAATTCTTATCTCATTTGCTTCTCCTGTGTTTTGCTTATGTGGGATGTGTTTGGAGATGGTTTACCCACAGGTGATTGTTGATTGGGTTCTGGTGTGAGTTGTTTTCATTCTTTCACGAATTTGGACCAAGCTGTGTTGAGACTCGGGAGAGTCACGAGTTTTCATTATTATCTTTTTAGCCCTCTGCCTGTATCCTTTCGTATTATTTAGCATAGCATGATATGATAATACAGTATAATACAATATAATACAATACTATACTATACTATACTATACTATACTATACTATACTATACTATACTATACTATACTATAATATATATCTTAAAAATAATTAATTAGCATTCTGAGAACATGTAGTCAGATTCATTATTCCTTCCTGCCACGGGGAACCCTGCAAGTACAATAACTTCCCAGAGCCAAATTCCATCCTGTCCCAGCTTTCTTTTCTCCATTAAAGGTGGGACAGGATGGAATTTTGGAATTTTGCTCAGGGGCAACCTGAGCTGCTTGTGCAGAGCAGGGTCCAGACCCCCCATCCCCAGCTGGGATTTACAGCTCCATAGACAAGAGCTCATCCTTCCTGCTCACCTCCCTCAGTCCTTCCTACAAATAGTTAATTAATCTAATTGCACCTCATCATCATTTCTCCACTGGGAGCCTCATCCTGGGGCAGCCAGGAGATCTCCACCATGCCCAGCCAGGAATTTAATTTGTGAACTGGTTGTTGTAGCAGCAAATGCATCATTTTGTCAGTGGCAGTCACTGAATTTACTGACAAGCTTTGCTGGCACCTGCAGAGTTTAGTGCCACCTGCATGCCTTGGTGTCACTTGCAGGGTTTGTTGTTACCACCATGGCTTGGTGTCACGTGCAAGGTTTGCTGTCCCCTGCATGGTTTGGTGCTACCTCCATGGCCTGGTGTCACCTCCATGGCTTGGTGTCACCTGCAGGGTTTGATGCCACCTCCACAATACCAAAGAGCCCAAGGGACACCTACCTGTGCTCAGCCAGGCCAGCTCAGCCATGCCAATGCCCCTGCAGGTGACACCTGTGGCTCAGGCAGGGCCACTTGGTGGCAGCTGATGCTCAGTGCCCAGCAGCATCTCACAGGACGTGCTGCTCCCTGCAGGGCCCGAGACCCCTCTGGGGCAGGGCAGAGGTGCCCCAGGGACCCCAACACTGGGGTTGCCAGGGCAGGGCTGCCATGACCTCACCGTGACCCAGGTGATGTCACAGAGCCCTTGGGGACACACCCAGTCCCAGTGGATCCCATGGAGGATCCCAAGCCCAGGGATGTGCTCCTGCCCCAGGGAATTGTGCTGCCCCAGCCCTGCAGGGACACTGGGATAGGACTGCCCAATTCCTGCCCTGTTCCAACGGGCCCAGGAGCTCACAGGCTCTGGGATGACCCTGGCAGCACCACAGCAGCAGGACATCCCTCCCAGAGCATGGGGAGCATTGCCAGAGCTGCCCCAGGAGCCAGGAAAGGCCCTGGGCACTGCAGGGAATGTGGCAGGGCCATGGGATGGGGCAGGGGTGTCACAGGGACAGAGCACGGGGGAGAGAGGAGAATGCAGGAATGAGGGAGGGATGCAGGAGGGAGGCCAGAGAGATGCATAAAATCAGAGGGTTTTGGGAAAGCTGCAAAAGGCAGGCCTCAGAGACAGCAGAGCTGTGATTAGAGCTAAGCAGCAGCCATGAGATTGGTCAGCAGAAAAATGATATAAAAAGTACTAAAGTAAGGAAAAATATGACAATGGCCTGTGTATTAACACTTGTCTGGTATAACTCCCTAAGCTACAGAAAAGTTTATCTAGCCAGATATTAGGAAGTTTGAAGCTTAATAATGGAGCTCTGGGCTTTGTGTTTTAAGGCTTACAAGCAGGTGTTGAATTTGAAATAAGCAAGCATTGTTTAACCCAAGGTACCTGTGCTTATAGTGGTTGGATAGAACTGCTGTCATTATAGAATAAATACTCTACAGATAGAAATACTGTCAATGTGCTTTTGCTTTGTGTGATTGGTTAAGAAACTTAGAAAGTGAGTTGTACCATTAAGTTCTTGGTCTGCTGTCTGGGATGTGAGCTGCTGGCATCTTCCCATTGCCATTACCATGTAATGACACTGATGCTGGAAAATAAAACAGCTCAAGGCACGTTCCCAGCAGTTCCTTCCTGTTTGTGATTTGTACAGAGACCCTGGCTGGTGATAAGCACCGCTTCCTGTGTCACTGTCATATTTTCTGGAAAAATCCCTTTACCCAGCAGTTTTCTCCTGGGAAGCTCGGAAGCTTCAGAGATAAAAGCAAAACAATTCTTATCTCATTTGCTTCTCCTGTGTTTTGCTCATGTGGGATGTGTTTGGAGATGGTTTACCCACAGGTGATTGTTCATTGGGTTCTGGTGTGAGTTGTTTTCATTCTTTCACGAATTTGGACCAAGCTGTGTTGAGACTCTGGAGAGTCACGTGTTTTCATTATTAGCTTTTTAGCCCTCTGCCTGTATCCTTTCGTATTATTTAGCATAGCATGATATGATAATACAGTATAATACAATATAATACAATACTATACTATACTATACTATACTATATTATACTATACTATACTATACTATACTATATATCTTAAAAATAATTAATTAGCATTCTGAGAACATGTAGTCAGATTCATTATTCCTTCCTGCCACGGGGAACCCTGCAAGTACAATAACTTCCCAGAGCCAAATTCCATCCTGTCCCAGCTTTCTTTTCTCCATTAAAGGTGGGACAGGATGGAATTTTGGAATTTTGCTCAGGGGCAACCTGAGCTGCTTGTGCAGAGCAGGGTCCAGACCCCCCATCCCCAGCTGGGATTTACAGCTCCATAGACAAGAGCTCATCCTTCCTGCTCACCTCCCTCAGTCCTTCCTCTAAATAGTTAATTAATCTAATTGCACCTCATCATCATTTCTCCACTGGGAGCCTCATCCTGGGGCAGCCAGGAGATCTCCACCATGCCCAGCCAGGAATTTAATTTGTGAACTGGTTGTTGTAGCAGCAAATGTATCATTTTGTCAGTGGCAGTCACTGAATTTACTGACAAGCTTTGCTGTCACCTGCAGAGTTTAGTGCCACCTGCATAGCTTGGTATCACCTGCAGGGCTTGGTGCCACCTGTAGGGTTTGGTGTCACCTGCAGGGTTTGATGCCACCTCCACAATACCAAAGAGCCCAAGGGACACCTACCTGTGCTCAGCCAGGCCAGCTCAGCCATGCCAATGCCCCTGCAGGTGACACCTGTGGCTCAGGCAGGGCCACTTGGTGGCAGCTGATGCTCAGTGCCCAGCAGCATCTCACAGGACGTGCTGCTCCCTGCAGGGCCCGAGGCCCCTCTGGGGCAGGGCAGAGGTGCCCCAGGGACCCCAACACTGGGGTTGCCAGGGCAGGGCTGCCATGACCTCACCGTGACCCAGGTGATGTCACAGAGCCCTTGGGGACACACCCAGTCCCAGTGGATCCCATGGAGGATCCCAAGCCCAGGGATGTGCTCCTGCCCCAGGGAATTGTGCTGCCCCAGCCCTGCAGGGACACTGGGATAGAGCTGCCCAATTCCTGCCCTGTTCCAACGGGCCCAGGAGCACACAGGCTCTGGGATGACCCTGGCAGCACCACAGCAGCAGGACATCCCTCCCAGAGCATGGGGAGCATTGCCAGAGCTGCCCCAGGAGCCAGGAAAGGCCCTGGGCACTGCAGGGAATGTGGCAGGGCCATGGGATGGGGCAGGGGTGTCACAGGGACAGAGCACGGGGGAGAGAGGAGAATGCAGGAATGAGGGAGGGATGCAGGAGGGAGGCCAGAGAGATGCATAAAATCAGAGGGTTTTGGGCAAGCTGCAAAAGGCAGGCCTCAGAGACAGCAGAGCTGTGATTAGAGCTAAGCAGCAGCCATGAGATAAGTCAGCAGGAAAATTATTTAAAAAGTAAAAAAAGCAATGGCCTGTGTATTAACACTTGTCTAGAATAACTCTCTAAGCTACAGAAAAGTTTATCTAGTAAGATATTAGGAAGTTTGAAGAATAATAACGGAGCTCTGTGCATTGTGATTTAAGGCTCACAAGCTGATATTGTCTTCAAAATAAGCAAGCACTGTTTTAACTAAAGGTACAAGTGCTTATAGTGATTGGATGGAACTTCTGTCAATGTGCTTTTGCTTTGTGTGATTGGTTAAGAAACTTTTAAAGTGAGCTGTTCCATTAAGTTCTTGGTCTGCTGCCTGGGGTGTGAGCTGCTGGCATCTTCCCATTGTCATTACCATGGAATGAGACTGATGCTGGAAAATAAAACAGCTCAAGGCACGTTCCCAGCAGTTCCTTCCTGTTTGTGATTTGTACAGAGACCCTGGCTGGTGATAAGCACCGCTTCCTGTGTCACTGTCATATTTTCTGGAAAAATCCCTTTACCCAGCAGTTTTCTCCTGGGAAGCTCGGAAGCTTCAGAGATAAAAGCAAAACAATTCTTATCTCATTTGCTTCTCCTGTGTTTTGCTCATGTGGGATGTGTTTGGAGATGGTTTACCCACAGGTGATTGTTCATTGAGTTCTGCTGTGAGTTGTTTTCATTCTTTCACGAATTTGGACCAAGCTGTGTTGAGACTCTGGAGAGTCACGAGTTTTCATTATTATCTTTTTAGCCCTCTGCCTGTATCCATTCGTATTATTTAGCATAGCATGATATGATAATACAGTATAATACAATATAATACAATACTATACTATACTATACTATACTATACTATACTATACTATACTATACTATAATATATATCTTAAAAATAATTAATTAGCACTCTGAGAACATGTAGTCAGATTCATTATTCCTTCCTGCCACGGGGAACCCTGCAAGTACAATAACTTCCCAGAGCCAAATTCCATCCTGTCCCAGCTTTCTTTTCTCCATTAAAGGTGGGACAGGATGGAATTTTGGAATTTTGCTCAGGGGCAACCTGAGCTGCTTGTGCAGAGCAGGGTCCAGACCCCCCATCCCCAGCTGGGATTTACAGCTCCATAGACAAGAGCTCATCCTTCCTGCTCACCTCCCTCAGTCCTTCCTCTAAATAGTTAATTAATCTAATTGCATCTCATCATCATTTCTCCACTGGGAGCCTCATCCTGGGGCAGCCAGGAGATCTCCACCATGCCCAGCCAGGAATTTAATTTGGGAACTGGTTGTTGCAGCAGCAAATGCATCGTTTTGTCAGTGGCAGTCACTGAATTTACTGACAAGCTTTGCTGTCCCCTGCATGGTTTGGTGCTACCTCCATGGCCTGGTGTCACCTCCATGGCTTGGTGTCACCTGCAGGGTTTGATGCCACCTCCACAATACCAAAGAGCCCAAGGGACACCTACCTGTGCTCAGCCAGGCCAGCTCAGCCATGCCAATGCCCCTGCAGGTGACACCTGTGGCTCAGGCAGGGCCACTTGGTGGCAGCTGATGCTCAGTGCCCAGCAGCATCTCACAGGACGTGCTGCTCCCTGCAGGGCCCGAGGCCCCTCTGGGGCAGGGCAGAGGTGCCCCAGGGACCCCAACACTGGGGTTGCCAGGGCAGGGCTGCCATGACCTCACCGTGACCCAGGTGATGTCACAGAGCCCTTGGGGACACACCCAGTCCCAGTGGATCCCATGGAGGATCCCAAGCCCAGGGATGTGCTCCTGCCCCAGGGAATTGTGCTGCCCCAGCCCTGCAGGGACACTGGGATAGGGCTGCCCAATTCCTGCCCTGTTCCAAGGGGCCCAGGAGCACACAGGCTCTGGGATGACCCTGGCAGCACCACAGCAGCAGGACATCCCTCCCAGAGCATGGGGAGCATTGCCAGAGCTGCCCCAGGAGCCAGGAAAGGCCCTGGGCACTGCAGGGAATGTGGCAGGGCCATGGGATGGGGCAGGGGTGTCACAGGGACAGAGCAGGGGACACAACAGAGGCTGCAGGAATGAGGGAGGGATGCAGGAGGGCGGCCAGAGAGATGCATAAAATCAGAGGGTTTTGGGAAAGCTGCAAAAGGCAGGCCTCAGAGACAGCAGAGCTGTGATTAGAGCTAAGCAGCAGCCATGAGATTGGTCAGCAGAAAAATTATATAAAAAGTACTAAAGTAAGGACAAATATAACAATGGCCTGTGTATTAACACTTGTCTGGTATAACTCCCTAAGCTACAGAAAAGTTTATCTAGCCAGATATTAGGAATTTTGAAGCTTAATAATGGAGCTCTGGGCTTTGTGTTTTAAGGCTTACAAGCAGGTGTTGAATTTGAAATAAGCAAGCATTGTTTAACCCAAGGTACCTGTGCTTATAGTGGTTGGATAGAACTGCTGTCATTATAGAATAAATACTCTACAGATAGAAATACTGTCAATGTGCTTTTGCTTTGTGTGATTGGTTAAGAAACTTATAAAGTGAGTTGTACCATTAAGTTCTTGGTCTGCTGTCTGGGATGTGAGCTGCTGGCATCTTCCCATTGCCATTACCATGTAATGACACTGATGCTGGAAAATAAAACAGCTCAAGGCACGTTCCCAGCAGTTCCTTCCTGTTTGTGATTTGTACAGAGACCCTGGCTGGTGATAAGCACCGCTTCCTGTGTCACTGTCATATTTTCTGGAAAAATCCCTTTACCCAGCAGTTTTCTCCTGGGAAGCTCGGAAGCTTCAGAGATAAAAGCAAAACAATTCTTATCTCATTTGCTTCTCCTGTGTTTTGCTCATGTGGGATGTGTTTGGAGATGGTTTACCCACAGGTGATTGTTCATTGGGTTCTGGTGTGAGTTGTTTTTATTCTTTCACGAATTTGGACCAAGCTGTGTTGAGACTCTGGAGAGTCACGAGTTTTCATTATTATCTTTTTAGCCCTCTGCCTGTATCCTTTCGTATTATTTAGCATAGCATGATATGATAATACAGTATAATACAATATAATACAATACTATACTATACTATACAATACTATACTATACTATACTATACTATACTATACTATACTATACTATACTATACTATATATCTTAAAAATAATTCATTAGCATTCTGAGAACATGTAGTCAGATTCATTATTCCTTCCTGCCACGGGGAACCCTGCAAGTACAATAACTTCCCAGAGCCAAATTCCATCCTGTCCCAGCTTTCTTTTCTCCATTAAAGGTGGGACAGGATGGAATTTTGGAATTTTGCTCAGGGGCAACCTGAGCTGCTTGTGCAGAGCAGGGTCCAGACCCCCCATCCCCAGCTGGGATTTACAGCTCCATAGACAAGAGCTCATCCTTCCTGCTCACCTCCCTCAGTCCTTCCTCTAAATAGTTAATTAATCTAATTGCACCTCATCATCATTTCTCCACTGGGAGCCTCATCCTGGGGCAGCCAGGAGATCTCCACCATGCCCAGCCAGGAATTTAATTTGGGAACTGGTTGTTGCAGCAGCAAATGCATCGTTTTGTCAGTGGCAGTCACTGAATTTACTGACAAGCTTTGCTGTCATCTGCAGGGTTTGGTGCCACCTGCATGGCTTGGTGTCACCTGCAGGATTTGCTGTCCCCTGCATGGTTTGGTGCTCCCTCCATGGCCTGGTGTCACCTCCATGGCTTGGTGTCACCTGCAGGGTTTGATGCCACCTCCACAATACCAAAGAGCCCAAGGGACACCTACCTGTGCTCAGCCAGGCCAGCTCAGCCATGCCAATGCCCCTGCAGGTGACACCTGTGGCTCAGGCAGGGCCACTTGGTGGCAGCTGATGCTCAGTGCCCAGCAGCATCTCACAGGACGTGCTGCTCCCTGCAGGGCCCGAGACCCCTCTGGGGCAGGGCAGAGGTGCCCCAGGGACCCCAACACTGGGGTTGCCAGGGCAGGGCTGCCATGACCTCACCGTGACCCAGGTGATGTCACAGAGCCCTTGGGGACACACCCAGTCCCAGTGGATCCCATGGAGGATCCCAAGCCCAGGGATGTGCTCCTGCCCCAGGGAATTGTGCTGCCCCAGCCCTGCAGGGACACTGGGATAGGACTGCCCAATTCCTGCCCTGTTCCAACGGGCCCAGGAGCACACAGGCTCTGGGATGACCCTGGCAGCACCACAGCAGCAGGACATCCCTCCCAGAGCATGGGGAGCATTGCCAGAGCTGCCCCAGGAGCCAGGAAAGGCCCTGGGCACTGCAGGGAATGTGGCAGGGCCATGGGATGGGGCAGGGGTGTCACAGGGACAGAGCATGGGGGAGAGAGGAGAATGCAGGAATGAGGGAGGGATGCAGGAGGGAGGCCAGAGAGATGCATTAAATCAGAGGGTTTTGGGCAAGCTGCAAAAGGCAGGCCTCAGAGACAGCAGAGCTGTGATTAGAGCTAAGCAGCAGCCATGAGATAAGTCAGCAGAAAAATTATTTAAAACTTAATAAAAGCAAGTGCAAATATGACAATGGCCTGTGTATTAACGCCTGTCTAGAATAACTCTCTAAGCTACAGAAAAGTTTATCTAGCAAGATATTAGGAAGTTTGAAGAATAATAAAGGAGCTCTGTGTATTGTGTTTTAAGGCTTACAAGCTGGTATTGTCTTCAAAATAAGGAAGCACTGTTTTAACTAAAGGTACAAGTGCTTATAGTGATTGGATGGAACTACTGTCAATGTGCTTTTGCTTTGTGTGATTGGTTAAGAAACTTTTAAAGTGAGCTGTACCATTAAGTTCTTAGTCTGCTGCCTGGGGTGTGAGCTGCTGGCATCTTCCCATTGTCATTACCATGTAATGACACTGATGCTGGAAAATAAAACAGCTCAAGGCACGTTCCCAGCAGTTCCTTCCTGTTTGTGATTTGTACAGAGACCCTGGCTGGTGATAAGCACCGCTTCCTGTGTCACTGTCATATTTTCTGGAAAAATCCCTTTACCCAGCAGTTTTCTCCTGGGAAGCTCGGAAGCTTCAGAGATAAAAGCAAAACAATTCTTATCTCATTTGCTTCTCCTGTGTTTTGCTTATGTGGGATGTGTTTGGAGATGGTTTACCCACAGGTGATTGTTCATTGAGTTCTGCTGTGAGTTGTTTTCATTCTTTCACGAATTTGGACCAAGCTGTGTTGAGACTCTGGAGAGAGTCACGAGTTTTCATTATTATCTTTTTAGCCCTCTGCCTGTATCCTTTCTGTATTATTTAGCATAGCATGATATGATAATACAGTATAATACAATATAATACAATACTATACTATACTATACTATACTATACTATACTATACTATACTATACTATACTATACTATACTATATATCTTAAAAATAATTAATTAGCATTCTGAGAACATGTAGTCAGATTCATTATTCCTTCCTGCCACGGGGAACCCTGCAAGTACAATAACTTCCCAGAGCCAAATTCCATCCTGTCCCAGCTTTCTTTTCTCCATTAAAGGTGGGACAGGATGGAATTTTGGAATTTTGCTCAGGGGCAACCTGAGCTGCTTGTGCAGAGCAGGGTCCAGACCCCCCATCCCCAGCTGGGATTTACAGCTCCATAGACAAGAGCTCATCCTTCCTGCTCACCTCCTTCAGTCCTTCCTCTAAATAGTTAATTAATCTAATTGCATCTCATCATCATTTCTCCACTGGGAGCCTCATCCTGGGGCAGCCAGGAGATCTCCACCATGCCCAGCCAGGAATTTAATTTGGGAACTGGTTGTTGCAGCAGCAAATGCATCGTTTTCTCAGTGGCAGTCACTGAATTTACTGACAAGCTTTGCTGTCACCTGCAGAGTTTAGTGCCACCTGCATAGCTTGGTGTCACCTGCAGGGCTTGGTGCCACCTGTAGGGTTTGGTGTCACCTGCAGGGTTTGATGCCACCTCCACAATACCAAAGAGCCCAAGGGACACCTACCTGTGCTCAGCCAGGCCAGCTCTGCCATGCCAATGCCCCTGCAGGTGACACCTGTGGCTCAGGCAGGGCCACTTGGTGGCAGCTGATGCTCAGTGCCCAGCAGCATCTCACAGGACGTGCTGCTCCCTGCAGGGCCCGAGACCCCTCTGGGGCAGGGCAGAGGTGCCCCAGGGACCCCAACACTGGGGTTGCCAGGGCAGGGCTGCCATGACCTCACCGTGACCCAGGTGATGTCACAGAGCCCTTGGGGACACACCCAGTCCCAGTGGATCCCATGGAGGATCCCAAGCCCAGGGATGTGCTCCTGCCCCAGGGAATTGTGCTGCCCCAGCCCTGCAGGGACACTGGGATAGGACTGCCCAATTCCTGCCCTGTTCCAACGGGCCCAGGAGCACACAGGCTCTGGGATGACCCTGGCAGCACCACAGCAGCAGGACATCCCTCCCAGAGCATGGGGAGCATTGCCAGAGCTGCCCCAGGAGCCAGGAAAGGCCCTGGGCACTGCAGGGAATGTGGCAGGGCCATGGGATGGGGCAGGGGTGTCACAGGGACAGAGCACGGGGGAGAGAGGAGAATGCAGGAATGAGGGAGGGATGCAGGAGGGCGGCCAGAGGGATGCATTAAATCAGAGGGTGTTGGGAAATCTGCAAAAGGCAGGCCTCAGAGACAGCAGAGCTGTGATTAGAGCTAAGCGGCAGCCATGAGATAAGTCAGCAGGAAAATTATTTAAAAAGTAAAAAAAGCAAGTGCAAATATGACAATGGCCTGTGTATTAACGCCTGTCTAGAATAACTCTCTAAGCTACAGAAAAGTTTATCTAGCAAGATATTAGGAAGTTTGAAGAATAATAATGGAGCTCTGTGTATTGTGTTTTAAGGCTTACAAGCTGGTATTGTCTTCAAAATAAGCAAGCACTGTTTTAACTAAAGGTACAAGTGCTTATAGTGATTGGATGGAACTACTGTCAATGTGCTTTTGCTTTGTGTGATTGGTCAAAAAACTTAGAAAGTGAGTTGTACCATTAAGTTCTTGGTCTGCTGTCTGGGGTGTGAGCTGCTGGCATCTTCCCATTGTCATTACCATGTAATGACACTGATGCTGGAAAATAAAACAGCTCAAGGCACGTTCCCAGCAGTTCCTTCCTGTTTGTGATTTGTACAGAGACCCTGGCTGGTGATAAGCACCGCTTCCTGTGTCACTGTCATATTTTCTGGAAAAATCCCTTTACCCAGCAGTTTTCTCCTGGGAAGCTGAGAAGCCATAGAGAAAAAGGAGAAAAATTCTTACCTCACTTGCTTCTCCTGTGTTTTGCTCATGTGGGATGTGTTTGGAGATGGTTTACCCACAGGTGATTGTTTCATTGGACACTGGTGTGAGGTGTTTTCACTCTTGGACCAATCAGGGCCAAGCTGTGTCAGGACTCTGGAGAGAGACACAAGTTTTAATTATTATCTTTTTAGCCTTCTGTCTGTATCCTTTCTCTATTCTTTAGTATAGTTTAGTATATCATTCCTTAATATAATATAGTATCTTAAAATAATACATTAGCTTTCTGAGAACATGGAGTCAGATTCATTATTCCATCCTGCCACGGAGCACCCTGCAAATACAATAACTTCCCAGGGCCAAATTCTATCCTGTTCCACCTCTCATGGAAAGAAAGGGGCAACCTGAGCTGCTTGATCAGAGCAGGGTCCAGGCCCAGCTGGGATTTACAGTGCAGAAGCAAGAGCTCATCCTTCCTGCTCACCTCCTTCAGTCCTTCCTCTAAATAGTTAATTAATCTAATTACATCTCATCAGCAATTTCACCACTGGGAGCCTCATCCTGGGGCAGCCAGGAGATCTCCACCATGCCCAGCCAGGAATTTAATTTGGGAACTGGTTGTTGCAGCAGCAAATGCATCGTTTTGTCAGTGGCAGTCACTGAATTGACTGGCAAGCTTTGATGTCACCTGCAGAATTTAGTGCCACCTGCATAGCTTGGTGTCGCCTGCAGGATTTGCTGTCCCCTGCAGGGTTTGGTGCCACCTGCAGGGTTTGGTGTCACCTGCAGGGTTTGATGCCACCTCCACAATACCAAAGAGCCCAAGGGACACCTACCTGTGCTCAGCCAGGCCAGCTCAGCCATGCCAATGCCCCTGCAGGTGACACCTGTGGCTCAGGCAGGGCCACTTGGTGGCAGCTGATGCTCAGTGCCCAGCAGCATCTCACAGGACGTGCTGCTCCCTGCAGGGCCCGAGACCCCTCTGGGGCAGGGCAGAGGTGCCCCAGGGACCCCAACACTGGGGTTGCCAGGGCAGGGCTGCCATGACCTCACCGTGACCCAGGTGATGTCACAGAGCCCTTGGGGACACACCCAGTCCCAGTGGATCCCATGGAGGATCCCAAGCCCAGGGATGTGCTCCTGCCCCAGGGAATTGTGCTGCCCCAGCCCTGCAGGGACACTGGGATAGGGCTGCCCAATTCCTGCCCTGTTCCAACGGGCCCAGGAGCTCACAGGCTCTGGGATGACCCTGGCAGCACCACAGCAGCAGGACATCCCTCCCAGAGCATGGGGAGCATTGCCAGAGCTGCCCCAGGAGCCAGGAAAGGCCCTGGGCACTGCAGGGAATGTGGCAGGGCCATGGGATGGGGCAGGGGTGTCACAGGGACAGAGCATGGGGGAGAGGGGAGAATGCAGGAATGAGGGAGGGATGCAGGAGGGAGGCCAGAGGGTTGCAGGATGGATGGGTAAGGGATGCTGGAGGTATCTGGTCGGCCACTATCCCAGGGATTTCTGACTTGCAAAGAGTGTTTAGTTCTCAAATGGGCTCCACACTGTTTCTTAATTCCCCCTGAAATTTCCAGAGAAAAGCAGTTCCTCTCTCCTTACAAAGCCTGTCCCAGTCTGAGCTCCCTGGAGGAAGGAGCAGCTCCTGGGATCCCCCAGAGTCACCGCCATCCCTGTGGTATTTTATGAGACTCCTGTTGTTGGAAGGAAAGGAAGGATCTGATTCCATGTTCATGGAAGGCTAATTTTTATTTTATTTTCTATATTATATTAAAGAATGCTATACTAAACTATACTAAATAATACAGAAGGAATACAGACAGAAAGCTAAAAGATAATAACTAAAAACTCGTGATTCTCTCCAGAGCCCCGACACAGCTGATGGCGATTGGTCATTAAGTCAAAACCATTCACATGAAACCAATGAAACAATCACCTGTGGCTAAACAATGTCCAAACCACATTCCAAAGCAGCAAAACACAGGAGAAGCAAATCAGGTAAATATTGTTTTCATTTTTCTCTGAGGCTTCTCAGCTTCCCAGGAAGGAAATCCTGGTGAAGGGATTTTTCCAGAAAATATCATGGTGACACAGCCCCACACAGCCCCTGGTGCTAAGCTGTGACACTGTGTCACACAAACCATGGGAGCAAAGTGGTGCAATTGATTTCCTGTGAGCTGCAGGGGAGCCATGGTGTGGGACAGGGATGCTACTGATCGCTGGTGTCAGCTGAGGCATCACACCTTTGTTTTTCAGGCTCTTCCTTTTTCTTGTAAAGGTTTATCATGGTCAGGGCTCTTCTTGTCCCCTGGTCATCTCTGCCATGACCACAGCCCTGAGCGGACACAGCTGCAGCCACAGCACAGCTGGCACAGCTGCAGCCCTGCAAATCCCCTTTTTCCTTCTTCTGCTGCTGCAGCAGCTCCTTTCCCTGTGGATCCATCTGTGGGGATGGAGGCAGGAGCAGGGAGTTCATCTCTGCTCTCTCCTCTCCATCCCCAAGAGCTGGGAGTGCCCTTGGAGCAGCTGCTCTGCCCACTCTGTCACATCCCCTGAGGGTGCCTGGGCACTGCCAGCACTGCAGGTGATCCAACACCTCCACCAGCTCTGTATTTGCCTTTCCCAGGGACAAGGATGGCTCCTTTGGAGTATAGAGGAGGAATACTCCTTTGAGTATTTGGGAAGAGGTTTTACAGCAGCAGTGATTGCCACGGGGCTTTTGGGGACTGTGAATTAAAGCAGAGCCAGAGTCCTCCCAGACCTCTGTGCCCTGGCCCCTGTGCTCTGTGCCAGCACTCCTGTGGTAAAACCTGCACAGAAACACCCACCTGGTGCTCTGTGGAGTCTTAACTTCTTTTTGCCAGGGTCAGGATTAAAAGCCTGAGATGGTGTTTCTTGTTCAGACTCAGATGTTTATTTGTTCTTATCTATGTCACAGTCCCATAAACCCTGAGTTCTGCAGCACTTCACTCCAACAAACTAAAATATGGAGCCCCATCTCTCTCTCTACAAGGCCTTTTAAGGATAAACTGTCCAATTAAGAAATGACACCTAAATTATTTTTACTTTTAACCCAATAACCAACTACCTGTGGCCCACAATGGGGACTTTTTATCCAATTACATAAAACCACCCAAACCCATGGAGAAGGTGAAGAAGAAGAAGGAGAAGGAGAAGAAGGAGAATGAGAAGAAGGAGAAGAAGGAGAAGAAGAAGAAGGAGAAGAAGAAGACGGAGAAGAAGGACCAACCTCTGCCCTAAAACCTCCATCTTGCTTTATATATAATACTATATTCTAAACCCCAAAACTATTAAGTTTCCCACCCTGTGATATCACACACTTCTACTCAAACTCCACACCCACAATCCCAGTTCTGTCATTCCATTTTGGAAGCTTCTCCACCGCCTCAGGTCAAATGCAGTGTTCTCTTGGGGGTCAGAGTCTGTCAGCACAGAAATTCTGAAATTCTCAGTAACCAGGGTTCCAGCAGTGCTCTGTGTCCCTCCACATCAATGTGCAGATGGGAATTTGGGGATAAAGGCACAGCCCAGCAGGATGCCAGGGGCTGGTGCTCAGGCTCCCAACAGGGACAGCAGCACCTTTGTGCCACAGGGATTGCTCCAGCTTAGAGCTGATGGCAACTCCCAGGTTACTCTGAGTCCTTTTTGATGATAAAAAGCAAACACACACTAAACACATCCTGGCTCAGAGCCTGCAGGGCCCAGGGCACTCTCAGAGCCCTTCACTCCTCTCTCACAGAAACACTGGGTGTGTTTTTAGTGGGATGCAAAACCTCCTGATGCAACAGGGACGGGAGAGAGTGGGGAGAAAGGCATGGTGTGATTTTTGAGGTCACTCAAGACATTGAGGTAATTCAATGGAAAGTCTTTTTCTGCTGTAATCTCGCTCTCCATGCCAGGTTGTTGTTGCTGCTGTATTAGAGAAAGGCAGCGTGTGTGGGAGGTGTGAATTAATGTTACCACACTGGGAAGGTGGTGACGACCGGAGATCTCACAATGATGCACATCAGGCTCCCTCCTCAACAGGGCTGTGAGTGAGTGCAGTGGAAAAAAAGGGACATAATTGGTCTTTTAAGAGAGAGTTGTGAGACACCGGCGTCAGCAGATGCTATTTCAGAGCACAGACACTCACCTCCTGTCTCCCAGGACAAGTGTTAACCTTTAAATGCAGCCTTTCCACTCCTTTCCTTTTCACTCACGGGCTCTGGGGCTCTTTTTCTGTTCCTGTGAAGTTGTGCAGAATTTTGGGGCTCAAACACAAGTGTTCCACTTCTTTTCCATGCTGAAATTTTAGATTTCACAGTGGTGCTCACCAAAAAGGATTATATTTCCTCTGTTCCTTCAAGGCATGGCATAAATAATGCAACAGCATTTCCATTCCCTTCTGGATTTGTGTTTTGCTCTTCCTTTTTCTCCTCATTTTCGAGCTTTTTTCCTCCCCCTGCTCCCCACTTGCCAAAATCCCTTGAGTTTCCCCATTGAGAGCCCATGGCTGTTGTGTGCCAGGAGCTGCTCCATCCACAGCCCCCACACCCCATCCCTGTGCTGCCATGGGCTTTTCCAGCAGCAAAATCTCCCTGTGGCACTGAGGACTTGGACATCAGCCTCTTTTCTTGTTCTTCCTGGGCCAATTCTCCCAGAGATGTGGCTGGAGCTGGAGCTCCCCAGGTCTGGTACCAAAGGGAGCTGGCCAGGAGCAGGGACAGGAGCCCAGCAAGGGCTGCAGCTGTGCCAGGCCTTGGCATGGAGCTCAGGGCAAGGTTCTGCCCCCCGAGGCTGCTGGGCACTGCCCAGGCTGCCCAGGGAATTGGTGCCAAGGCTGCCAGAGCTGCAGGAGCTCCCAGGGCTGCTCAGGGTGGGGGTGTTGGGGTGGCTGGGCAGGGACAGGGGCTGAACTGATGATCCCTGAGGGGCCCTTCCAGCTCAGGATATTCTGGGATTCTGTGGATTATTTTAACTCTCCTGGCATCCCATCCTCCCCAGTGTTCCCAGTTCAGGTGCTGAGGCAGGTCTGGAGAACAAGGGCTCTGTGATCCACAGGCTCTCCTGTCCAGGAAAAGTTACTCTTTTCTTCAGCCTTCTCAACACCCCACAAAAAATCACCTTTGGGCACCTGCAGGGTTAAATATCTCTGGGTACAGGGTTCTCCCTGTCAGGCTCCAGCACCAGCTGGGGTGGCTACTGGGAGCCCCTGCCCCAATTTTCTCCCCTGTTCAGGGGAAATGAAAGTTCCTGCGCACATCCTGTACCCAACCTGCAGCAATTCAGGAGAGGCTGAGCCTCCTCCTGCAGGCAGCAGCTCAAAGGGCAGAGCCTGGCAAAGGACAAGAGGCGCTTGGGTGTCACAAACACATTTTATGAAAAATCCTTTTCTTAGGACTTTTCCTTCTGAGAAGCTGTGAGGCCTCAGGAACAAAATGTAAACCTTGATTATCTGCTGCTGTGGAATGCAACAGGTGGGTCTGTGATTGGCTCATGTGGTTGTTTCTAATTAATGGCCAATCACAGTCAGCTGGCTCGGACTCTCAGAGTCACAAACTTTTGTTATCATTCCATTCTTATTCCTTTGCTTGCAAGCCTTCTGATGAAATCCTTTCTTCTATTCTTTTAGTATAGTTTTAATATAATGTATATGTCATAAAATAATTAATCCACCTTCTGAAACATGGAGTCAGATCCTCATCTCTTCCCTCTTCCTGGGACCCCTGTGAACACCACCGCACTAGGGGAAGGTGGAGAAAACCCCAGGTGGAGGATCCCTGTGTGAGAGATGAGTAATGCAATATTTGACTCTCAGGCAAATATCCTGTATATGTATTAAGAGAAATTTATAGATTTATAGTTGTGTTTTACCTCCCTTGTGATGTTCTCAGGGTTGGGGACATTTGGGAGGGTGGGATTGTCACTATGGCAGCACCTGAGCTCCAATCAAGATGTCAGGAAGTAAATTCCACCACTGGACAGCAAAGAAGGAGTTGATATACAGAATTTGGGAGGGGCTAAAGGGTTAAAAGTTGAAACATCCATTCTGTGGATGAGCACATGATGGGAAAAATCCTCTGCTCCTGGCGCCATAATATTTTCTCTATTCAGTCTCCTCTTGTATTTTTGATAAGGTTTCAATAACCCCTTTACATTTTTGGAAGTGAGTATCATTTCTCACACCAGGGATACCAAAGGGAATTGTGCAACTTCTCACATCCTAACTCTGCTTCCCGAGGGAGGAGCAGGGGTGGGAGGAATCTCTGTGCTGCTCCTCATCCTCCCACTGCCACTCTCTGGGCATCCAGCTCCCTGTTTACTTGGAATAAGAGGATTTAGTGATCAAATTGCCTTTTAATGCTGAAGTTTCAGCCTCTTCTTCAAAGGCATTAAGAACAAAGATAGGGGTTTTTTCTGATGAAAGTGACTGACTCAGTGAGAGTTCTCAACTGCTGCTTTAGGGCCAAGTGTTTCAGAAAATGAGAGAGGAAGCTGCTGTTAGAGGCTCAGCCCTCGGCACTTGTCACCAAATGTCCCCAAAGACTCCCCTGTCCCCACCCAATGGAGCAATCCCCAGCTCTTCAGGATTTGAGTCAAAAAGCTTATTAAAAATCAAATAATTTCAATCTTAGAGTGTTTAGTTTCATAGCCCCAGGGCAGAGCATCAATATTTGCCCCCTAAATCCAGCTCAGCATCAAAATTTGCCCCCTAAATCCAGCTCAGCTTCTGAACTTTGGCAGCAAAGGCTCAAGAGCAGCGCCTGCAAGGGGCATCTGGGCTTGGATTGAGATTCGGAAATGAAATAATAATAAATAATAAATGTTACTAAATTAAACCCAACCCCAGAGTGTTTGCAGGAGGTGAATCCCATCTCCCAGGTGACATCCAAGCTGTGGGGATGTGGTCACTGAGGTGCTGTGACAGGTCCAACCTCAGCCCCTCCCTGGGGCGGCCGCACTCAACATCCTCTGAGCAACACCAGCATCCTCCAAGCACTGAGAAAACAACACCTTTTAACTGAAATCTCCCAAATTCTGCCCAGTTTGGCAGGGAGAGTCCTTGTTCCCACAGTGAGGGGCTCAGGAGCTCCAACCCTGTGGTTGTGCTGCTCCCACAATGAATCATTGAGCGACAAAACTGTGGCCACCAGGGCTCTTTTTCTGTTCCTGTGAAGTTGTGCAGAATTTTGGGGCTCAAACACAACTCCCCCACTTCTCTTCCACTCTGAAATTTTACATTTCACAGTGGTGCTCACCAAAAAGGATTACTTTGCTGCTGTTTCTTCAAGGCATGGCATAAATAATGCAACAGCACTTCCATTCCCTTCTGGATTTTGTGTTATGCTCTTTCTTTTTCTCCTCATTTTCAAGTATTTTTTACCCTCTCAAACACTGAAGAATTCAGGAAGGTTGTTTATGCCACAGGGAAATGCAGAAACAAGTAGGAAAATTGCTTGGGTTTTATTAAAACTTTTTAATTTTGTCTAATTTGTGGGACCAGGTCAGATAGGTGATGAGTCCTGGTGCACCACAGCTGTGTCTCCCATATTTCCAGTTGCTCCAAGAGCATTAAGGAATTAATAAAATCATGTCAGCCAGCTCCAAACACTTCATAGAAAGGTTATTTTATCCTGAAAAAAAAAAAAAAAAAAAAGCCACCAATTTTTTTTCAAGTAAATTTCAATGCAGACATTCCTCTCCTTTCATTTTGGTCACAGAAATAAGACCAAAAGTGCAACTTAAAATCTAAACCTGTGATATTCAGGGGGGTGGAGGGAGGGAAATGCTGACAATAAGAAAAGCAGGATCAGATCAAGCCTCCCTCACCTGCCAGGGAGGAAAAAAGGCATTCCTTAAGCAGCTGTAATTGCTGAGGAGCAGGAAAACTTCCTGGGAAGGATTTTCCTGCCCTTCAGCTGGGGAGGTTATTTTATCCTGAAAAAAAAAACCCAATTTTTTCAAGTAAATTCCAATGCAGAGATTCCTCTCCTTTCAGTTTGGTCACAGAAATAAGACCAAAAGTGCAACTTAAAATCTAAACCTTTGATGGGGTGGAGGGAGGGAAATGCTGACAATAAGAAAAGCAAGATCAGATCCTGCCTCTCTCACATGCCGGGGAGGAAAAAAGGAATTCCCAGAGCAGCTGTAATTGCTGAGGAGCAGGAAAACTTCCTGGGAAGGATTTTCCTGCCCTTCAGATGGGGAGCAAAGAGAGCAGAGGCAGCAGCACATCTGGAGCTGGGGGTGACCAGGAGGCCACATCTGGATGGCTGCTCTGACATCCTGTGCCTGCATTCCGGAGGAAATCTGGGGGGATCAATAAAAGCCTTAATTTTTTTTTCCTCTGATCTCTTCCAGAAGAGGAACCTCTGGCAGCTGAAGCAGCTATTTTGTGTCAGCAGAAAATATTCAGAATTTCTGATATGGGAATCAAACGGAGATGGCAGAGCAGAGAGAGGCTCAGGGCATCCCAGCCATGGGAAGGGACAATCCTGGAGCTCAAATTCCTGACCAGCAGAGCCTCCTCTGCAGGGTTTAGTGGCTGTGGGGAACATTAGGGGGGTTTTAGAGACACATCAAACTCCTCACACCTCTTGCCACTGCTCCATCTGTAAGGAAAAACCTTCCCCTCTGCCTGGGCAGCACTTTCCTCTCTCCCAGGGTGCAGAGAATAAAGCTGGACTTCCCAGATCTGGGCTTTTTTTGAGCACTTGCACATAGAAAAAAGTTGGAAGGGACCTTAAAGTTCATCCAGATCCAACCCTCAAGCATCCAATGTTGTCCCCCAGACCTCTGTGACCCTTCCAGCTGTGCTCCAGATGTTTGGGGGGTGTTGATCTCTGCATGTACCAGGGCTGAGCCAGCCCTGGAGCTCTGGCTCTGTGCAAAGGGAGGGATAAACCTGCAGGAAGAGCAGACAATTTCCAGGTTTAAACACAGAATAAACCAAGAATTCTGGGGAGACTGGGGGGATTTTTACCCAGAAAAGTGACATTTGGGGTTGTAGGTAGACTTTGTTCACATTTCAGGCCAAGGCATCAATAATTGAGGGAGTTTGGGCAGAAAAAAAGGGAGAAATAAAGACCACACAACCCTGAGGAGTTCACACAGCTCTACCTCAGCCTCCTGCAAAACAGAGAGGGGAAAATCAGGAAAAAACCACTCCTGAGCAGGGCACTGGGGCTGTGCCTGCTCCAGTGAGTTGAGGCTGCACCAGGCCTGAGGAGAAATTGGATGGAGACACTTGGGCCGCTTTGTGAGAGGTCTGGGCACCAAGGCTGAGCTGGGAGCAGTTTTTAGCTGTTCCTTTGCCTCACCCAGCCCAAACACCTCCCAGATGTGATGATATTTTAATACCTTTGATGCTTCAATCAGGGAAAAAAATGTCTCAGGAGTGGATGTGGAGCCCAGATGGAGCCAGGATGGGGACGGGAGAGGCCAGGAATGGGAATTTTCTCCCACATGGAGTTCCCAGGGTAATTCCTGGTGGTTGAGAATTCCTTTGGCTGGCTGGGGATCTCTTTGAGTTCCTCTCCCAGTTCCCTATAAATTGTCCCAGGCTGGTTGCAGGAGTGAATCCCAAAATAAAGAAAAGAACAAAAAGAAAAGAACAAAATCAGAACCAGGGCAGCTCAATTCATCCTGGAGTGCTGCTCTCTGAGCAGTTTTGAGGTCAGGGAGTTGCCAGACCTCCCCTGCTCCCTCTGATGTTTTAACACTTGCCAGGTTTGAGTAAAGCTGTGAGAAATGAGAGCTTGTGGTGTTCAGGAGAACTGAGACCACAAACCTGGCCTGGGATGAGCAACTTGGTTGCAGCATTCAGAAGGTTCCTGGAGAGATCTCTCTGTTTCTCTTTGTTTTCTGCAGCAGGAACTTTTAAGATGTGATAAGAGAAAGATCGATGGTGGAAAGCAGCTCCATAAATCTGAGTTGTCCTGCACCCAAAATAGCTCAAATAATGCCTTCATCCCAACATCTTGCTGTGAATGACTGCACATGGACAAGGATTTGGGGGAGAATGAGGCATTTAGGCAGCAACTCCCCAGCTTTTTGCACCAAAATGCAAAATCTGCTTTTTCCTTTTTGCAAGCCAAAGGATGGAGCTGCAGTTGAGGGGACACAGGAGGCTGAGATCACCCCGGGGGATGGTCAGGAGGTGTCTCCAGACCATTTCCCCAGCTCTGTCCCAGCCTGATCCTGCTGTGGAAGGACAGATGGACCTCAAAGACATTTTGAGGTTTATCATCACAAAATCCCCATTGAATAAATCAGGCTGAGAATTCCATGTACATCTCTAGCCCTGGAAGTCCAACAGGCACCAAAACATTGTCCTGTGCAATTTCCTCTGCACCCAGCAGCTCCTGAGGTGCTGAGCCTCAAGTTCTGTCCCTTCCAACAACAGGGATGTGGGTGGGCACATAAAAATCCTCCATTACCCTTAAAACCCCCTCCAAACACCTTTAAAATACCCTCCAAACTGCAGCTTTTCTGACACTTTTCCAAATTTTCCCAGACAGTGCCTGACCAGCCCTGGGGTGACTGAGCCAGGCAGGGAACTGGGACCAGTTTGCACAAGGGAAGGGATTTTAAAATGAAGAAGGATATACATAATATCTCCCCCTCTTATTTGAATTATGATTGAAAGATATATATATATCACATCTCTCTCTCTTGTTTGAATTATGAATACTGTTTTGACTGCTTTGTTGAACTTCTGCTGGATACACTGAAGGAGATAAAGTATAAATATATAAATATGATGATAAGTATGATGATAATTAGTACATATATATTTGTTTTTAAAAGTTTTCTTTTAATTGGTGTAAGGTTTAGTTAATCAAATAGAATATTTAGCTATGATATTTTTTTGAATTTGAGTTTGGTTATATTTCCTTGTAATTGTTGTATTTTCTTATATATAGATATTGAGTGGTTGGAAAGATTCATACAATGCATTTTATCAAAGTGTTTATATTTATGTCTGTGTACTAACAAAAGAAAATTAATGGTTTTGTTTTGTTTTGTAGAGTTATATGTAATATAATATAATATAATATAATATAATGTAATGTAATATAATGTAATATATACTATTATATAATATATATCGTATTATAATATAGTATAATGTATATTATATATTATATAATATATTACATACTATATACTATATACTATATACTATATACTATATACTATATACTATATACTATATTATATACGATATATTATATATTATATACGATATATTATATACGATATATTATATAAAGAGTCTTACACTTTGAACATTAGTTAACAAATTGTTCAGTGTAAGAGAAATAGTATGAATTGTCTACTTAGTTAACAACTTAGTTGATTAAATTCCTTCAAGACAAGGGAGATATGGGGGGACAAGGCTCAGCAGGAAAGGGACAGGTCCAACAGAGCTGGCCCAGCAGGCAGGAAGCAGCTGATAAAGCCAGCAGGAGATAAGGGGCAGAAAAGCTGCCTGTGGTCAGCACTCAGCCAAACCACACCATCTATGTGTAGGAAATAGCAAAGCCCAGCCTAAACCCCAGGCCAGAGGCTGTGACTCACCCCAGGGTCAGAGCAGGTTCACCAACAACTCAGAGAGGTGATGCTGCATTTCGTCCCCACGCCTGCCCAACCTGTGCAACCCCCCCAGGCTGGGATTTGGGAAGAACCCCAACCCTGTGACCCGCAGGGACCCCAAAACCTCCCCCTGACCCTGCCCAGCTCCCCTGCGATTTGATGGTGCAAACACCAACCCAGGCCATGATGATTATTTCCTCTTCCACAAAAAGATGAACCCACTTTTCTAGAAATGCTTCTAGGAGTGGTGAAACTTTAAATTGAAAGGATTCCATGGGATGGGAATGGGGAAATTCAGTTTGATCTGAACAGTGCCTGCTCTCCTGGCTGAGAGGGACCAGGATGCAATGCAGGGTGCAGCTCATTTTCAGATGGTTAATGCTGCTTGTGCTGTATGGTTTGGAATTTTCCCTTCTGATTATTTTATAATGCTAGAAATAGAACCCAAATTAAATTAAAAACGGATTTTAGAATTAACATTGCCCTCCCAGGGATTCCCCAGTGTGTGTAAGCAGGGCACTGTGAGGGCAGCACCTCTTTCCAGAAGTCATTGCTGACGTTTTGTGCCTCAGCAATGATTCAGTTTGGGGCCTGAGCCTAAGCTAAAGGTCAGCATTAACTCATGCTCTGAAGGGAAAGCTCTGTTCTCATCTCTCAGCCCAGCTCTGCAGAGTGTGACACACAGTGCCTGAAATGGGTGGGATTTGTTGGGTTTTTTTGGAGTTCACTGTGTCTGACAACAGGGAAATTCACCTTTCTGAGGCACGAGGATGGAGAAACATTTGGATGAGGCTTTGGGGAGAGCAGCATCCCCCCCAGCTCCCCTGAGCCAGAGTCTCCCCTGTTACAGACACATTTTATGAAAAATCCTTTCGTTAAGATCTTTTCTCCTGAGAAGCTGAGAGGCCTCAGAAATGAAATGCAAGCAATGATTATCTGCTGCTGTGGAATGCAACAGGTGGATCTGTAATTGGTCTAATATGGTTGTTTTTAATTAATGGCCAATCACAGTCCAGCTGTCTCGGACTCTCTGGTAACAAGATTTTATTATCATTCCTTTCTTTTGAAGCCTTCTGATGAAATCCTTTCTTCTATTCTTTTAATATAGCTTTAGTATATAATTTTCTTATAATATATATCATAAAATAATAAATCAGCCTTCTGAAACATGGAGTCAAGATTCTCATCTCTTCCCTCATCCTGGGACCCCTGTGAACACCACCACACTCCCCCAGCTCAGTCTCCAATTCCTCCCAGCAGATTCATCCTGCCTGAAATCCTCTCTTTGTTTTTTGACTCCTGTGGTCACTTGCTGCAGGGTTTAGTCACGAGCTGCACGAGAAAAATCCATCCTGCAGCTTTTGCAGAGCCTCTGCCCACTTTCCCTGGGTGCCAGCTCGTTCTGAGGCATGAAAAGCACTGATCAATTTTCCCCTGCTCCCATCCTCCATGTCCCTTGAAGTATATTTAGGTGTCTGCAGTGTGTCCCTCTCAGGTACCTCCTGCCAGCTCAAAGGCAAAACCTCCCTGGCAGACAGATAAAAAATACTGGAATAGTTTTCCAAAGAGGAAATATCTCCCTTGTCTCAACCTCTTAGGACACAGAGAGGAATTTTTATTCCATAATGCACAGCCCAGTAATTAATCAGCTTGAAAAGTGCCTGAAGTGACTTTGGAATAAAGGCTAATTAAAGAATTATCTAAGCCTAAGCAGAGGCAGGAACAGCTCAGCCTCACAACTGGTACAACAATGGAACTTTTCTGAGGGTGTTACTGGATGTGGAACTTGGGATAATGAATGGATGGATGGATGGATGGATGGATGGATGGATGGATGGATGGATGATGGATGGATGATGGATGGATGGATGGATGGATGGATGGATGGATGGATGGATGATGGATGGATGGATTGATGGATGGATGATGGATGGATGGATGGATTGATGGATGGATGGATGGATGGATTGATGGATGGATGGATGGATGGATTGATGGATGGATGGATGGATGGATTGATGGATGGATGGATGGATGGATGGATGGATGGATGGATGGATGGATGGATGGATGATGGATGGATGGATTGATGGATGGAAGATGGATGGATGGATGGATTGATGGATGGATGGATGGATGGATTGATGGATGGATGATGGATGGATGGATGGATGGATGGATGGATGGATGGATGGATGGACAAACGAATATTCCTCATGCAAGAAATTTTCTAGGACAAAGCAGCAAAGGAGCAGTGAACGTATGGAAGGAGGGAAGAACCATCTCCACCTGCATTTCCTCCAGGTGAGTGACCCTGGAAAGGAGGAAAGGAAAACCTGGAACAGAGGAAAGAGGGAAGCAGCTTCGGGAGCAACTGTGAGGTGAGGCAGGTGTGGGACCAGGGCTGGCTCACTGCACACCCTGTCCCCATCTCCTGCTGCTTTTCCTGCTGCTGTCCCACCCTCCCACTCCCTCCACAGACACCCAACAGCTCCCAGTGCCACCAGCCCCGACTCCAAACCGGGTTTGGCCCCTGGTTTGTGTGAGAGCAGGGACAAAGCAAACAGGAACTGTTACTCATTACTTCAGCCTTCTCAACACCCCACAAAACATCACCTTTGGGCACTTGCAGGGTTAAATCTCTCAGGGTTGAATCACTGGGTCACAGGCAGGAGGAGTGGGAGGGACAGGAGGGTTAGGAGGGACAGCAGGGTTAGGAGAGACAGCAGGATTAGGAGAGACAGCAGGATTAGGAGGTGCAGCAGGATTAGGAGGTGCAGCAAGGTTAGGATGGACTGCAGGGTTAGGAGGGAGAGCAGGATTGGGAGGTGCAGTGGGGTTAGGAGGGACAGCAGGTCCTGGAGGCAACATGTGAACCTCAAATCCATCCTACAGATTAAACTGAGCTCCCTCCCACCTCCTCTCTGCATCCCAAATTCTTGGCAAGCACACAGAGCCCAGTGGGGAAAAATCCTGATCCCACAGGGACTGGGAACAGCAGGAATGGGGGGGGAGGTGATTTCTTTCAGTAAAATCGTTTCTGTGCCTCCTCCTTGCCGTGGGCTGTCCCTGCCCCTTGTGAGGGGAAGAGGGGACAGCCGGAATGGGGCAGGAAATGGAACCACGTGTGGTTTCCTTTAATCTGCAGAGCATCACTGCCTCGCCTTTCACCCAGAGCAGCAGCTGCAGCTCTGGTTTCCCCTCATGCCAGGGGTACAGGAGAGCCCCCCTTGTGCCCTGGAAGCTGTGCCAGGGAGCTCTGCCCATTTCTCTGCACTGATCCTGGCCTAGAACAGGGGCTGATCCTTGTAGGGTGTCCTCACAAACAGTGGTGAGCTGGGACAGAGCCCCACACCCCAGTGCTGGAGGGTCCTGCTGTGGGAACAGAGGCACAGCCAGAGGGAAAACACCTTTATGGACAGAGGAATGGGTGCCCACAGCTCCCTGCTTGTTCCCACTTGTTCTCACAGGGTGGATTTATCATGCTGGCTGTTCCTGAGGGGAAAAGATGCAGATCCAGTCCCAACAGTCAAACCAAGACACGTTTTGCAGCTCCTGCAAACCGAGTTTTATTGGGCACCTGTTGGTCCCTCCCCAGTTCAGATCCCTTGTACAGCTCCCACTCAGAGCCCTCTTTCCCAAACCAGTCTGAGGGATTGTTCCATCCTCTGTCAGGCAGTGTGGGCCTTCCTTTTGCATGGTCCTATTATTGCTGCATTCCTTTATTGACTATTAAATGATTCCTAGAAAAACACTCTTGTCAATAGTCCTTATTCTCCAGAGCCTGAAGTTTTCATGGATCATGGGAAGGTTTGGGTTGGAAGGGACCTTAAAGCCCATCCAGTGCCACCCCTGCCATGGCAGGGACACCTTCCACTGTCCCAGAGTGCTCCAAGCCCTCCTGCCTGAGCCAGGATTTGAGCTCCATTGCCAGCTCTGGTTCCCAGAAGGACCATGCAGCTCTTTTTATTTTTTGGGACATGGGACACAGACTGAAAATGTGTGGTTGGGGCAGAGGAGAACAGTTTGAAGTGTTTTTTTCACTTTGAGATCTTCTTCTTCTTCTGATCTGATGGAGTCATCAGATTGGGCTGGTCTTGTCCAAAATGTCAAAAAATGTTTGGGACTGACAGACACAGCAACATCAGAACTGCAGGATCATCCTTTTCTTGGGAAAAGAGACAAAGCAGGAAAGATCTGAGGAGAGGAAGTCACAGCTGTACCTGGAGTGCATCCCTGAGAATTCTCTTTGGCTTGAAAAGTGAGCAACAGCTCCAAGCAGGCTCCAGAGCCCTGCAGGAGGCTGCTCTCCCTGAGGCTTTCCCAAAGGAAAAGCGGGCAGAAGTCAGGATGGACAAGGACTAGGTCCCAGCAGATGCAGGAATACAAACACCATGTGCAGGTGTTTGATATTGAGTTCCCAAATACACAAAGATCACGTTTAAAAATGCCTTTTTTAAAAGAAATAAGCAAAACGAAAATATTTTTTGCATTTCAATAATCATAATTAAAAAATAATATTTAGTCTTCCTTAATAACAGTTGCAAAGATAAATGAAATCTTCTGGACCACAGCATGTCTGGTTAAAGAGAAAGACTTTGTTCTCTCTGGAGATAAATTATGGTAAACTGGAATAAAGTGCAGGAGGTCCTGCTTTCATTTCATGTCAGTGTAAATCCACACTCCCAGAGTCACAACCCCTTTTTATTTTCTCCAGACAGCTGAGGGGTCTGAAACTGGTTCCATCAACAGTTTCCTGTGTCAGGTAATTCTGACTTCAGGCACGTTGGTGAGGATGAAGGCGGTGATGAAGCAAAGGTGACTACAGAAGTTGATAATCCCACCAGCTGTAGTGGTGTCAAATTGTGTGACCATCTCCCCTGTCTTGGCCTCTTCCTGCCCCTTCTCACCTCCAGTTTGAGCTTGCTGTACCACAGCAGGGCCATCAGTGAGACCAGGGGGTGACCACATGGTCCTGGTCAGCTGCAGTTATGCTGTAGTGGTGCAGCCTCAGAAACTCCCTCAGCATCTACACAGAGCAGTGAAAATTATGTCCATCTTTGGAGAAAAAGACATTTCCCTCTCACCTTGCCCTTCCAAACCCTTCATTTCCTTGGAATGTCGCAGCCTGGCCCCACAGCAGCCATTCCTGTGCTGCCTCAGTGTGAGTCCAGCCCAGTCTCCTCCAGAGTGCCCAGAGCTTTGCTTTTAATCCGGAGCTTGTGTGGGAGGGCAGCAAAGCTCCGGCCCTTCAGCTGCTCTTCTGAGGGGCAGGGGAGGCTGCAGGAGGGCACAGGAGAAGTTTTGGGCACTTGTTGCTCATCATCTTCATCCGACACCATGGTGCTGCTCTCCTTCCTGGCCTCGGCCATGCCGGGCGATGGGCACAAGAAGCAGGCACTGCCCAGCCAAGGGCAGGGGAAGGGGTGTTTGTCTGGGTAGGGGTAGCTGAGTAATGGAGAGCAAACTGTGGGGCTGAAGGGTGCATCAAACCTTTTGGGGCTGAAGGATTCCTCGACCCTTTTGTGGACGAAGGATTCCTCAAACCTCTTGGGTTGCTGGAGGCCACGTGCGTCGATGGGAATGGGTTTGGAGTCGCAGCCAAGGATGTTTGTGGAGGGGTTGAAGCTTTTGCAAGGAAACTCAGCCGGTTCCAGCACCTTGGGCACAAAACTCTTCTGGGCAGGGCAGCAGTAGTCACCAGCAAAGGGCTCCACACCCAGCAGGGGTGAGGCTGCCCGGTGCCCCCTGAGGTAGAGCCCGAGGGGGCGGCCCTGGTAGGGGCTTGGCGCGGAGCTGAGGAGCCCGAAGCGCAGCTTGAGGGACAGCAGCTCCATCCTGAGCACGGCGTTCTCGCGGCTCAGTGCTGCCAGCTGGCTCTCCATGGCCACGTCGTTGAGGCGCCGCTTCTCCCGCGAGCGCTTGGCCGCCTCGTTGTTCTTGCGCCTTTTCTCCCAGTACATCGTGTCCTTCTTGTCATCGGGCATGAATTCCCTCTTCCGCCGTGAGTGTCCGCCCGCCTTCCCCAGGAGCAGCTGGGCCCGGCCCCGCTGCAGCACCAGCTCGCTCGGGGTGGTCAGGAAATGCTCCATGGTGGTGGGGAGGGAAGCTGGGGGTTCTGTTGGAATGAGAACGCTCGTTAGTTGCCTCTAATGGTGCTGGTAATTAGTGCCATTGGGTAAATTAATATTGGAATGAGTTTGGTTTTTGTCTCTGTGTCTTAGGATGGAAATGGGGGTGTGTTTCTGTTCCTATCTGTCAGAGGTGGGGCAGTTATCTGTCACCCTGGTTTTTTAAGATTTTCTAAGCCGTCTGATGTTGACATTATTGTAGTGAACTTTCTCACACACTTTCTGTAAATAACTCATTGTTTTGCATTCCTTTATGGAGGAGGAGAAAGTTGATGGACTGTTGGTTTGTCCAGTGTCATTGGAGAGGTGTCACTGTCACTCTTGGAAAACTATAAATGTTGGAGTCAGAAAATAAACTTCCCTTTTTCTTCACCTTGAGAACAGCGGTGTGTGCTTGTGTTCTTTCATGTCCTACAGCGACAGTTATCTTCTGTTAATTGGGCAGTTTATCTCTCCCACAACCAACCCTCCCTCCAGGAGAGCTCTGCTGTCCATGGCCACTGAGTGTCCCTGCATGGCTGATCCAATCCCAGCATTCAAAGGGGAGATGCTCCGCCCAGGGGAGGAGCCAAGCATTCCTGCCTGGATCCAATCTGAGCCTGGCACAGCACAGCAGCCTTTGCCCCCTGCATTGCCAGAGGAGCAGCTTTCTGCTGCCCTGCATGGCCAGAGGGAGCCCAGGCCCATCTGCAGCAGCCCTGGAGCTGCAGAGGAAAACTCCCTCCTTGTGCAGGATCCCTGCTGCAGCAGAGCCACAGCTGGCACTGCAGGAGGGCTGAGCCCCCCTGGGATGGGGCTGGGACACTGCCCTGACACACAGAGAGTCAGGGCATGGTCTGACTCTGGCAGTGTTTTTGTATTACTGCATTTTTTATCTTTTTTTAAATTTTCTTCTCTAATAAAGGACTGTTATTCCTATTCCCATATCTTTGTCTGAGAGCACCTTAATTTCAAAATTATAATAATTCAGAGGGAGGGGGTTTGCATTTTCCATTTCAGGGGAGGGTCCTGCCTTCCTTAGCTGACACCTGTCTGTTCAAACCAAGACACTCTGTTACACACACACGTGAATGAAGACAGCTTCTCCCATCATCTTGGAGCCACCTTGGAGCCCTCTGTAATATTTTCAAAATATTCAGGTTCTGACATGTCAGCACATCAATCAATCAATCAATCAATCCCATCTCACCCAGAATATCCAAAAATGTGCACGACCGAGCAAACCCACAGATTTCATCAGTGAACTGTCATACTTTATCTAAGTAACTTCAATCAAGATGATAAACATTAGTAGTGATCTCCTACTCATCTCAAGCTGCCTTACAGCGGAAATAAGAGTCATTAGCTCTGTTTGGGAGATAAGGAAGGCACAGGGAGAAGAACTGATTTACCTCGGTCACGGATTTGGGGCAGGAGCTGAAGCATGGTTACAAAACAGCTTTAATATCATGGAAGAATTTGGGTTGGAAGGGATCCTAAAGCCCGTCCAGTGCCACTCCTGCCGTGGCACGGGAACTTCCACTGTCCCAGGCTGCTCCAAGCCCTGTCCAGCCTGGCCTTGGGCACTGCCAGGGATCCAGGGGCAGCCACAGCTGCTCTGGGCACCCTGTGCCAGGGCCTGCCCACCCTGCCAGGGAACAATTCCTGCCCAATATCCCAGCTAAACCTACTCAGTGTCCATTTAAAGGTATTTCAGAAAATCTGATCTCTTTTTAAGGTGTCCCAAGCACCCAACAAATGCAGCAGGAAAGATCTCTGGAGGATTTTGAGGATGAAACAATGTGAGAATGGATTAAGTGAGCTCCATCATACGTACACAGAGTTACACAAATATTGTACAGCAGAAAGGTGAGCACTGACCCTAAAATGCTGTTCAAGGCCTTTGATTCAGTGTTCCACTGCTTGTAGATGAAATCTTTATTTATACAGGTTTAGAAACCTTCAGTGCTGGCCAGTTGTAATCACCAGTGACCCCTGCACAACTCAGACCTGCAAACCTGACCAGCCCACATCTATTCCCTCTCCCAGTTTGCCCAGTGTGACCAGAGTTTTGTTCTGCTTTAAACAGGACAAGTCCCACCAAAGAGCTCTCTGCACAAATCAGTGGGATTTTGTAATTAAATACATTTGGAATTAATTTATTTTAATTTCTCCCTAAGCCTGGAGATCTCAAAGAGTACACAAAGGTTCCGAGCATAACTCAGATGAACAAAAACAAACCAAAACAAAGAATGTCCTTTAGCATGAATAAGTTTGGGGTAATTCCTCCAGCTTGTGATCAAAATTACTGCTGACCTAAAAGCATCAAAAGGAGATTTTCAGCGAGCAGATTTGTGGTTTTTCACAGTGTCAAGAGGCAGAAATGCATTTTTTTCAGGGCTTAATCACTTAGCAGGAATGTTTCAGGTTTGGAGGTGACGTGAGTTGTTTGTTGAATGAGTCAAAGTGGCTTTTTCACTGAGTGAACTCCTCTCCTATGGTGGGCAGAGCAGGTTGTTCTCTCACCATCCTTCCCTTGCTCCTGGCGCCCATCACAAGGGGATCCTATGGGGAATTTCTGGATTTCTGTTCCCAATATTCCCTGGGAAGCATGAGGGGAAAAGGAACCCAAAACAGGCATTTGTGAGACAGAACCTGAGCAATGAACCTTCCTGAAAACCAATTTTGTTCAACTTTTCCCACATGAATCCAACCCTTCACACTCCAATGACAGTGCCAAGGTGGGAATTTCCTTCAGAACTCAACACTTGAAGCACATGGATGTGAAATAGTGAGAAGTGAGGGCTGAACACAGGGGAAATGGAAAGAATCAAACATTTCCACTTCCTTGGAGGTGGGGAAGGCCTGGAAGGAGGCCGGGTGTGAAGTGGGAGGCAGGGGAAGAAGCTCTTATCAGAGGCAGGATCTGGCCTTTTAAGGTCAAGGAATGAAGCCTGAGCTGGGCCAGTGTGTGAAAGCATCAAGGTTTAGGCCACAGAGTCTCAGCCCTACCTGTTATTTTTATCTGCAGCCCACAAAGTCACACCTGTGCCCACACGAGCCTCGGGGCTCCTGGCGAGCGCGGCCTCCAGCAGCGGAGAGCACAAAGTGACACCGGGCCCGTCCCCACAGGCCCCAGTGGAAATATTGATATTTACAGTGACATTAGAGCAGTTTGGTCAGGGGGATTATGCAACCAGGAGTTTCTAAGGTGCTTTGGTGTCTGTTGTTTCTGCAGCTGGAAGTATAAAAGAGATTTATAAAAGAGATTTCAGCGTCTTGCCTGAATGTAGGCTGAGCTCTGTGTTATCTGCATCCTGGACAGAAAGCACCAAAATATTTGTAAAATTATGCTGCTTCTTTGGTTTTCACCTCTTTTTTGCACTAAATCTGTTGGTTCTGTTTAGACAGAGCATCTCTCAGAAACTCTGCTTCTCTAAAGAGCAGCCTTTGAGCTTTACCTGCATCCCGGACCAAAAAATGTGTAAAATAAAAGCACCAAAATATTTGTAAAATGATGCTGTTTCTTTGGTTTTAACCTCTTTTTTGCACTAAATCTGCTGGTTTTGTTTAGACAGAGCATCTCTCAGAAGCTCTGCTTCTCTAGAGAGCAGCCTTTGAGCTTTACCTCTGGACAGGCTGAAAGCAAGGCACGGTTTCTATATCAAGATTGTTAAATGCATGAAGATAAGAAGTAAAATCCATCCTAATCACTTCTGTGATGCTTCTAATCAGCTAGGAAGGGCTAAATGTGCAGTGCCCTGGTTTAATGTGCACCCCTGTGAGGGTGAGGACGTGCTGTACTCAGGGGTTTGCATTTGCTTTCTACCGCCCTGCTCGAAAGATCCTCAACTTTGGTAAAAAACTTTTCCTCCCACTAAAAGAAGGCCCTTTCAGGGCTCAGCACTATCTCCCCTCCTTTCCCTTATCTCCCCCCTGAGCCACAGATCAGAGGGGACTCTGATGAGTTGGACTTTCCAGCAGAGTGTGCAAAACCCTCCAAGAAAAACTCGATATCTCAGCGGAACTGATTCAGTGCTGAGCCCTAAACTGATACATAATCAAAATGCCCCGAAATCAGCTGCTGAATCTCCCTTTGCTTCAAGCCCAAGGCAAGACTTCGACCCTCAGATTATTCTTTTTGTTTCAAGGATGCAGTAAAATTAAAAAAAAAATCCTGTGAAGGGCAACCAGAACAGTTTCTCCAGACAGAAATTTTAACTGGTTATTTGTCAGGAGTAAAGAAAATTAACTGGGATTATTAACAGAGTGGATTTCAAAGAAACAAAGGGAACCTTCACACAGCACAACTAAAATTTGGAGTTCTTTCCATCAGGATAGTGTAGTCAGCAAAAAAGGGACAAAGATCAAGCCTTAATCAGCAGCAAGTTGTTATTGATATATAACTGAAACACAGTCATGGTTTTAGTGTGGGATTAGAAAAGATGATGTGGATTAAATACAAAATTCAATCCCTGTAATATCATATCTGTATTTTATTATTCTCAGTTTCCTCCATTTTTAAATTTTGCTATGTCTCTCAGTGACTTCTATAAATTGTAAAGTTTTTCTTAAATCTTTGCACCTGTTTATCCTTATATAAAAAAATTATATCTTCAACAATTGATAAAAATTTGGTGTTTGAAGTTTCATTTAAAAGCACAGCTGAGAGGAACATTCATCACTAAAACATCAAAAATAAAAATCCAAGCCTAAGTCTACATATATTTTAATTAAATAGAACAATCAATGTAATATAAAAGGGCACAAAGTGACTTGGCAGAACTTCCCCGTATTGGAGATTTCTGTTCTTGGCTCTGAAGTGAAAATGGTTGATTTTAAACAAGCAGAGGGAAGGAAACTTCCAATTGTTTTTCATGAAACACCCAGTTCCGTTATGAAATTCACTGCCCCACAGACAATCTTTGGATGAAATTTTCATTCCCAATTTCCTGATCCCTCTGGCTTCATCACCCGGATATATAAGCACCAATCCATGGGAACATCACTGGAATTTACCTTTGTTAAACTGGGCTCAGAATCTGGAATTTGGAGCTTAAATCACACAATTTGAGCCAAGTTCCCCTTGCCTCTCATCAATATAAAGGAGCTTGAGAGCTGCCCATTTTTTATCTTTTAAATTATCTCATCCTAAACTAAATCAAAATTCAGCTCTTAATCTCAAGTCACTCCAGCACATCAATATCAAACCCGTAGGAGTTATTGAGAATTTGCTCTGATAAAATGAGATAATTCTGATATTTTTCACTGATATGAGAACTTACAGTGATAAGATGAGGCCCAGGTGCTGATTTACATCAGAAGTTTTCTGATGTAAACTTCTCTGAAAACTTCTCACAGGGACACTGTACAAACACTGCAAGCAGCAAGCAGTTTTTGATCCCTGCTGCTGCTGCTTCTACACCTGAGTAGTAAGAAAAAAATTAACCCTGTGGTTTGGTGGTATCTCAGAGTGCTCTTTAAAGCTCCCAGCCTGTTTAAGATAAAAGGGCTCCACTCTAATTACTCATATTCCTGAGTATTTGACATTCACACGGCACAGTGGTTAACAGGAGCTGTTGAGGAACACCTATTACTCACTTCTTATGTCTCAGTGGGAAATAACGTGGTCTGATGATGAAAAGAGGCACAAAAGGAGCAAAAAACAGAACCCAATGAACTGTGGCAGCCAGTGCTGGAGGACTGGAAGCTTTAAACTCAAACTCAAACCAAAACTGACTCAGAAACAACCCCAATGTGCCAAAGCCCCAATTTGCTGCATGTCTATTTTGAAAACACAAAAATTATTGTTGGCTCCAAGTGTTAAATATTGCTGCAGGTCTGAAAATGGATTGTAGGGCCTTTAATTTCCAAAATTAGGCATTTTCACCTTCAGCTTTTCTAAAATCACTCAAGCTTTGCATTCTTTTCTTGGAAGTTTAGATTTCAAGATCCCAGAAGGATTCTCTGGATCAGATTCCAATTACTATTTATTATTATTATTATTATTATTATTATTATTATTATTATTATTACTATTACAACCATGGATGCTGAAATCTCCAGAATCACCTTTTCATCTACAGATTCCAGGTCAGAAGGATGAGCTTCCTGATGTGCTAAAATTTTAAGCTCTAAGCTATTAAATCACTGTCTCCACAGCCTAATCAAAACAGGTGGTTTGTTGGAAACTCAATAGAATTAATTTTGTCTTTTTGGTCTTGAGGTAAGAGAGTTTAAAGGCTGGGAACCCACCATGAGTTACCAAAGCAGCTGCTTCCTTGATTCCCCAGGCCCTGTGGTCCAAGCCCACAGCTCTGAGGCTGCTCTGCTCGGGGTAAGAAGCCTCAAAAGCAGCTCAGGTATTCCTCAGTTGGAACAATCTGACCTCTAAATTTGACTGTGAGTCTCTGACAGACCATAAGGCTGCAAAATGCTGAAAAGCCCCAAGGTGCTGCTGAACATTTACAAGTGGCCGAGTTTTGCATTTCTTGGTCTGCAAATGCCTCAGTGAGAGCTGCTGAATAATCACAGAATCAAAAAGTAATGAAGTTTTCACAGTGTTTGCTCCATTTCAGTTGCTTCTGCACCTGAGAAATCTGACCTGGCCCTCCCTGATTCAATGCAAGATATTCATAAATTTCGGGGAATTTTTTCTTCTGGGAAAGGCTTTCAAGAAATCCTTTTTATTCCCCAGTTTTATTTCATAGCTTGGATGGATAGTATTGACTCTGAGACAGTTTAGAAATAGTATAATCAGAGATTTGAGTATTTCAGCCAAAAACTGAAATCAGCTTTGGAGTCCTGAGGATGGGATGGATCTGGAGCTGCGGGGATGAGCCCAGAGAAGGTATCAGGATGATCAGAGGGGTGGAGCAGCTCTGGGAGAAAAAGCTGAGAGAAATGGGAATGTTCAGCCTGGAGAAGAGAAGGCAAACTGATAGTGGCCTTCCAGGACCTGAAGGAGCTCCAAGAAAGATGGAGAGCCAAAATTTCCAAGGGATGGAGGGACAGGACAAGGGGAATGGCTCCCACTGCCAGAGGGCAGGGCTGGATGGGAGATTGAGCAGGAATTGTGGAATCCATCCCTGGAATGGATTTCCCAGAGCAGCTGGGGCTGCCCCTGGATCCCTGGCAGTGCCCAAGGCCAGGCTGGGCAGGGCTTGGAGCAGCCTGGGACAGTGGAAAGTGTCTCTGCCATGGCAGGGGATGGAATGAGGTGGAATTTAAGGATTTAAGGTCCCTTCCAGCCCAAACCATTCCATCATTCTGTGATTCTATGAAAACTCAAAGCAATTCAGATCTTGGTACTTTCATATAATTTCTGCTTTTTGTTTTTTTTTTTTTTAAAGAACTAAAACTCTCCTTGGAAGCCAATTATGTCAGAAAAATAACCTGGACACTAAGGACCATTTCACAAACATCTTTAGTTGTTCCTTCAACTTCAGCACCCATTTGTTGGACCCTGCCCCAGGAACACAGAACGTGAATAACGGAATTATTCTTTTTCCCCTGGCCATCTCTTTGAGATATCTGAACTCTTTCATTCACATCAAATGCTGCTGAGAGAGGCTGGAATTCCCCTGAGCTGACTAATGCAAACCAACCCAACCTGGTCAAGAAGTCCTGACACTGCCCCTCACTGAGATCACCCTCGAGCACCATCACAGGGACCAGATTCCAGGAGCAGCCCCTCCATATCAGACCTGGCTCATTCAAAATATCATCTATAATATCATCTATGAGAAAGGAAAGAACACACAAAGCCTTTGTGCCCCTCACAGAGGGCAGGGATGAACCTGGGATATTTCCAGCAGCCGCTCAGGGGCTGCAGAAGGAACCTGCAGGGTGTGGCTGCATTTACCTTGATGGCACTGCAGGAAAGCTTTTCCTGGCACTGGATCTTCACTCTCACGATGGGAGGAGATGAGAAGGAGCCCAGGAGCTGAAGGAGCTCCTTGGAGGAGCAGTTGGATGCGCACGAGCGACGTGCGGCAAGTGCAGCCCGGCTTCCGCCCTCCTCCCCTCTCTGCCTACCCAGAGGGATGGAAAATTCCATCTGCTTCATACTGATTGTGACCAAAACTGCTGTCACAAAAGGGTTTTTTAAAAAAGTGAAGATCGATGGGCAGAGATAAAGCTCATTATTATCTGAAGGTTACCCCACAGGTTACGGTGATGCCTCGGCAGGAGGAAGAAGTGAGAGGCGGCCACGAGCCCAAGGTAAGTCCCTTCCTCCCCACAGAACGTCACTGCAGGCCCTGAGATCCAGGAGGCCTAAACTGAAATCTAAAATTAGGCACAGCCTCAGAGGTTTTTTTGCTGACACAAAGCCAGAAATGCTGGCTCAAGCAGAGCTGCCATTGGTCTTAACGAGTCAAGGAATTCTGTCTTGGAATTCCTAAGAACTCCAATTCAGAAGTCAAGACCCATCAGGAAATAATTGACCACAATTCTACTCTTTTGGAGGTGCCAGCAGGTCTTGAAGAAATCCCTATTTTAAAAGCAGAGTGGAATTCTGTCATTTTGGTCATTTCTTATCATTTGCAAATGACAAAATCCCCCTGCTCTGCAGCAGCTGAAAAGGTGCCACTGTCACCAAGTCCATGACAACACTTCCAGAGGAAAAGCAGAACAAATCCTTATAAAAACAAGGACTTTCCCTCATTTTCCAAATCCATCCAGCAAACACCAGTCAGGAAAGAACCTTCTCCTATATTTAATATTCCCAATTCCTTCTTTCATTTTCCATTAATCTCTTTCACAATGCCCAACGCAAAATATTTTGTACAGCCCGTGAAATTTCCAGGATCCCAATCCTCCTGCTCCTTGTGTGGTTCCTCACAGCAGCAGCTGCAAATTATTCCTGATTTACCAAACTGAACCAGGCCTTATCCCTGAGCCCCAGAGATGGGATAATATCCCATGGGATTTTGCAAATCCAGCCAGATTCCAGCCCTAAGAAGTTATTTAGCATTAAGCAGAGAAACTGAAACCAAGTCCAGCTCTCCCTCTCTTTCTCCCAGTCTTTTCTTTGCCCAAGCCAGCACAAGCACTTCCAGAACTCAGGGCTAGAGGGTCCCATTTACAAGAGTTTCTGCAGGACCTAAATTAAACTCCTTTCACTGCTTCCCTGTCTGTTCCAGACCATTCCCACTGAGATGTGCAGAATATTCAGCAGATTGGGACTGGAGCATTTCAAGGACCATGAATTTCTGCACATGGCACCTTTGTCATTGTCTCCTTAAAGTTACAAACTGTGGTTGTCCCTGGATCCCTGGCAGTGCCCTAGGCCAGGCTGGACAGGGCTTGGACAGGGCTTGGAAGGTGAAAGTGTCCCTGCCATGGCAGGGGTGGCACTGGATGGGCTTTAAGGCCCCTTCCAACCCAAACCAGACTGAGATTCTGTGATTTTATGATAATTTCCCAGCAGGAACACACTAATCCTTGAGTTCTTTTGCAGAAATCCTATCACAGGACCTGAAGTGCTCTAAAAACTTTCTTTTTTCTTTTTGAAAGGAAGCAAATCATCCCCAGCAGCCTGGCCTGGAGGCTGCCAGGCCTCCTCCACTCCTGCACGTGCCAAAGGCACTCTCAGCCCAGCCTGATCACATCTCTCACTCATTAATTGCTAATAACAAGATTTTCTCTCAGAGGTTTCCCTTTCACTCTGCTATCACAGGAAATAAATGAAACTTCTGAAGATTTTTCAGGCACAGTCAGTGCTTCTGAGTTTCCGTAACACACAGAGCTGCTGGCAACCCACGAAAGCTGAAACCGCTCACTTCAACCCCAAATCTTGGTTCCTCTGTGCCCAAGGCAGCAGGGTTCTTATCAGGGCTTTATCAGTCTCAAAATGCTGGCTAAATAAAGTCAAGGCTCTAAATTAGTATTTGGGTTTTGTCTGAAAGTGCGCTCAAGCTAAATCTGGAGTGTTTCCACTAAAGCTGCTCAACTCCTTCCAGGTTTGCACTCAAACAGCAGAAATAAACAGCTAGGCCATGACAGAAAAAAGCAAAATCCAGTGGACTATCTCCTCCATCCCCTGCTTATTCCAATCTTTGCAATATCCCAGTTATTGCAATATTAAGAATCACAGTAAAAATGCACAAGGCGGAAGCAGGAGGAGTTTCTTGACTCCACAAGAAACTAAAAATACTTTTCCTTTTCAAGACATAAAGGCAAAATCTGCTCTTAACTCCATCTTACCTGATTTTCTGCTATTAATCATGCCTTAGCTGATCTTCTGTTATTAATTACACCTCACCTGACTCATTTTTATGACCTGAATTATTGCACAACTTTGGTAAAGGAGGGAGCTGTGGCCTGGCACCAATTTCAGCAGACTTTGAGCTGGTTATTCACCAAAAGGATTCCACCCCCTCATCTTTTAGGTCTGAGGGACCCCCAGGAGATGGGACAACTCCCCAACTCCCCAAAATCCAAATTTAAGGGGACACTTCACCGCCAGCTGCTGAGGCCATGCTGATGTGGTAGCACTGTAAGAGCCCAGTGAAAACAAATCAGTGAAACAAATCCAGTGAAAACACCCTTGAAACCAGGGCAAGCTGGAAGACCAATTATTAATTAATTAATTAGAGTGATAAACAGAAACATTTTGTGAACAGCAGAAGTTCTAGAGGTTTCTGCCTCAGGAAAAATCAGGGCAGGGACCCCAAGAGCAGTGATGGGACCTGGTGTCGTTGTTTCCAAGATGTTTTACAGCTGCTCAGGAAAAAAAATCTGGAATTGATACAATTTTCCCAATATCTGCTGTTTTTCTGGAAGCCTCTATGAGCTAAAGATGCTTCATTATAAAACCCTCACCTTTTAATTAAAGAAAAATGTGGGGACTTAAAAATCAGACGGACAGAAAACAACAGCAAAAACCCAACCCCACAAACAAAACAAACCAAAACCAAAAGTTCTTCACATTTGATTTCCTACCCCAGTATATTTTGAATTTAACTTTTAAAGCTAAAAGTTTAAAGAAATTCAAATTGGATTGGAATATTTTCTGGGTACAGTTGATGGTTTAGACTCTTTACAAGAGAACTGAAGTTCTGAGGCACCTTAAAGATGCCCAATTTTTGAAAGCGGTGGTTTTGAAGTGAAACCTTCTGCATTTGGCAACCAGAAATGCCAGAAATTGGAGAAATTCATGTTTTCTGCCTCATATCTGCAGGTTGTTCCACTTGTGCTGGCATGGAAGTCATCCTATAATTAATTATTGCAATAATTATTATGAGCAGGGCTCTCATATTGGATAACTGGCACGTAGGACCCTTAGAAACTGTAATTCCTTTATCCCAACAAATCCTTGGTTGCCCCCAAGAAATCCAGCCAGTGAGAAGCCAGAGAACAACCAAATTCTATTTTAGAATGGTCAAAATTTAATAAAACTTTTTTTTTTAATTATATCTTTTATTCCCTCTGCTACAACCAAGGGCTTTTGTCACCTGTGGAACTGGAGGTTCCAACCTTTGGGTGAGTTCCCACTTAAGGTTTTTTAGTCTGTGGAGACCCAAGAAATGTAATTTTTGCAGGTTTTTTTAATCAATAGAGTAATTATTTAATCTCCAACTTCCTTGAAACCCAAAACAATGCTGGCTGCTCAAATAAGCACAGTGGAAAGAAGAGGCAGCAAAAGTGTCCGACTTTGACAATGAGGAAAATAAAGTGGAATAATACAACAAAATCTACAAATATCAGCATTTGTATGTGAGGATGGAACAAGGAATTGGGGAGGGAGATATTGGACATGGCAACAGTGAATATTTGTGCATCTAGGTGTCAGCAGGGATGGAGGGTGATGGGTGCCAGTTTGGAGACAGAAATTCAGGGACAGGTAGGGGAAAGCAGAGAATGCAGAGAGATATAAAAAGAGGGGGTAGAGAGTAAAAAGGAGGATGGAAAAAGTAAAGGGAAAAATGCAAAGAGAAAAAAAAGGGAAGAAGTGAGAAAGAAGAAAAGAAAAAGAGGTTAGAAAAAGACTTCAAAATATGGAAAGGAAAAAGCACGGGGAAGATGGAAGAAGATTTTAAAAGAAAGAAAAATATTAAAAATATGGAAAGTATTTAAATATTGAATAAAATATAAAATATAAAATATAAATAAAATATAAAACATATATAATATAAAATATATACAAAATACAGCAGATTTATGGAAAATAGATAATAAAACTATTAAAATATATAAGATAAATATAAAATATAAAATATAAAATATAAAATATAAAATATAAAATATAAAATATAAAATATAAAATATATAAAATACAAAAATAAGTATATTTTCAATATTTTAATTATTTTAAAAAATTTAAAACTTTAAAAAGCAGCGATTTTCCTGCTACGAGCCAGCCCCGTCCCAGCAGAGCCCGGGGGCTCTGGGGACAAACCCAGCGATGGTTTTCTCCTTTTCCCCCCAACACCTGGAAAAGCCCCAATCCCTGGGATTCCCCATCCCAACCTGGCCGGACTTACCTTGAGGATGGCACCCAAACCCTGCAACCACCCGTGCAGGGCGACAGGGGGACGTGTCCCCAAGTGTCCCTCACCTCCCGCCCCTGTGACACCCCCACACATGGCCCTGGGTCCTTTTTTGGCTGGTTTTTTTTTTTTTTTTTCTTCTTCACTTTTTTTTTTGTTGTTTGTTTCTGCCCGAGCAGCCCCGGGGAAGCTGCAGCGATGTCGCGATTACGTAAGAGGCGGTGACAAGCGGGGACAGCGAGGGGGTGGCAGGTGGCTCCTGCAGCAGCACCGCTGCTTTCGAGCTTCAGCATCTACAGGGCAGCCAGGGGAGGATTCCGGTGCAGAATCCTCCTGTAGTTTTTAAATATAATTTTCTTTTAGTATAATACATATCATAAAATAATAAATCAGCCTTCTATGCAGAATTGGGGTCACCCAGGAGAGGATGAGGAGCCCCAGAGAGGTGACAGCAGCACCCTGAGGGTGGCACAGGACCCCACCCCACAGACCCTGTCTGTCTGTCACAGAGATATTGCTGAAAAATCCTTTTGTTATGAGAGAAATAGTGGATTTGTCTTTACAAACAAAAACCTGATAAAGGTTAGATAGATAAAAGCCAGCACTGAGAGATAAAAGAATCAATGGGAAGGATTGCACTGGTTGATGAATGGGAAAAGATATCTTGCTTTTACAAATAAACTTTAGGTTTGATGAGAAATGAAATTAGGCATTGAAAGATGAAAGAAACAATGGGGAAGAAAAATCACTAAATTCAGTAAGAAATAAAAATCAAAAGGGAGGATTGTACATTAGAGGGGAATCTTCGGTATCAGGTGTATCAGGAAGCCTGAACCTCTCAAGTACCTCAGCCAATGGTGAAAGAGAGAAGGGAAATGAGGATAAAAAGGAGGCTGCATCCTCCAAAAATTCAAGAGATCGCAGGGGAATGCCCCATGGCCTCTCCCTTTATTCGAATAAAGCCAGAAAGGACTCCTCTGTCTCCTTTTTGGACATAAGCCTCTGGTGTTTGTGGATTAATTTTCCTAACAGTTAGGATCTTTTCTCCTGAGAAGCTGGGAAGCTTCAGCTTCTCCACGTTTTGCTGCTTTAGAATGTGATTTAGAGAATTGTTTACCCATCATGTGAAATTGTTTTTACTTGATGACCAATGACAGCCACCTGTGTCGAGGCTGTGAACAGTCACAAGATTTCCTTTCCTTTCCTTTCCTTTCCTTTCCTTTCCTTTCCTTTCCTTTCCTTTCCTTTCCTTTCCTTTCCTTTCCTTTCCTTTCCTTTCCTTTCCTTTCCTTTCCTGAAATTTCCTGAAATTTCCTGAAATTTCCTTTCCTTTCCTGAAATTTCCTTTCCTTTCCTTTCCTTTCCTTTCCTTTCCTTTCCTTTCCTTTCCTTTCCTTTCCTTTCCTTTCCTTTCCTTTCCTTTCCTTTCCTTTCCTTTCCTTTCCTTTCCTTTCCTTTCCTTTCCTTTCCTTTCCTTTCCTTTCCTTTCCTTTCCTTTCCTGAAATTTCCTTTCCTGAAATTTCCTTTTCTTTCCTGAAATTTCCTTTCCTTTCCTTTCCTGAAATTTCCTTTCCTGAAATTTCCTTTCCTTTCCTGAAATTTCCTTTCCTGAAATTTCCTGAAATTTCCTTTCCTGAAATTTCCTTTCCTTTCCTGAAATTTCCTTTCCTGAAATTTCCTGAAATTTCCTGAAATTTCCTTTCCTTTCCTGAAATTTCATTTCCTGAAATTTCCTTTCCTTTCCTGAAATTTCCTGACATTTCCTTTCCTGACAGGAAATCAGGGCTGGGCTCTAGAGGTAACTCTTCTCTCTTACTGCTCCCAAAAATGGGAATTGGGAGACTCCTGGTTGCACTGAACTTTAGATATCTGCTCCATGTGGAAAAATCCTGTAAGATTGCCCTTCTAGTGAATGGAGAGAAACAGACTTTTGTGAGGTTCTGATCTATTTTAGATTTTTACCATGAGAAGAAGAAACACATCCTGTCATCTCTTTATTGGTAATATTATATTATATTATATTATATTATATTATATTATATTATATTATATTATATTATATTATATTATATTATATTATATTATATTATATATAATAAAATAGTTTAAGGGTGTTTTTGTTTTGGTTTTTGTTTTTGTTTTGTTTGTTTGTTTGTGGAATTTTTTTTTTGGGGGGGGGGTTTGTCTGGTAATATAAAAATTTTCCTCCAGAAAATGCCAATTTTGCAACAAATCGTTTTTATCTGTGAAGGAATGAGATTGTGACATAAAGATCCTTGCTGGCTCCACAAACTGGAGTTGAAATTCAACATTTAAAATGGATTGTTGTGAAAAGAGGAATAAAAAGCTTTTTTAAGGAAATACAGTGATTTTAAGGAAGTGCAGGGGACAGGGATGAGCCCATGACATCCAGCTGTAAAAGGAGATTTTCTGCATTTCAGATTTTTAGGGATCAGGTAACTTCATCACTGGGCAGTCTGTCATGAAAAAGAAAATATTTTGATTAAAACAGGTTTTCCACAGCAATGTGAATTTTCACCAAGGAGAATTTTCCACAGCAACCCTCAATTTTCAATTCAAACTGAATTTCATAACAGCACTTGGGGAACCACCCTCAGTTGTTCTCCCTCTCCCCAGTGGTTTCCAGCTTGGACAATCCAAACATCCCAGCCAAAAAAAAAACCCTAAAATACCCTTTACTTCCCAGATGTATTGTTTGAACAAACCCTCCAAAGGTTGCAAAGAAAAATTCTCCAAACCCCAAAACAGCTTTTCTGTTTTCTGTTGACAAAATCCTTGCCAGGAGCTGAGAATTTCAAAGCAGCTCCACAAAGTTGTGGCACCACCAGACTTTTCTCTGCAGAAACATCTCCCAGGGGATTTTTGTGGTTCAAATCATGTGGTCCTGCTCTGTTTGCCCTCCTAAATCAAAGCAGGGCTCAGATGCTCCTTTTCAAGGTCAGTTCTTGTGGAAGAGGTTTTACAGAGACTTCTGTGAGCCAGAGAGAAGTTTGAGATGAGGATCCATGTTTAACCCAAAAGAATTTTCTACCAAGGTCATTGACATAGAAACCAAGAAGGAAAGAAGGAGAAATAAGAGAAACCTGCAACTATTCCAATAAACACTTTGTTTGTCTTTCCTGACCAATGAGTAAAGTGTAAACTTAGGAGTTTTGTAGGAACTGTAGGAGTTTTGCAGGAGTTTTGTAGGAATGTTTAAAAAGCTTGCATGCTGTAGTGAAAACAGCTTGAAACCTTCTGAAAATGGAGTGGGTTCTTTGTATTGTCTCCATCTCAACCATGACAAGGTCTCACCTTTCCTGCCAAGATGTTGCATCTGAACTCATCTTCAAACCCTCACCCAGTGCCACCAGTGGCTCACCCAGTACCCACAGGAGCCACCACAGCCCAGCACCAGGGGCTTTCCTTCCTCTGCCCTTCTTCACCCTCTTCATCTGAACCCCCAAAACCAAATCTCTGCCACCACCTGCAGTCCAGCTCAGCTGGGGTTTATAATTTTTTCCCATTCTTTTAATGTTTCACTGAGTTAAGAAGGCATTATTTGTGTTTTGGGAGGGACTGGGAAGTGCCACGATGGCATTTTCAGTGCTCACCCACCCCAGCTGCCCAGAAGAATAGAGCCTGTCTGCAGCTCCTCAGCCCATCCTGCCAATTCCTGCAGGGCTTTAATAACATTTTATCCTAAATGAAGCAAAGCCTGTCCTGCAGGAAAAAGCTCTGGAAGTTGCTGCTGTAGGAGAAAAGGAAACTCAGCCAGAATTGGAGAGGGATTTCAACATCCACACAGCTGGGGAAGGTGATTTGGGTTTGGGCTGCAGGGATGGTCCAGCACTGAGCTGGGTTCCCATTCCTGTGCTCTGTGGTTGAAACAGAGACAATACAAAGCAACACACTCCATTTTCAGAAGGTTTCAAACTGTTTTTGTTATAGCATGCATGCTTTTTATACATTCTTATAAAACTCATAAGTTTGCACTTTATTTTGGGGTGGTTGGGAGACACAAGACAGACTATGGACTTTGGACCTGGTTAACATAAGAGATTTGATAGCAGGATGCCTTGGTAAAAGCAAAGGGAATTTTGAAAATTAGACCTAGATTGCAAGAAGATTAAATCAGACATGTTTACTGGAAAAAGGAAATCCCATTAATCTCTGCAAGAGGTATTGTTACTTGCATAAGTTTGTGATTTTAGCCTAATCATTGTAGTACACATTACTGGTCTCCCTGAAATGGTATATAAGTGTTTGTATCCCACAAATAAATCAGATTCTGATCACCAGTCTCGCCGTCTCTCTCCATCTCTGACAACTTTACTCATTGGTTACAAGAGACAAAGTGTTTATTGGAATAGTTGCAGGCTTCTCTTATTTATCCTTTCTTTCTTGGTTTCTGTGTCAACGACCTTGGTAGAAAATTCTTTCAGGGGTAAACATGTATCCTCATATCAAACTCCTCTCTGGCTCACAGAAGTGGCTGTAAAACCTCTTCCACATGGGAGGGGTGTGGAACTGGGATGGATTTGCTGGCATGCACAGTGTGCTCAGGATTTTGGCAGGACCCATCCCTGGGGAACAGCTGGCCTGAGGGGCTGGAAAGCTCCCTGGTCCTTTTTGTCACGCCTGAGCCATTGTTTGAGGGCTGGCAGCAGCTCCTGGGATGAAACCACTGTGACATCTGTGGTGTCACCCCAGGGCTGGGCTGTGCCAGCACTTTACTCCTTGGTTACTCACTGGAGGATGATTCCCTTCCACCCCTGGGCAGGGAATGGGGCAGCACCAGAGCCCTGTGGCTCCCTGAGTGCAGCAGCTTTGGGAGCACAGGGGATTTCACTGGGTTATTCCAGAGAGTCCCCTTGGCCATTCCCCAGCAGGAGGGATGCTGTGGATTTGGGGAGACAGGAATGGAGGTTGTCGTGGTTTGAGAGGAAGTGAGTCTTTTGGGATGCCATGGTCAAACCGCGACATTTTTGGTTTCCCCTGACCGGAAAATCGAATTTCAGGCAAGTGATAAGATAAAACTGTGAGATGAGATCAAAGAGGAATAAGAGCAAAGCATGTATTAGGTTAGATTGATAGTGAAAATCTAGGGATAGAGGTTTTATTGTTTTAAGTAGAAGCGTCTTTCATATAATTTTGATAATAATTTTAGAATGCGTGTTCTCAGAGGCGAAGGGTGGAGCGTCGTGGTTTGAGAGGAAGTGAGTTTTTTGGGATGCTGTGGTCAAACCATGACAGAGATGCTGCAGGAAGGGGCACAAACAATGTGAGGGTGGGCAGGCCCTGGCACAGGGTGCCCAGAGCAGCTGTGGCTGCCCCTGGATCCCTGGCAGTGCCCAAGTCCAGGCTGGGCAGGGCTGGGAGCAGCCTGGGACAGTGGAAGGTGTCCCTGCCATGACAAGGGTGGGATGGGATAAACTTTAAGGTCCCTTCCAACCCAAACCATTCTGGGATTCCATAATAACCACTCGTGCCAGCAGAGTCCCAGCTCTGTCCTTGTGTGCACTTCACTTGTGCACGCACAAAATCCTTCCTACACACACCAGGACACACCTGACAATTCCCAGGTGCCCCAGGGATGTCATTCCCCACTCTGAAGGCTCCAACCTAAAAACACCAGAAGGGGAAATAAGGATTAAATCTACCCTAAGTGACATTGTCCTTTGGAAACTGCTCCAAGGGAACACTGACATCCTCCTTCCACTGACTTGCTGGGAAGAATGACCTCCACAAATTCCCATCACTTCACTCCCTCTTCATTTCACTCTGCTTGTGAATCTGATTTTCCCTTACATTGGTTTTCCCTTACATTGGTTTTCCCGAGCCTGGGGCTGTGCTGAGGCATCTTGCTCCATCTTGGTCCCAAGGACAAAGGGACAGCTGTGGTAGGAGTGTCCTTCTCCAGCAGAGTGAGCTCCCATTTCCATCCTGTCCTGCTGGATTTCTCCATCCCCTCGTGGGCTCTGATCCCTGAGGGCAAAGCAGGTTGGATGTGGAGGCAAATGTGACCCATTTCAGGGGAATGGCCTTTGCCTGTTTTTTCCAGAGAAAAAGGGTCAAAAATCCTTAAATCCTAATGAAGAATTCTTGATTAAGGGATACAATCAAACCCTTGGTTTAGAAAAGCCAATTAAGAAAACCTAGAGGAGAGATTTTTCCTTCATTACTAAAGTTAAAATAACAGAGATAAACCAGATAATTTGACATGAAATCAGAATTAAGCACAACAAACTAAAATTCAATATTCCCTTTAAAACCTGCTTCCTGTAGTTTATACTTGGAATAACCTCTGAAATATTCCCTTTGCTGAGGCTCCACTGCCCTTTGCTGAATTCCCTGCTCTGTCTGTGAGTTGATTTTTATATTCTACCCCAAAAATTCCTCCTTTTGTTCCACTTTCAGTACCTGAGCCCTTGTCATCATTTCTGCTCTTTCTCAGCAGCTGCTCTGCTCCTTTTCCACCTTTGCTGTGTCTTTGCAGCTCCTCCCAGTGTCAGCTCAGTTGTGATTTTTCTGACTGTGCCAGAACAGCCCTGGGGTGTTAAACAGGCTGCCCTAAATAGCAGCTCTCAGCCTTCTGTACAGTATTTTTTCCTCTTTGCTGAGTCTTTTCTGCTTCACATTTGGGGAAAATGGGTGCTGAATTTGGGGATCAGCTGGCAGGATTCAAAATCTGCCTTCCTGTGTCTGTTTTTAACCCAGTTTTGGTTCACCAGACACTTTTTCCGTCCTTTTTTCTCTTCTTTGCAGAAGCAAAAACATATGAAAGAAAATACTTTACCCTTTTCCACTGGTTGGAGGAGATTTTTTATCTTTTATTAACCATTGCAACCACTTTTTTTTCCAATTGGTATTTTTATTTTTCCTTTTAATTTTGTGAATATCTGCCAGTTAAATTTTCAATTTAAAAGGCTGGAACAAGACAAGAGATTTTGTGATTCCCTTATTTCTGTGATTTCCTTATTTTTCTGATTCCCTTATTTATATGATTCCCTTACATTTTTACCACAGACACCTTGAGTTCCTTCCTGAAGGTGTCTTTTGCACAGATGCTTCTTAATAGCAAATAAAATAATTTTCTGTGAGATTTGCTACAGTAGAGCAAAATGTGCTAAAACCTGCAAATTAATGAATTTATTACACTATTTTATTACATTATGCAATGTAATAAATAAATAGTGTAATAAATTATTTTAAATAAATAAAATAAATTTATTTTTATTTATTAATGTAAATGTTTATTTTATGTTGAGGCATTGCTGTGCGACAAAGAGGCCAATTCCCAAAGGATTAACTGTGAATTTTTGGAATCACAGCTCTGGGAGCAAGGAAGGCAGAAGGATAAATTCAGAGGGTCACAAAATTCCATACAGAATCATGCAATTAAGGTTGGACAAGACTTTTAAAATGAACAAGTCCAACCATCAACCCAACAGCACCATGGTCACCACTAATCCATGTCCCCAGGTGCCACATTCAAAGGTTTTTTTGAGCACTTCCAGGGATGCTGACTCCACCACTGCCCTGGGCAGCCCTTTCCAATGCCTGACCACCCTTTTCATGAAGAAATTCCACCTGATATCCAATCTAAACCTCCCCTGGAGCAGCCTGAGGCCATTTCTTCTCATCCCATTCCTGGGAGAAGATAAGGAGATATCAACTCTCACCTCAGTGGGATTTTTTATTCTTTTTTAGGTCAAGGGTTGTTGACTATTTGCCATTCCAGTCTGTTGCCCAAAATTCAACGGCACACGGCCAAAATCTTGCCCAAGATGATGTGGCATGTGGACTTTGCAGATCTGGGGAAAGATCTGCTCCACCACATCCCTGTTTCCATCACGTCAAAGGATGTGGGGAGTGCCACAGGACCATGCTCTACACCCACTCCCTGACCCCAGCAATAAATGACTTGGGTTGGTCAGGAATTTTCCAACCTGATGAGTTTTCCACCTGAGAACGCTGACAAGGCCCAACTGAAGAGTTCTGGGGAAGGTTTTTATTCCATTCAGAGCTTTGGTGGTGGAAACAAAGCAAAGCCTGGCCAGGTCCTTGGATGGGTCCTTAAACCCTGTCAGCTCCATCCCTTCTCCACACACCCTGGAGCTGTGGCCACAGCATTTCCCAGCTGATGGATGAGCCAGGGCACCAAAGAGAAGCAGTTCCATCAGCAATGACTTTGTAGAATAATTTAATTAATTGATCCAACAGCGAAATGTATTTATTGGAGGCGTTTTTTAACCTGTTGGCACACAATTATTTCTCTGCTCAGTTTGGGGATTCCTCAGGCTGGCCCAGAGCTACAAGCCCAGGCTGGGGGTCAGAGGAGGAAGAATTGGAGGTCACAATTAGGGGGAGTTGGAGGTCACAAGTAGGGAGAGTTGGAGGTCACAGAGGAGAGAGCCCACAAGTGGAGAAGCTGGTTTTGGTCCCATTTTTATGCTGCTGAGCAAAACCTGAGAGGGATGGAAAAGGACACTTTGTGCTTGTGCCGTGTACAACTGATAACCAGCATGTCCGTGTGATAGGATAGGTGTGCTGGTGATAAGATAGGGGTCCTGGTGATAAGATAGGTGTGCTGGTGGTAAGATGGGTTGGGATGAGTTAGATCAGGCTGGAGGATGTGATGAGGTGTCCCAGTGATGATCAGATGGGTGCCAACACTGTCATGTTATCACTGTGGGTGCTCAGGAGGGTTCAAGCCTTCCCTGACAACACAGAGAGTGGAAAATTCCAAACATTTGGGTAAAAAAGAGGGAGATGGATGAGTGCAGGGAAGGAGGGAAGGAAGAAAAGAGAGGATTTGGGGAAGTTTCTGGAAGAGCAGCAGCTCTGACTCTGTGCTCTCCAACTGCTGCCTTTATCAGTGACACAGCTCTTATCTACCCCCAGATCCTTGGGATCAGACAGGGAAGGGGCTGCAGGTCCAGCAGGGTGTTCCACCTGCAGCAGGGAGAGAGGCAGAGCTGGAAAATTATCCAAATCCCTGCTGTGCATGGCAAAGAGAGGCTGCAGGGCCTGGAGAACTGGAGATGCTCCCACTGAGGGGGCTGAGTCCCTCTGGAATGGATGATCTGGGCCTCAATTCCAAGGAAATTCCCCTCAGGGGTGACTGCCAGGCCCTGCGCATCCCAAAGCAGGAATCACAAAGATTCACAGGAGCCCTGTGACTTCAGGTCCTGCTTGTCTCACTCCTTTTTCCCCTTCCAGCAACTCCTGGTATTTTCCAATGCTCTTGGAACAGGCAGCTTCCAACCCAAACCATCCCCAGCACAGGATAAACCCTTTCCCTTGGTCCTCTGGAAAAATCCCAAGGGATTTATGTCCTGTCTGTCAGGGTGTGGATAAACTCAAAACTGTCTCCAGCTAAAGCAGAAGTTTCTCTGCAGATACTTCTCTGTTTGAAAAAAAAATAAAATAGCAGCGTCCACTGAACTGAAAATTTATTGTAAGAAACCATTTCAAACCAGAAAATGGACTTGCTTAGAAAACAAAGTCTAAAAAAAATGTTTTGGCGGTGGCTTTCAAGCAGTAAACACATTGAGCCTTCTCTTTTCCAGCTGAAGAGCTGCTCTCTCTGGGAGGAAAACATGACAGAGAGGAGAATTTTCTCCTGTCTCTGCACTGAGTGACTGAATGAAAACAAGGCACGTTCTCCTGGATCCCTGTTTTCCTCTCTGCTGGAGGGGTAATATATCCAGAGTTCAACATTCTGGGCAGGGGGATGGGGTTGAGAGAGAAAATGAGAGAGAGAAAATGAGAGAGAGAAAATGCCACGTGAAGAGTTGGTGTCTCTGGAGGCTTCTGTCTAAGCAAGGAAATTTAGGATATTTTTTAATACCAAACCTGGCTCAGTGACTGCTGGGACAGAGGTTAATTCAGGTGTAGATAAGGTTAATTATCTAAATGCTCCCCGGAACTTTGTTTTCAGCCCAAATCCGCTCTCACCGAGGCTTTTGGCTGTACCTTGGCCTGAGGCTGTTTGTTTATCCCCAGGACAAGGTGCTGGGGGGGAGCTGCTCTGTGGCTTTAGCTACCAGGAGATGGTGAGAGATAAATTCTTGTGTTCGCAGCATCGCAGGGCTCCCACCTCCTCCTTCCTCTGCCTCTCTGTCCTCTGCAGCACAGCCCCCATCACGGGCAATCCCCTGCACTGGGGATCCACTGCAGACCCAGCTAAGCAATTTAATTTTTTTTTTTTTTTTTTTTTTTTTTGCAAGAAAACATGCCAAAAACCTTCCAGCTCTGCAGCAAAAACAGCCAAAAAATTGCCAGGTTAGGTAAGGGGACGATCAAGGAGAGAAATCCTGGCTTAACAGAGTGGAATTACATTTATTTGCTTGTCAGCCTGATGGAAATGATACAATTATTAAAAATAAGCTTTAGTTAGTTAATCATAACCAATACATTAATTATAGACAATGTGCTGTTCTTAAATTACTCTTAGCATATAGCAAAGCTCCTTTTGTGGGAACACAGCCTGGAAAAACGACTAAAACTGTAAAGTTTGTTGAGCTAACCTTGATATGCTGCAATGAAAATTCACTGCTTTGTTTGCTAAAAATGTATAAAAAGGTGAGGAGGTTTTGGATCGGGGGCTGTGTGGAGGCTGGGATTTTGTCAGCCCCATCCACACCCAGAGCTGAGAATAAAGCAGTTTTCTAACACTAAAAATGCAGCATTGGAGGGTTCTCTTATCCTGATGGGTTTGGGGGGTTTTTGGTAACAAGGCTGAAGCAGTTGCCAGCATTTCTCAAAGTTCAATGATCCAAGCCATGGGATGTCAGAACATGGAATAGTTTATTTATAGGGTGACCAGTTTTTAAGCTTGAAAAACAACATTTCATCAGCACAGAGCTGAGGGATTGATCTTGGAATTGCTTGGGAGTCACCTTGGAGGGCTGGGTGATAAAATGGGTTGGGATGGCCAGGGGTGCAGGGGTAAAAACCAGCTCTGTCCCACTGCTCCTCCCCATCCCAGCTGCAAACCAGCTGCTTCTTGCCTTAATACAAGGGGAAAAGGAGCACAGGTGGTTCCTTGCTGTGTCCCACCCCACAAACCCCACCAGAAATGTGCACTTGGTGATGTGAAAAATGCATGTATTTTATGATTGGCTTTTCGCAAATATTCAAATGAATATTATATGTGTTGTGTTAGAAAATAATGCTGTATTAATTCTCTTAAGTACAGTGTTAAATATAGTTTTGGGTTATAAAAAATGTTAAAAGAGAAACGATGCTATGTAGGATACTTTTTTTAAAGAAAGGACTCACATCGAGATGGCAGCCACAGGACACCTGAATCTTTCAGAGAAAGAGAATTTATTGCTGCATTATCAGAAGAAATGAACTTCTTCCCACCTTGAAGGCACTGTTAGGATTCAGAGGAAGAAGTTGACACTGACCAGACAGAATTCTGTGTTTGAATGGAATTTATGCATCATGTATGAGGTGTATGAATATGCAACAGGCTGTTGTTTTTAAGGGTTAATCCTTTGTTAACTGTGCCCTTTTTCAGGCTCGTGCTGCCCAGAAAAAGGTACCTGGATATCCGTAACTCTTTGTATTTGTTGTCTCATATTGTCCTAATTCAAACTGTCCAAATGATTATTACTCTAATTGTATTACTATTTTTATAACCATTTTATTACTATTAAACTTTTTTAAAATTTTAAAAACAAGTGATTGGTGTTTTTCACAGTGGTTTCCTGGGAAATCATTGTTTGTTAAAGAATCTGGAAAAATCCAGATTTTCTGAAGCCAACACAGTTCATCCTCAGGGAGCCTGGGAGGCACAAAGCTCTGGGGTCCTGGGACAGCTTTGGAATTGGGTGGGAAGGAGGTTTGACAGTCTGTGCTGCTGGGTCAGGATGGAGGAGCTGGGGGGCACGGCTGGGTGTCCCCGTCTGTCCCTCCTCATCCTCAGTTCCGCAGCTGCTGAGGAGCGTTTGAGAGATTAAAGCCAAACTTCACAAAGAGCCTTTCCAGGTCCATACAGGGCAGGTGGAGGAGCAGAGGAGGAGTCTCAGGGCAGAGCTGCTTTGGCCCTGTCCCCTGTGTCTGGCCCATTTTCAGGCTTGGCAGCAATGCTGTAGTAGTAGGAGCGGATGGTATTCTCCACAGCCACAAACCCTGGACGTTCTTCCCATCTGCAAGGGCAAAAAGAGTCATCAGAGAGGAACAAATAAAGTCATCAGAGAGGACAAAAATGGCCTGATGCACTCAGAGGACACAGAGACCCTTGGGGAGAGCAGCAGCCAGGGCTCAGGAGGCAGCTGAGACCTCTCAGGGACACAGAGGGACAAAGACACAGAGCCTTGGGTGTGATGGTGTTCACAGGGGTCTGAGGATGAGGGAAGAGACAAGGATCTGACTCCATGTTTCAGAAGGCTTCATTTATTATTTTATGATATATATTACATTAAAACTATACTAAAAGAATAGAAGAAAGGATTTTCATCAGAAGGCTGGCTAAGAATAGAATAAGAAGGAATGATAACGAAGGCTTCTGTCTCGGACAGAGTGTCCAAGCCAGCTGACTGTGATTGGCCATTAACTAGAAACAACTCTATGAGACCAATCCCAGATCCACCTGTTGCATTCCACAGCAGCAGATAATAATTGTTTACATTTTGTTCCTGAGGCTTCTCAGCTTCTCAGGAGGAAAAATCCTAAGGAAATGATTTTTCATAAAAGATGTCTGTGACACCTTGGGATCTTCCAGGATTGGCACAGGCAAATGGAGAGGTCTGATAATAAAAAATTCATCTTGGGCTGGGGAACCATCACAGACAAAGGAAGGAGACACCATTTGCTTTGTGTTGTCGCTATGCAAACAGTGTGGTGAAGGGGGTTGGACTGGATGGGCTTTAAGGTCTTTTCCAGCCCAAAATTCCAATCCCATTCTGGGATTTGGTGGCTCTGGTGGAGCTGGCATCATGGTGAAATGCTCACCTGTATGTCCAGCACTGCTGCATCAGGGAGTACATCTCTGCTGGGCACTCCTGGGGACAGTCCATGCGCTTGCCTTGCTCTATGAAGCTGATTACCTCAGGGCCCTTCATTTTCTGGGATGAGAGCAAGGAGAAATTAATGTCTCCCAAGTGAGCAGAAGGATCAAAGAGAAGGAGGATCAAAAAACTCTGCTTTGATTCAAACCCAAATTAACTCCATTTGTTTTCTATTTCTTCTCTCTTAAAACAAGCACAAAGCTGCAGGATCCACCCTCATTTGTGCCTTTCTTAAAGTGGAGTGGGGCTGTGACACCCATGGGTGACAGAGCCAGCTCTGCCTCATCTTGTAGGACCCTCACCTTGTAGGGTTTCTGCCCAAAGCTGAAGGCCTCCCACATGGTCACACCGTAGCTCCAGACGTCGCTCTTGCTGGAGAACTTGTGGAAGAGGATGCACTCGGGGGCGTACCACTTCAAGGGCCACTTCCCTGCTGTCCTGGCCTGCAGCAGAGCAAGGAGGGACATTTGCAGCCTGAGACTGCTGGGAGCTGCACCTGGATTCTGCTGGGTGTTTGTGTCAAATCTCACATGGCTGAAAAAATCACCTTAAACGGGAGCTCCAAAGCCCAGTCCAGGCCCTGCTGTCTTGTTGTGCAGGTGCTGAATGCCCAATGTGCCACCCTCCTCCTGCCACCCGCCTCCAGGGCTCAGTTAAGACATGGAATTATGGAATGGTTTGGGTTGGAGGGGCCCCAAAGCCCATCCAGTGCCATGGCAGGAACACCTCCCACTGTCCCAGGCTGCTCCAAGCCCTGCCCAGCCTGGCCTTGGGCACTGCCAGGGATCCAGGGGCAGCCCCAGCTGCTCTGGGAAATCCATTCCAGGGATGGATTCCACAATTCCTGATTCCCAGTCTCCCACCCAGCCCTGCCCTCTGGCAGTGAGAGCCATTCCCTGTGTCCTGTCCCTGCAGGCCTTGTCCCCAGTCCCTCTGCAGCTCTCCTGGAGCCCCTTCAGGCCCTGCAAGGGGCTCTGAGGTGTCCCTGGAGCCTTCTCTTGTCCCAGCCTGGCTCCAGAGCAGAGGGGCTCCAGCCCTGTGACCAATTCAGTGACCTTGGCTGGACTCATTCCAACTGGTCCTCATCTTTCTTGTGCTGGTGGGCCCAGAGCTGGACACAGAATTCCAGATGGGGTTTCTCCTTTAGTTGAGCACTGCTGGGAAGATCAGCCCTGGCTCACTCTTCATCACCTTCTCTTCTCTCTGGCTCCTCTCATCCCCCTGGCTGCCTCTGCATCCTCCTTGTCACCAGAGCTCTGCAAAGCCCCTTTTGATGTCACTCCAGTGAAATACAGCCTGATGTGCAGAGGGGTCGGTGAAAAGCCCAGATCCTCCTCAAGTCGCTGGGGGTCTCATCCTCCCAACCAGGAGGGCTCCTGCTCCAGACCCTTTGCTTGCTCATACCCACCTTGTAGTAGCTGTCATCAGCTCCCAGAGCCTTGGAGAGCCCAAAGTCACTGATCTTGGCATAGTGCTGGTTGACCAGCAGGACGTTCCTGGCTGCCAGGTCCCTGTGGACAAAGTTCTTCTCCTCCAGGTACTTCATGCCCATGGACACCTGGTGCATCAGCTCCACGATGTTGCTCGTTGTAATCTCGTCCCTGGGGAGGGTGAAAGGAGATCTCAGTCATAAAGGACCTGCTGTGGTCCCTTCTGACTTTTCCAGCTGTAAGGGAGAATGAGCATGGAGAGCTCTGCTCCAGAAGCATCAGCCCCTGGAGCCTCACACGAAAGATTTCTTTCTGCTCTTTTCAGCTTTCCTACACCTACACGAAAGATTTCTTTCTGCTCTTTTCAGCTTTCCTACACCTACAAGGGTGTGGATGTGACAGCCTGGTCAGAGACAGAGAAAGCAAGATAAGCGTCCTGGATCTCAAGCAAATTGTGTTCTATTCACCATCTGTATGGCACTGTCTTCTGTTCAGTGGGCAGTTTTCCTTATCTCTTCCACAACTGGGGAGACATCTGCTGATAACAGCCATTGAATGTCACTGCATGACTGATAAGAACTACTGCATCCCATTGGGAGATGTGAGCCCAGAGGGAGGAGCCAAGCATTCCTGCCTGGATATACTCTGGAGATTCTGGAACACCAGCACGGCTTCTCCACTGGATTCCCCAGAGGAACAGCAGCTGCCTTTGCCACTGGATCTTCAGAGGAAGAGACTGCACCTTTCTACAGGATCCCTGCTCCAGCAGAACCACCCCTGACACTGCAGGAGGGCTGAGCCACAATTCCAATGGGACTGCTGCCAACAGCCTGACCCACAGGGTGTCAGGTTGGGTTCTGACTCTGTCAGTGTTGTTTTAGTTTACTGCATTGTTTATTTTATCTTTTTATTTTCTTCCCTGTTAAAGAACTGTTATTTCCTGCTCCCATATTTTTGCCTGAGAGCCCCTTAATTTAAAATTTATAGCGATTTGGAAAGGTAGTGGGGAGGTGGGGTGTTTTACATTTTCTATTTCAGGGAAGGCTCCTGCCTTCCTTAGCAGACACCTGGCTTTCCAAACCAAGACAATAAGTTTTCCCAGAATCAGCCTGGGAAGCTTTAGGGAACTGGAGATAAACAATGATAGCCAAGTATTAAAAACAACCTGCAGGTGGTGTTTTTCTAATAATCTGTTTTTCTGGTTTTCTCATAAGATTGCTTGTAAATAGGCATCTTGTTAATTAGCCAGTCATGTGAAATGTGTTGATTAAATGACCAATCAGGTCCAACTGTAGTGAACTAAGCTATAAAAGAAGAGAGGATTAAATAAATGAGGCTTTTTGCCATTTTGTCTTCTGATCTGACTCAACAGTGACACACGGGTGGGCTTCTGAAGTAGATTTTGAGAAGAAACACAGAAAATCAGCTATGTTTTATCCAACACTCACTTCTTGGAAGCCAAGAACCTGTTGAGGGGCCCTCCAGAAGCCATCTCCATCACGAGCATCAGCGACTCAGCCTCGCACACCCCAATCATTCTCACAATGTAGGGATTGTCCAGTTGGTGCATGATCTGAGCTTCCTTCATCATCTCATCCTTCACCGTCTTCTCGTTGTTGCTCTTCAGCACCTTGATGGCCACATCAATCTGCTTCCTGCATGGGGAACAGCCATGGTGTCACTGTTGTATTGTCTAAAAAATCCCTTTGCCAGGATTTCTTCTCCCGGGAAGATGAGAAGCCTCAGCTTCTCCTGTGTTTGCTGCTCTGCAATGTGGTCTGGACATTGTTTATCCAAACATGTGAATTGTTTTTACTTAATGGCCAATCACCATCAGCTGTGTTGGACTCTGAGGAGTCAGTCACAAGCTTTTCATTATCATTCTTGTTAAGCCTTCTGTCTGTATCCTTATTTTTCTTTAGTATAGTTTTAGTATAGTGTAATATAATATGTAATATAATATGTAATAATAAATCAGCCTTCTGAGAACATGGAGATTTCTCATGTCTCACCTCATCCTGGGGACCTCACAAGCACCACACTGTGGGATGGGCTGAGCACAGCTGGAATTAGGGGTCACAGCCAGGAATGGAAATCCCTTTTCCTGGGACACTGATCTCTCAACAGCCTGTTCTGGCAGGGCCCTGCACCATTCTGGTGTTCCAGGATGGATAGAAAAGGTCACCTCACCCTTGTGGGTGTAGCCAGAAGTTGCCATCCTTGATCTGGGGATGAGACACCTCCCTTCCCACACTGAGATCTGGGTCATCGGTGCCATTTTTCCAGGAGGAAACTGAGGCACAAGTAGGTAAGGACAATCAGAGACAACCAGCAACAGAGCCAAGGGTGGCACAACTCCTCAGTGTCACTGCTTTGGCCTGACACGGACAGAGGTGGCCTCAGGAATGTGGAGTTGTTCCTCTGAGCCCAGCAAGTCCCTTTGGAAGTGGCAGCTGTGTGCCTGGGAATGTGGAAATTACACACCCAGGGCACTGCAGCTGTCAGTGAAAATCCATGGGAAGCCATGGAATTACAGCATCATATCATAATATCCTGGGATATCTGGCATTGGAAAAGACCTGCAAGACCATCAAGTCCAACCCCTGGCTGAACACCACCATCCCCACTAAACCTCACCACAAAACCTGCTCATCTTCTGAACACTTCCAGTGCTGGTGCCTCAACCATCAGATCCATCACCCCTGACCTTCCAGGTCATTTCTAATCCCCTCTATTGTCACTTTGGGGCCCATCTAGTGACCAAGAAGACAGCTGTGGACACCTCAAGGCCAGCCAGGTCCCTCTCCTCCCCCTTCCTTCCCCGGCACCCTCACTCACTTCCTCATTTTGTAAACTCCCTTCTTGACGCAGCCAAAGTTTCCTGCACCCAGCTCCACCTCATCAATCATCAGGTGGTCCCTCTTCAGGAACAGCTTCTTGTCCTTCAGCTCCTCGGGGTCGCTGTAGGGGCTCTCGTAGACACTGGTGTCCATGGGCAGCAGCCGGGATTTTCCTGCCCCTTCCCAAGAGGAGCACTTGGTTATAAACCTGCCCTTCCCCATTTCCCCATCCCTCTGTCCCTCATGGATTGGGAAGGGTTTCTCTGCTCTTTTGGCCAATTCACCTCCACCTCCAGCATTTCTGGTCCCTCCTGGGCATCTCCCTCCCTTTCACAACCCAGGGCCCCTCCCAGTCCTTCTCTTCACAGAGAGCAGCAGGCACAACCTTCCCAGGATTTCTCCTGGGGAAGGCAGTGAGAAAGCTCAGAGAAAGAAGAGAGAAAAACAATTCTTATCTCTATTTGCTGCTCCTGCTGTTTGGCACATGTGGATTGTGTTATGGAGATTGTTTACTCAGAGTGATTTGTTAATTGGTGATGGTTTGGATTGATTGACCAATCAGGTCAAAGCTGTGTTGTCACTGTCTAGTAAGGGTCATGGGTTTTCTTTAGTAAAATATGATATAATATAATATAATATAATATAATATAATATAATATAATATAATATAATATAATATAATATAATATAATATAATATAATATAATATAATATAATATAATATAATATAGCTTAATAATGCAATTGTTCAGCCTTCTGAATCTTGGAGTCATTGCACATTATTCCTCTGGCTGGGTGTCATCCTGCATCAATACAGTCCTAGCGTACTGCAAGAGATGGGATGAGGATAGGGGTCTGAGCATTCCCACTCCACATATCTGCCCTTTACCCCACTGAAATTCAGCTGAATCCACTGAAAAATGTTAATTTTAGTGAAAAAAGTAAATTTTAGTGAAAAAATGCCAATTTGAGTGAAAAACGGGGCTACGACAGGGCTTCACTTGTGGCTAAGGCAAAGAATGGGGTAAGGCTTGATCTCCTGGGAGCCCAGTATGGGTGCAGGGCCCTGAAATGTCTGGGGTGCTCCTGGATGCTTTTGTAAGAAAGGGGCTTTGTAGCAGGGCTCCAGAGAACCCCTGGGCTCCTGGGACATTCCCTGTCCTGTCCCCTAAGAGGAGGAAAGGGCTCTGGATGTGCTCACCAACAGGATCTGGGGTGTATCCATCTGCATTGAGAGGGCCCAGGTTTCTCTGGAAAAGAAATGAGGAGAAAGTGGATAAAGGAGAAATTGCTTCAGTTGCAAATGGAAGAGAAAGGGACAGGGAAAGTGCACCCCAACACAGCCCCAGCTGGTGATCCCTCTGAAAGATGAGATTGGAGTGGTCTGGAGGCAACATTGCTGAGTATAAATAAATTTTTTCTGTATAAATAAATAGAGGGGACATCACTCAGCCTCACAATTCCTTGAGCTGGGAGGAACCCTCAGGGATGATCAGTGCAGCCCTGTCCCTGCACAGCCACCCCAACACCCCCACCCTGAGCAGCCCTGGGAGCTCCTGCAGCTCTGGCAGCCTTGGCACCATTCCCTGGGCAGCCTGGGCAGTGCCCAGCAGCCTCGGGGGGCAGAACCTTGCCCTGAGCTCCATGCCAAGGCCTGGCACAGCTGCAGCCCTTGCTGGGCTCCTGTCCCTGTGCCAGAGCAGAGCTCAGCCCCTGCCCCTGTGCCTGCCCTGGGGAGGAGCTGCAGCCCCCGAGGAGCCTCCCCTCAGTCTCCTGGGCTGCAGCTGAACGAGCCAAGTGCCCTCAGCTGCTCCTCAGCCCTTCCCCAGCTCCGTGTCCCTCCTCTGGGCACTCTCCAACAGCTTTGGGTCCTTCTGATCTCGTGGTGCCCAGAGTGCCCCCAGCACTGGAGCTGAGGCTGCCCCAGGGCAGAGCAGAGTGGGACAATCCCTCCCTGGGCCTGGTGCCCCCAGCACAGGGTGGCCCTTGGGGCTGCCAGGACCCAGCAGTGACTCAGATCCAACTTGCACTGACCAGGACCCCCAGGGCCCTTTCTGCAGTGCTCTGAGATGAGCCAGATCTGCTGTGATGCCTGGAACAGTTGCTGTGCACATCCCAAGGGATGCTCCTGCCTTACAAGAGCTCAGCTTGGGCACCTTGGTCTGGTTCTCTGCATGTCTGCTGATTTCTAGGACATCTGGGTCCTGTTTGGCTTTGGGATTTGCTGCTGAATTGCTTTTTTCCTCAGCCCCTTCCCCAGCTCCACGTCCCTCCTTTGGGCACTCTCCAACACCTGGGCAGTGCCCACCACCCTGGGGGCCACTGTGGGTGAGGTGATGGGTGAGCCCCCAGGCCTCACTCAGCCCCCCAGAATCCCCAAACTCGCTGCTTTCAGCCCAGCCCAGCACTCAGGGGCTGAGCAGGGACATTCCCCAGGGCAGGGCGAGCACAAAGCCCTGGCTGGGGGCCAGTGGGAGCAGCAGGGCTGAGCATTCCCAGAATCCCAGCAATGGAGGGGTCCCCAAGGACAGCCCCACGTGTGGCAATGAGCTCTGGATGAATGGAAACCCTTCTCAGCTCCACCAAGGGCTGTGCCCAGCTATTCCCCACCCCCATCCAAGCTGGAAAGGGAACAACATCCCAGCTGGGCTTAATAAAGTCCAGTGCAGTTGCTGAGCTTTCAGACAAAAGCAGGGTTTGAAGAGCAGGGTTTGATCAGCCAGGCTTGAAATGCAGCAATATTAAAACCACTGAGCTCCCAATGACACAAAGGCTCCCCCAAACTCACGCTCACGGAGGGGTGGGTGGGTGGAACTGGTGCTGCAGAGGCTGCAAAACAAGAGAGAGGGTTTGTTATCAGGAATTTCTTATCAGCAGTTTATTATAAGGAGTTTGCTCCAAGCAGGGCCAGAGCATCGGTCCTTGAAGGACCCTGTGGGTCTGATCCCATCCCCTCCAACCCCCAAAGGAAAACTTCCCCAGCTTTAGCCTAAAAAGGAGTGGAAATGGCTCTGGATGTGGCTGTTATTCCCAAATTTTGTCAGGGAAAGTGGCACCACTGAAGCACCCCATGGGCAGGGACTTGCTGAGCTGTACCCCAGGATGGGACAGGCTCTCAAGTGACATTTGTGACACGTGGAGCCAAAGTGGCCCCGGGAAGGAAAGGAAATTTGGGATGACACTGCTCCAGCTGGCACCAGGTGGTGGCAAACCAAGGCCAGGGGTGGCACTGGCAGGTGTCAGCTCACCCGGCATGTTGGGGTTGGGGCAGGCTTCCCTCAGGTAGAAAATCAGCCCGTCTGGTTTGAGCTTTAAGTACTCCACCAACTGGGAAAGAGATGGGAGGAAAAAGAGATTATTGTGAGGAGAAAAAAATCAATATATAATATATAATATATAATATATAATATATAATATGTCATAGATTATATATAATATATACTAATTTGTATATAGTATATATTAATGTTGTAATATATAAGTATATATTTATATATTGTATATGATATTTACTTATATATTATAATATTAATATAATTTAATAATAATATAATTATATAGAATTTAATATAATTATATATATTATATATAATATAGATGATATCCTTATATTATGCACATTATATATTATTATATATAAGTATAATATAATTATATTATTATATTATTATATTATTATATTATTATATAATAATATAGAATATATATATAATTTTATATTGACAATATATTTAATTATATATATTATTATCTATATTATAGATTATATATTATATTGTATATCTATTATTAGTATTAGTATTAGTATTAGCTTTTGTGGCTTAGAGCATTGAATCCTCTCAGATTTATGGCAAGCAGGCACCAGTCTGTTTCTCTCTTCTCTGTGTGCACTTAGGGATGCCCCAGGGTGTGATTGCATCCCTGGACTGTATCTGCAAGAACTGGGAAGAGCTTGGGAAATTCAATAAGGCCCAAAGAAAGACAAAATCTGCAGTCTGAGCAGGGCATGTGGGGTGCAGTGCCATTGTTGTGCCAGCCAGGAAGGGGTTGAGGCCCTGATGTGTGGGATAAATCCTAAGAGAAAGCAGATGCTTCTTCCCAGAGGAACTGCAGGGTTTGTTCCATGGATCCCAGGGAGTTTTTGATGGCAGCACCCCTGGATCCAGCACAGAGGGGACATCACCCACCCTGGGGACAGCCAGGCCAGCCCAGGGACACCAGGCTTTCCCTTCCCCTCCTGCCTGGCTCAGATTTCAGCAGCAATTGAGAGCCTGGCATGGCTCTGTCGCCATAAAAATGGCCCAAAAATCTTTGTTTTCAATAAAATTCCATGTGAAAACAGCCCTGGGAATACAGAAAATTCAGCAAAATGGGGTTGTTGTCCCTCAGACAGCCCTAGCCAGGAGGAAACTCTGGCATCCACTCCCTGCATAATTTCAGTTAATGGTTTAACTCTTAAATTACTTGTTTTAATTAATTAATCCCAACCAATATATGTATAATTATAAATATTGTGTTATTCTTCAATTACTCCCAGCCAGCATGGAACAAGGTTGTCATCAGCTACTTTTGCAGGAGCACAGCTGGGGAAAATTACTGGAATTTTAAGTTTTGATAAACTAACTCTGATATACCCCAGCGAACAAAGCCAGGAAGAGGAAGATGGATTGAGGTTGGACATCTGGAATGCAGAATTTATGGACCACAAGGAGACTTTAGAGAAACCAGAAGAAAAAAAGAAGAGACTAAAAAAGATTCAGTTTAAGCATTGGAGAGTCCCTGCTAAGGAAAAAAAAATAGAAAAAAATCTTTTTTAGTTTGTAAAAATTAAAAATATGGTCTAATTAGCAGAAAAGAGAAATTAATAACCAATAGAGGATAAAATACTAATTAATGAAAGAGAATTAGCATGGAATCATGGAATATTCTGAGTTGGAAGGGACCCCTGAAGATCAGTGGTGATGATTACTAATTATTAAGTGGTGGGGATAAAACCACAACTTTGGTGTTATGATGTCATTTAGAAACAATGAATATTAATTTATTTTTCTGTATAAATAAGTATAAAAAAAATCCTTTTATATAAATATATTTTCTATAATATATATTTATAAATATATATTATATTTATAAATATATATTTATATAATTTATATATAACTTAATATTTAGACTTTATATAATTTTATATAAACATTAAAGTCCAATCAAGTAACAAAGTTTTGGATCAGGGTCTGTGTGGAGGCCAGAATTTTGTCAGCCACAAACACAACACCTGGCCAGGAATAAAATAATTCCTGACTCACTGACACTAAAAAAATGATGCTAGAGGGGTTTATTTATCCTGAAGATTTTGAGGGACTTGGTAATGCTTCAAAGCAAGGAAAGGGTGCCTCAATTTCTTGCTACCTGCCAGAGTGTGTCAAATTTGGTGCCCTCAGGAATGGAGTATTTCCCAGATTTATCGTGGTCCACGCGGTAGTGATACACAGTCTTGCCATAGACGAGGGACAGGGCATAGGCACGGTTCTCCTTCTTCTCTCTCAGCCTGGCAGGGACGAAAATGATTCATAAATTATTAAAGGCAGCTCTTGGTTTTACTCTGAGGATTGTCAGTGCCAGTGGTGAGTGGGCATGTATATGTGGAGAGGTGTCCCTGCATCCTTGTATAAAACTATATGTATTATATTTAAAAGTATATATAATATATAATATATAATATATAATATATAATATATAATATATAATATATAATATATAATATATAATATATAATATATAATATATAATATATAATATATAATATATAATATATAATATTATATGTTATATATTTTACATATTATATATTATGTATTTATTTCATATATTATAATTTATAATATTATATAAAATCATTATATTATTTCATATATTATAATTTATAATATATATAAAATTATTCTATATCAAAATTGTGGCCTATATTTAAATTTATATATTATATATTATATATTATATATTATATATTATATATTATATATTATATATTATATATTATATATTATATATTATATATTATATATCATATATCATATATCATATATCATATATCATATATCATATATCATATATTATATATTATATATTATATATTATATAATGTTATATTATATATATAATATTATAATATATGCTATAAAGTTATATACTATTATATATTATAAAATTATACATATAATGTATAGAATTATATATATTCCAGTACCAAATAAAATGCAAGAGGCTGTCTGGAGCTATTTTTAAGGGCAGTGGAGGTGGGAAATGGTCAGAAATCCAGGGATGCCTGCATTGCATACTCACAGGAATTTCCCATCAGGCTGTGCCCCCGAGTAGAGCCTCCGTTCCGCCTCTTCCCTGCTGATGTTGCCGTGGTACCAGGGCATCCTCTCGTGGGCTGTGGTGGCCACCAGCTTCTCCACCTGGGGAGCCTGGCTGATGATGGCCTGTTCCAGGGCATCCCCCTGGAAAAGAGCAGGAAAAGAGACCTCCTGCCATCCTGCTGCTCTGCCGATGGCTTCAGCACAGCTCACTGGGGGCACACGACACAGGAAACTTGGAAGGTCTCGTGATCAACTGAGACCCAACAGCCACTGAATTATTTTCTGCTGCAGAGCAGAATTCCTGCTCAGGGCAAGGTTCTTCCCCCCAAGGGTGCTGGGCACTGCCCAGGATCCCCAGGGAATGGTGCCATGGCTGCCAGAGCTCCAAGAGAGTTTGGACACAGACTCACACAATTCACAGAGTCACAGAATTCACAGAATTTCGGAATCACTGGGTTGGAAGAGACCTCCAAGGTCATCGAGTCCAACCCAGCCCCAACCCCTCAACTGAACCCTGGCACCCAGTGCCACATCCAGGCTTTGTTAAACACACCCAGGGATGGGGACTGCACCACCTCCCCGGGCAGCCATTCCAGAACTTTATCACCCTTTCTGCAAAGACCTTTTTCCTAATATCCAACCGATACTTTTTTCCTGATATCCAACCTAAATTTCCCTTGGTGCAGCTCGAGGCTGTGTGCTCTGGTTGTGTCAGTTCCTGCAGACAGAGCCCAGCCCCAGCTGAGCACAGGCACCTTTCAGGAGCTGCAGAGAGCGATGGGGGCACCCCTGAGTCTCCTTTTCTTCAGGCTGAGCACCCCCAGCTCCCTCAGCTGTTCCTCACAGGGTTTGTGTTCCCAGCCCCTCACTGACAGAGCTCCCAGGGGTGCCCAGGGTGGGGTTTGGGGTGTCTGTGCAGGGACAGGGCTGCACTGGATGATCTTTTAGGTCTCTTCCAGCTCAGGATATTCCATCTCTCCATGATTTTCTTGATGCCCCTGCCCACCACCCACAGGCACCAGGACTTGGCAGGGTCGGTGCAGTCTGGCAATCACAGGGAAGGACCCTGAGCTCCTTTCCCCGGGCTCACACCGGTGTCAAACCGTTCCTGTCCCTTTGCCAGGAGGTGGCGATGTCCTTTGTGCTATCTGCAGGTGGCCACCCATCTGCTCTGGGGGAAACCCTACAGAAACCCCTGTTCTGGGAGAGAATTCTGCTACAAAATATCTCATTTTAGCACAGAACACCTCAATTGGCTATGGCAATCCTAGAGAACACCTCGTTCACCCTATAAAATACCTCATTCTGTCAAACACATTTGGTGTAAATAGGCCAAATTCAGGAAGCTTCTGTAGAAAGGCTCCATAAGGGCACTGCCTGAGCCATATTTCTCCAAGGACTCAAAAGTCAGAAAAAACAAAATCCCAGAATGATTTAGGTTGGAAAAGACCTCCAGAATCAGCAAGGCCAAGCTGTGCCCCATCCCCAGTTTGTCCCCAGCCCAGAGCACTGAGTGCCACCTCCAGGCCTTCCGTGGACACCTCCAGGGATGGGGACTCCAAACCTCCCTGGGCAGCCCTTTCCAAGGAAACAACAAAATGACCCCTGGAAATATCTGAGGAGCCAAGGTAGCAGCAGGCAGAAAGAAATGAGGTCCATGGCTGCCAGTGGGACCATTTTGAGTTTTGATTTATATATTTTGATTTATATGATTTTTTATATTGTAGATATTCCAGTCTGCAATAAAATGCAGGAACCTGGTTTTGGATATTTTTAAATTTAAATAATTCACAGACCTGATCCAGCATCCTTTGCCTGGTCTCATGGGTAAAACCTTCACTGGCAAAAAAAACCCATCCAGAGATGCAAAAATTCCACTCCAAAGAGTGAAAATGACCAGAGCAAAGTCTAAATCTGCTAATCTGCTTTCATTTCATCTTCAGCACAATGTTTGGAGGCATGGGCACCTCACGTATGGAGAGATATTCCCAGAAATCACAGAATATTCTGAGTTGGAAGGGAACCACAAGGATCATCAAGTCCAGTTATTCAGTAAATGGCCCCATATGGGGATGGAACCCAAAGCCTTGGCATTATTACCACCTGCTCTAACCAACTGAGCCAATCCCAGGAGTGGGATGAAGAATCTGCTGCCAGCAGTGCCAGGGACACATCCATGGCATGGAGCTCATGTCTTTATGTGCCCCTGGAGCTCTGTGGTTGGGGTTTGGGATGGGTTTGTTTAGATCTTGGATGGTTTGTTGGGGTTTGGGATGGGTTTGTTTAGTTCTGGGATGAGTCATTGGGTCTTGGGATGAGTTGGTTTAGTTCTGGGATGGGTGTGTTGGGGTTTTGGAGTGGTTTCTTTAGATTTGGGATGGGTTTGTTGGGGTTTGGGATGGGTTTGTTGGGGTTTGGGATACAATGTTGGCTTTTGGGATAGGTTGTTGGCTTCTGGGATCAGAGCTCGGGTTCAAGGCAGGGAGCATCCCATGGGATGCAGAAGAGAAGGCCTGCAAAGTCAGTTCCAGCTGTTCCAAGTCTGAAGGCTTGGGAAGATGTTTAGACCAGTGTGTGGAGAAGAAACTGAGATAGAGCAGGATTCAGACCCCTCACAGTGCCAGCATCCTCCAAGGAGAGCAACTTTACTCTGCTGTGCTGCAAATGGACATGACAGCACCACAGGAATCACAGCTTCCCACCCTGTTGGAGCTGAGAATTTCAGACTTTCTGTGCTGCCAGGCACTGACCCCCAAGAGAACACTGCATTGACCTGAGGCTGTGGAGAAGCTTCCAAAATGGAATGATAGAACTGGGATTGTGGGTGTGCAGTTTGAATAGAAGTGTGTAGAATAGCACATGGTAGAAAACACAGACTTTAAGGGTTTAAAATACAGTAATATATATAAAGCAAGATGGAGGTTTTGGGGTGGAGCCTGGTCCTTCACCTTCTTCTCCATGGGTTTGGGTGGCTTTGTGTAATTGGATAAAAAGTCCACATCGTGAGCCATGGGTGGTTGGGTATTGGGTTAAAAGTAAAAATAATTTACGTGTCATTTCTTAACTGGACAGTTTATCCTTAAAAGGACTTGTAGAGAGAGAGATGGGGCTCCATTTTTTAGCTTGTTAGAGTGAAGTGCTGCAGCACTCAGGGTTTGTGGGACTGTAACAGAGATAAGAACTGATAAACATCTGAGTGCCAACCTGAAACACCGCAATTAATCCTGACCCTGGCAAAAAATAAGAGAAGCAAAAATAGAAGACAAGCAAAAAAAGAAAAAGCAAAAAAAAAAAGAATCCACACTACCCCACACTTTGAAAGCCCCAGTACCTCCAGTTTCCAGGTCTGCCGCACGTATTCCCGCACCATGTTGTCCCTCATGCTGTCGAAGACACCGGGCTGGGGCTCCACGCCGCTGGGGCGGTTGCAGGGCTTGCGCAGGGGGCAGCAGAGCCCGTCAGCGTCCTTGGAGTAGAACTCGCAGAGCTCCTCGGGGCCGCAGTGCGCCTTGCCCCCCAGGATGGCGTAGGTGCCGTTGAGCTGGCGCTCGATGGGGTAGTGGTAGAACTGCAGGTCGCACACCTGTCACAGACATCTTTTAGGGAAAATCCTTTCCTCGGGATTTTTCCTCCTGAGAAGCTCAGAGGCCTCAGGAACAAAATGTAAACAATGATTATCTGTTGCTGAATGCAACAGGTGGGTCTTCGATTGGCCCATGTTGGATGTTCGTAATTAATGGCCAATCACAGCCCAGCTGGCTCGGACAGAGAGCCGAGCCACAAACCTTTGTTATCATTCTTTCCTATTCTACTCTTAGCTAGTCTTCTGGTGAAATCCTGTCTTCTATTCTTTTAGTACAGTTTTAATGTAATATATATCATAAAATAACAAATCAAGCCTTCTGAAACATGGAGTCACATCCTCGTCTCTTCCCTCATCCAAGAACCCCTGTGAACACCGTCACACGTACCATGGAGAGCACGTAGCCGCCCAGGCTGCGCAGGCACTGCCGCAGCAGGAACAGCCCGTCCGCCATCCCGCCCAGCTTCAGGTGCTCCTCGGCCTCCGAGCGCGCGATGCTGCCGTAGTAGAAGGGCAGGTGGGCGGCAGCGTCCGGCATCTCCCCCTCCGCTCGATGGATCACGCGCTGAGGAGGCTGGTGGGCCAACAGGCAGGAAGGCGACGGTGCTCCCCTGGAAGGAAAAGCATTCAAGTTATAACAAAATGTTGGGGAAGGTGAAACAGGAAAGCCTTATAAATATGATTGCCGGGCAAAAGATTTTGAGAATATAGAAACTATAAGCGAGATTGAAATGAAAGCAAGCTTTGAGATGCCTCAGTTACTGAACAATGGGAAAACAATGGTGTGGCTGGCTGAAGGTAATCCCCTTTTGATGGAACAACACCCTCTGCTTGCAGGCAGCTCCAAGGGTCTGAGCAGACCGTACTTGGACCTGTCTGCAAGGTCCAAGTACTACCTTGGCAGAAGGGGCGCAAAGAGGAGTTTTTAGGGTTTAAAATGTAACACAGTGTGGTAATGTAATGATTCTTACAGGCTGTATGGAAATGCTATAGGATTTGTATATTTTACTAGATTGGTTAGTGAGAATTAGAATATTCAACACGTAAGATTTATTGTATTGTAATGGGAACCTCACTCTCTTACCCCTTTTACTCTCTTATCCCTTTTACTTTCTTACCCTTTTACTCTCTTACCCTCTCATCCTCTCTCTCTCCCCCTCTCTTCTCTCAGCCCTGCTCTGAGCTGTGGCTGGCAGCTCCCAGCAGGGCCCTGCACCCAGGCCCTTTGCAATAAACCCCAAGTTCCATTACCTGGCCTCAGAGATCTCTCGTCTCCCTCCGTCCTGACCGTGCTACCCACCGATGCGCCTACAACCAAAAGGCTTCTCCCAGCATGCCTTGCTGTGATATGCAGATTCAATGTATCCCATTGGTCCTTCCCCCTTGCTCCACCCCTGTGCCCTCATCCCATTGGCCCTGGTGCTCTGTCCTGCCCCTTGAGATCCCTATATAAATCCCTGCTTTCCCTGCTGGAATGTTTCTTTCTTCCTGGATCTGTTTGAGGGAGAAGCTCAATAAAGGCTGTCCTTGGAACCCCATACCAAGACCCAGTCTCTCCTTCTGCATCACCTGGATCACAGAGGAGCTGAAATCACTTGGCATGAGCACAGATGTGCTGTGCCCCCAAGGTGACTTTTTCAAGACCATTCTGAGCAATACCTGCTGTGACAACCCACTGCTGGGGCCTGGCCTGGCAGGGAAAATTGGTCCCTGAAGCATCATTTTGAAAAATGGTTAAATTGGGGTTCAGACTTCCCTGTCTAGATGTTCTCCCACTAGCTCTCTGTGGGGTCATTTCAACCTCACAGCATCCCACATCCTTCTATTCTGTCCTTACTAGAGCTGAGAAGTGCAAATAAAAATCCACCTGATTTTGATTTAAATATCCCAAGCAACAGAGAATCCACTTGATCTTGATTTATAGATGCCAAGGAATAGAGAAACCCCCTGAACCTGGTTTAAAGATCCCAAGCAAGATAGAATGGCCCAAATCCTACAGTGAGTTCCTCCAGTCCTTGATTGCCTTCACTATTAAAAATGAGCTCCTTAAATCCATCCTGATGTTTTTAGCCTTGATTTCCTACCATTTTCTCTCCAGCCCTGTTCACAATAAAAGGAAATTCTTTGGCCTCTCTGAATAAATGAGCTTTGCCATGAAGGTCTAGAAGGCCAAAACCTTAAATGCATTGAGATTAAAACATGAGATGGATATGAAACGTCTAAAACAACATTTAGATAAACAACTGCACCAAGCACAGCGAAAGGAGAGAAACCCAAGTGCTTCTGGGCAGACATCAACCAGCAGTCAGCAGAAACAAGGAGAAACCTTCCTTGAATTGTTTTTTAAACAATCTGTGGAATTTTTCCCTACAATACCTGGCTCTGACTGGTTCCTGATGCTCTGATCCCTTTGGCAGAGAGGGCCCTTCGTTTACCGAATCCTGCAGAGCCCCTGGTGCCAAAGACCTTTAGGGCTTGTCCTTGTACAGGGCTTGTATCTCTGTCTTGAATCACCTAAAATTCCACCCAGAGGGTGTTGACAGAGCCCACTTTGCTGTGATCAATGGAAATTTGACCATGACCAAAGGGTCTCATTTGTTCCCTGAACTTTGGCATTGCTCCTGCACAGATGATGACCCCAAAAAGATCAGAGAGATTTCTCCACCTGCGCCTCCTGCAAACACGTCACTCATGTAAGGAGCAAAGAAAGACCAGATTTTGGGGCAGCACGTTGGGTATTTGCCCTGATTCTTCCCAATTTGACTCTTCTGAACATGGTGGGAGAAGCTGCTTCCCCATGGGCTGAGCACACTGCTGTGGTCTCTGCTCCCAGGCAGTGGTTGGATGTTGCAGACATCTTTTATGGAAAATCCCGTCCTTAAGATTTGTCCTCCTGAGAAGCGGAGAAGCCTCAGGAACAAAATATAAACAATGATTATCTGCTGCTGTGGAATGCAACAGGTGCATCTGTGATTGGTCTCATGGAGTTGTTTGTACTTAATGGCCAACCACAGCCCAGCTGGCTTGGACAGAGAGCCGAGCCGCAAACCTTTGTTATCATTCTTTGCTATTCTATTCTTAGCTAGCCTTCTGATGAAATCCTTTCTTCTATTCTTTTAGTACAGTTTTAATGTAATATATATCATAAAACAATAAATCAAGCCTTCTGAAACATGGAGTCAGATCCTCGTCTCTTCCCTCAACCTGACACCCCTGTGATCACCATCACAGCTGGAGCTGTGCCTGGGCATGTGGCCAGCCCTGCCCTGGTGGTCAGCCCTGCCCTGGCTCATGCCAGCCTGGTTCATCCCTCCCAGCAGCACAGGGCCCTCCTGCCATCCCCTGGCGTCTCTGGAGCTGGGGAGGGCTTGGCTGGATCTCTGTGTTGGAAGGGCTCAGGAGGAGCTGTTCTGCTCATGCACCCTGCCCTGCTCAGCCCTCAGCAGCAAAGGGCTACCAGGAGCTGGATTTATGGCCACCAGAGCCTTCTCTACCTATTTGTTGTCCCCATGAAGCTCTGAAATGGCCCTGATGAGAACAGGAAGGGAGAGCAGAGAGGAGGCATCACAGCTGAGGCAGGAAACCGCAACAGGAAGCGTCAGTGGTTCACAGCCAGGGTGAGGGACCAGCAGAAACCATCCCAGCACAGCTCAAATCAGCCCAAATTGTGAAGGCCCTGTCACCAAATTCACCAAATGGAGCAAAGTGGGGTCTTGGCACAGCTGCCAGTCTGGAATGTGCAGGTGAATGGGAACACCCTGAGGCTCAAACCCAGACTGGAGTTGGTGCTTGGGACCAAAGCAAAGCATCCTAATCCTGTGGTGCCTCCAGAGATCAAAGCCCAGACTGGTTCCCAGAGCTGGTTCCCCACGTTCAGCTCCTGAGACCAGCTGGCTCCCAAGAGGATAACTCCAGGAAAATGGGCTGAAGGAGATGAGCAGGGAGGATGCAGCTCTTGGGTTTAGCTGCAATCAGGTTCATGAGTCACGTTCTTGAGAACCAGGAAATACTGAGTGGGCAGAGGGACGTCAGTGGCCTCCTGTGTGAGCTGCTGCTTTGCACTGGGACAAACAGCCATGACATCTGCACCCAGACCTGCTGAATCCCTGCTCTGGAAATTCCAGGAGCAGAACATCACAGCAAGTGGAGCACCTGTGTCAGCAGCTCAGCCAGGTGAAAGTGAGAGGGCACAGAAGTTATTGATGACATGCGAGCCCTCACAGAATTTCCAGCTGCCCACACTGGGTGCTCTGTTATAAACAGGATGTTTTTCCTCTCCAGTCACAGAGCTGGGAGTGAAGAAACCCTCACAGAGATAGGAGATAGACCCAGGGCTCAGAGGTTGGGTCAGGCAGTGCCACCCAAGCCTTGCTGCCACAGACCAACCCTGGTAGGAAATTTCTCTGCTGAGTAAAACTTTCCCAGTCCTGAGACACGAGGGAAAGTCACTGAGAGCAGATATGAACGGGAAGATTTATAATCCCTCTAAAGCTCTTACTTTTAAATATTTGCCCTGGCTGGTTTTATTGCCCACACACCAGCTCAGAGTCTCCTCTAATTCCTCTTCCAAACTCTGTTCTGGATGAACCTGAGCAACCCGGAACAACCTCAATAGACCTGCAAAAATCTCCTTCAACTTTGTTCTCCCACACTGCCAAATGCAGCCAAAAATGAGAACCAATTTCATGGAACAGCAGCTGAAAGAGACTGTGCAAGGGACCCTCCACCATTATTCATTTCAATTAACAGGACCTCGTTTCTCCTCGTTTTTTAATCTGTGTCCCTGGGGCTGCAGGTGCTGGGTGTTCCCTTGGGTTTGGGTGGTCCCACAGGTTGGGCACAGAATTCACAAAATTCACAGAATTTCAGAATGACTGGGTTGGAAGAGACCTTCAAGATCATCGAGTCCAACCCAGCCCCAACACTTCAACTGAACCCTGGCACCCAGTGCCACATCCAGGCTTTGTTAAACACACCCAGGGATGGGGACTGCACCACCTCCCCAGGCAGCCATTCCAGAACTTCATCACCCTTACCATGAAAAACTGAAAGAATGATAATTTTTTCCTAATATCCAACGTATATTTTTTCCTAATATTCTAATTAGGTTTTTCCTAATATCCTACCTATAGGATAGGATCTCACCAACTTCCTAATATCCAACCTATATTTTTTCCCTAATGTCCAACCTATATTTCCCTTGGCACAGCTTGAGGCTGTGTGCTCTGGTTCTGTCAGTTCCTGGAGAAAGAGCCCAGCCCCAGCTGAGCACAGGCACCTTTCAGGGGGGTGTAGAGGGTGATAAGGGCACCCCTGAGTCTCCTTTTCTCCAGGCAGGGCTGGAAGCCCAGGGTTCCTCTGGTGGTGGCCACGTTGGCAAGTTGGTGTGATGACGTGAAGATGCACCCAAAAAAACAACTCCCACATGAAATCAGTCGGGTCTGTGCCCCACAACACAGGAAAAGCAGACAGGAAGCCCTGGAGATGTCACTCAATCACATCTATTTATAGGTGGCCACTCGTTTTTTTACTCAGATCAGACAAGAACCAACAGGAACTGGTTTGATTTCATAATTTCCCAGAACAGCACTTGATGCAAATCCAGACCAGTTCCTGAGAGCAGGGGGTTGTACTGGTGAAACTGGAGGCAGCACTGGAAGGTTCAGCATCCTGTTAGGACCGTGTTTTTTATCTCCTTGTCCTGGCAGCAATAATCCCACACACCACAAATAATCCCTGCTAACACAGCCACAATGGGGTGGTTGGGACAGTCTGGAGGGGAGCAGGGACCTGCATTTAATGCCAGAATAAATGCGCTTTGTTCTGGTGCTGTTTGCTGCAGAGGTGATGGCCCAGGCAGGGACCTCCTGCCTGTCCCCAGCCCTTCCCTGCATTTCATTCTCTTGTTTCTGATTTGTGGTTGAAGAGAAGAAAAAGATGGAAAACACCTTCAGTGTCCAAGTTGCTTTTGCAGATTGTTCATCCCAGGACTGGCTGGGACTGTGCAAGAGGAGGAAATGAGGAGCTGATTCCTTGGATTTTCTTTTTGTTTTTTAAATCTTAAAAAATTTAACCCTAGGGGGATTCCTAGGGTTTTGTTTGTTTTTTAAATGTTAAAAATTCTAATCTTAAAAAATACTATTTTTTTTATCTTAAACAGAAAAGGTGCAATAACTTTGATTTAAATTGAAATAACTTTGATTTAACTTGCAATAACTTTGATTCAACTTGAAATAACTTTGATTCAATGCAGTGTTCCATAGTTCAAAGAAAAAACCTGGAAAACTTCACTTTGCCTTGACCTGGCTGCATTCTTTTAATTACTAATGTTTAATTCTTTATGCACTCCATGGCAGCTCTTCCCAACATTTAGGAGCACTCACATTCCTGGCTGGAGCTGCTGTTCTGCCCTCCCTGCTGGCTGCTAATTAAAGCCAAAGCTGCTCGGCTCTTGATTAACACTTGAGCTGTGTGGGAGTTTGTGAGAGCCTGTCTGTGTTTGTGCTCACAAACACGTGCTGTGTGCAGATAGCGATCTGCTCCCCTGCTCAGGGAGCTCACTGACTCACAGCTGCCTGAAATGGGTGAGTTTACAGTAAATCTGCAGGAAAACCTCCCTCATTCCCACCGAGGACCTGCTCTGCTCTTGCTGCCCTTGGACAAGCTGAGTCCTCAGTGCCCCAGCGCTGCCTGATGCAGAAATGCTCCAGAAAATATCACCAAGGGTGGAAAAGACCTCCAACCTGTGAAAAATGCATGTATTTTATGATTGGCTTTTCGCAAATATTCAAATGAATATTATATGTGTTGTGTTAGAAAATAATGCTGTATTAATTCTCTTAAGTAGTGTGGTAAATATAGTCTTAGGTTACAAAAATTGTTAAAATAGAAACAATGCTATGTAAGATACTTTTTATAAAGAAAGGGCTTGCAGTGAGATGGCAGCCACAGGACACCTGAATCGTTCAGAGAAAGAGAATTTATTGTCCCATTATCAGGAGAAATGAACTTCTTCCCACCTCAAAGGTGCTGTTAGGATTCAGAGGAAGAAGTTGATGATGACCAGACAGAATCCTGTGTTTGAATGGAATTTATGCATCATGTATGAAGTGTATGAATATGCAACAGGCTGTTGTTTTTAAGGGTTAATCCTCTGTTAACTGTGTCCTTTTTCAGGCTCGTGCTGCACAGAAAAAGGTACCCGAAGTGTTGGTAACTCTTTGTCTTTATTGTCTCATATTGTCCTAATTCAATTTGTCCAAATTATTTTTACTATAATTGTGTTAGTATTTTTATAACCATTTTATTACTATTAAACATCAAGTGATTGGTGTTTTTCACACCCAGCACTACCTGATGCAGAAATGCTCCAGAAAAAATCACTAAGTGGAAAGACCTCCAATCTTTGACCCAACACCCAAACCCCAGCACTGAGTGCCATGTCCAGTTGTTTATTGAACATTTCCAAGGTGTTTCACTGCTTCCCAGGGCAGCCTGTTCCAGTGTTTGACACTTTTTCCATTAAGAAATCCTCCCTGATATCTTCCTCACCTTCTGAAGTGAAATGTGGGAGCCTTTTGGCCTTATATTATATTATATTATATTATATTATATTATATTATATTATATTATATTATATTAACAGTTTTAAGAGCTGGACATCCTAAAATTACTTCCCTTATAATTTTAACCCATTCCTTTAAGGTCCCTCCAACCCAAACCATTCCATGGTTCTGACACTCCCTGTTCCAATCCTCCTCTCCAGGAGGAACCTGTGGAAGGTCCCTCCCAGGCAGCTCTGGTGCCCTCAGATGGCCCCAAAGGCCTGGGCTCCTCCTGATCCTGCAGGGGACACCTCTGTGCCTGCTCCCTTCAGGCTGGGCTTCTCTAACGGCTGGCACTGAAGAAAGCAGTTTTTTGGTTCCCAAAAAGCAATTTACTGGTGTCACCCTGCTTCCTCTGGGTTTTCTCAGGTGCCTCCCCACAGAGGCTGGGACAGGAATATCTGTGAGGTCACAGCCACCAGATGAGGTTGATGCCTCAGGTTTTGGCTTTTCTATTTTTCACATTCTGTGCTGCTTTAGTGGGTGGGTCTGGGTTCATGTCAGGGGATGGTGAGCTCTGTGCACAGAGCAGGGAGACAAAACAATTCCTGCTCCAGCTGGGGACCAAGGACAAATGATCCAAATCTCAGCCCAAGAGCACAAACAACGTGGGCTTGAGAGAGAAAAACAAGAAGGATGGGACTGCATGGGCTGGAGCTGGAATTGGACAATAAACTCCAATATGCAAATGGAGCAGAAATATAAAAATGAGAGACCCCGTGACTGGTCGTGCATTTTGTGACCATTTTGGTTCATCTTGGGTGCAGCCCTGGCTGGGCTCTTTTGCTGCCCAATACTCCAAGAGGTTATAGCAGGGACAGAAGCCCTTCTTGGAGCTGCCCTGGTTTGTGAAAGCATCTTCACCCAAGTCAGATGTCCCTGGTGAGCAGCTTCCCCCTGGAGCAGGAGGGTGCTGGGCCCAGGGTGGCACTGCTGGGACATTTCTGTGTGAAGCCAAGTCACTGTGCTGTCCTCAGACAGCCTGGGCTCCTCTGCTGGCTGTGGACTGAGCTGTGAAAACACCCTGCTGAGCCTTTGTGGGGCCACTGGAAACACTCCTGGCTCCAGAGCCATTGATCCTGAACAGTTTTTAATGAGGGTCTGGGGCACAGAGTTAAACACAACCCCGTTGGGAAGGATGAAATTTTGACAAGAAAGTCTCACAGGTATGTGTGCTTAGCAGAAGGATTTTTAAATGTTGAGTCTGATGAAGGAATAAAGATGAAAGGACGTTTTGATATGGAAGAAAAGAATTGCTGAGGCAGTCTTACTGGATAACCAAGGAGCCAAAGGGTGTGTTAGTTAGAAGGGGTTTTTATGGCTTAGAGCAAAGGATAAACCCACCTCACACAAGAAGATGTTTTTACCAAGCAGAAAGATGGCACAGGCAAACAAGTCAGCAAAGTTGCAAGTAGAAAAAAAGGTCTCAGAATTTTCCTCTGCAAGAAAACTGAAAAACAACTTCTAGCTTAAACTGTAATGTACTAACTTTTAGTGATTGGAGACGAGTAACATGAATATGGTAATTACAGTAGTTATGAGAGGCTATAGATAACAGTTAAGGTATAGATTGGTTCTACTGTATTAAGATGCTCAGCAAAGAAAAGTATATAATGCATTGCAACCAAAAGAAAAGTCTATAATGCATTTGTAACCTAAACTATGGGTCTCCAGGCCTGCCTGCAGCTGGAGCTAACAGTTGTAGGCACAGCTCTGTCACCCACAATCCTGGACTGCTGTAACCTCTTGGATGGAATAAACTGCATTTTGGAGAGCCCCTGGAGTCCCACATGCCCCATTTAGGGGGCATGTGGGACTGCAGGGCATCTTAACAGTGGCGCCCAATGTGGGGCACCATTAGTAAGAGCCTTAATGAGGGATGTGGGTCTCCAGGCCTGCCTGCAGCTGGAGCCAATAGATGTAGGCACAGCTCTGTCACCCATAACCCTGGACTGCTGGAACGTCTTGGATGGAATAAACTGCATTTTGAAGAGCTGCCTGGAGTCCCTCATTTAGGCTCTTATAGAGCCCCCTCCTTTCCTGCCTGGCGTCCCCCTGTGCTCCTCTGGGCTGGAGCTTTGTCCTGGGGCTGGAGGAGCACAGAGCTTGTCCCTGCCACCAAGGTGTGGACAGCAAATGGAGAGCAGTCAGAAAAGCTGCAGCTCCTCTGGCTTAGGGATAGAGCAGGAAACTGCAGCAGTTTGTGCACAAGTTGGAGGAGAAGGGCTCTGGTTTTTCCTTTGCTTCTCCCTGGCCTCCCTGCCTCACCTTTTGCTGAAATTACAACTTATATACAGCATCAGGGGCCTGGAGATTGATCCTGACAGCGCAGAGGATTTGGGGATTGTCAGACTGCAGGAAGATTAAATGAGATATTTATGTGAGGGAATTGTGGCTGAGCCCATTCCTTTACTACTTCCTTACTCTGGCAGGTAGCACAGACTTGAGCAGGGTGTAGGAGAGGGGGCACAGAGGGCTTTGAGAACATTTTAAGATAATTTTACCCTGGCTTGCACTGGTTTGGGTCCTCCTGAAGGTGCTGAGCAGGTTCTGAGCTGCCCTGAGCACCAGATCCTTCTCTCCCCTGCCCCTCTCCCTGTTTCAGGTGCTGCAGGGGCTCACAGCTCTATTTCCAACCACAAGTGACAGTGGCTTTGCTGCATGAACAGCTGTGCTCTTGCCTTGCCTCTGCTGTTTGAAAATAATGGTGATACATGTGTGAAGTTATCAGCATGGCTGGGTTTCCTTCCTTCAGCAACTCTGCCTTCATTTAAATTTACTTAAATTTGCCAAAATTTAATTTTAATTCTTATTAAATTCTTGTTTAATTTACTCCCAAGTGTTAATACTGCCATTTACTTCCATTCTTCTTTCATTTACTTTCAATTGACTTCCAATTTACTTCCAAGCATAAGTAATTTACTTATACTTTGAAATGGTTGTTGTGTCCTCCTTAGTGACACCTCCCTGCTGAGCACAGCCTCTGCTCTAGCTCTGGGTGCTGCCAGACACAGATGGTCCTGCCCAAAACCATCTCCTTTCTCCTCTTTTTTGCTTCCCAAGGTGGGTTTTTAAGGAATTCTCACTCTGGGCAGCATCTCTGGGCAGATGTGGAACTTTGTGGCATTTCTGGTTCACAGTTCCCCACTGGAGCCACCTCACAGGTCCCTCCTGGAGAGGAGCATTGGAACAGGCAGACATGAATGGAATGACAGAACCATGGAATGGAGCCATGGAATGGAACCATGGAATGGTTTGGCTTGGAGGAACCTTAAAGGAATGGGTTAAAATTTTAAGGGAAGCCATTTTAGAATGTCCAGCTCTTAAAAACTGTCTAGAACCAAGGCAGCTGTTCCCACACAGCAAAAACCACCTTGAAAGGGACCATTAATGCCATTTCTGCAGGAGCAGAGCTGTCCCTGGGTCTGGCCCTCCCAGACTGTGAGCTCAAGGAATTCTGCTTTGCTTTGGGTTGGGAGGGAACTTAAATCCCATCCCATCCCATCCCATCCCATCCCATCCCATCCCATCCCATCCCATCCCATCCCATCCCATCCCACCCGTCCCATGGCAGGGACACTTTCTGTTGGATTATGGGGTTTTTAAACATTTTTTTGAGTTTTTAAAATGCCTCTCAGTTGCCCCATCTCTGGTTCAGAAAAGAGCATCAGCCAACAACATCTTCCACTGTCCCAGGCTGCTCCAAGCCCCATCCAGCCTGGCCTTGGGCACTGCCAAGGATCCAGGGGCAGCCACAGCTGCTCTGGGCATCCTGTGCCAGGGCATCCTCACCCTTTGAGTAAGGAGTTTACCCATTATCCATCCCAAACCCAGCAGCTGCCACCCAAACCAGCACTGAGCTCGTTGTGCTGCTGCTGTGTCAGTGCCACACATTGGTCACCTCAGCTTGGACAGCACAAAGGTTTCCCTGAGCCCTGAGCTGCCCCAAAACTGCCCATGGCCACTGGACAGGGGGTGGCATTCACATTTTCTGAAAACATCCCTTTGCCCAGGATTTTTCTCCTGGGAAGCTGAGAAGCCTCAGAGAAAAGGAAAACAATTCTTATCTCATTTGCTTCTCCAGTGTTTTGCTCATGTGGGATGTGTTTGGAGATTGTTTACCCACAGGTGATTGTTTGATTGGTTTAATGTGAATTGTTTTGACTCTTTGGCCAATCAGCGCCAAGATGTGTCCAGACTCTAGAAAGAGTCAAAAATTTTCATTATTATCTTTTTAGCATTCTGTAAGTATCTTTTCTGTATTCTTTAGTATAATGCAATGTGATGTGATGTGATGTGATGTGATGTGATGTGATGTGATGTGATGTTATGTGATGTAATGTAATGTAATATAATATAATATAATATAATATAATATAATATAATATAATAGTATTCTTTGTATTCTATATAGTATTCTTGAATATAATGTAGTATTATAAAGTAATAAATGAGCCTTCTGAGAATATGGAGTCAGAGTCATCATTCCTGCCTTCATCAGGACATTCCCTGGGAGTACAATAGCCAGGGGGTTCTGTCTGGGGCAGTTCCAGCTCCCCCAGACCACTTTGGTCTCTAAACATCTGCAGCAGATGTTGGAGCTGCTTCATCATTACCTTCTGGTGGGGCACAGCAGCTCCTGTGCTCCAGGAGTGCCTGGAACAGGGACACAACCTCCTGCAGCCCTGCTGGAAGGGCTTTGGGCAGATTAGAAATATAAAAAATACAGAAATATGCAGCTCTGGAGTTGGCTGAGAGACCAAAGTGAATTCTCTGTGCCTGCAGCGCCAGGGGCTCTGCTGTCTGTGAGTCACAGTCTGAAATCTCAGGTGAAAGGGCCACCAGCAGCTCCCAGCACCACAAAATGAATGTGTTGTGCTCATCTTTATAGCCAGAATATTCCTGTGGGCACAGAGAGTGGAAGCTGCTGCCAGGTGGGGAAGGGCTGGCGGAGCTCTGGGTGCTCTCACTGCTCCCCAGACACACCACGAGGAACTCAGACTGCACAGACCAGACCTAAACATTCCCTGTGGTTTGAAAATTAAGGGATAAAATAAATACCACCCCTGGGGCTCAGTCCCATGATCCCAGCACGTTGGTGAGGTTGAAATGAGTTATTTTGGGGGGGATGATTTGAGCCTCAAAGTGTTGGAAATGTGACAAGTTCAGGGAAGGGCAGTGGAAGGAGATGAAGGGCCTGGCTGGGCTGATTGATGGGCTCAGCCCTGGGGAATGGAGACAAACACTAATTGTTGGCCAAGAGTGATGGGGGAACATCTGAGAGCAAGGGAGAAGCATCTGAGGAGCGCAAGTTTCCTTCAGAGAGGAAAAACTGGTTTGGATGTCCTGCTAAAATGGAATAGGGATAAGGCAGAAGAAATTAATCAGTGGAAAGGAAGTCTGGGTATCAAGAAACATTTCCAAGCAAGAAGATTCATCAGGATGTGGGGCAGGGGGAGCGTGGAAGTGCCATTGGCAGGCCCTCAGCACAGGATCAGGAAATGGGAACAATCCTCCCCAGGCAGGAAGAACCCCCAGGGATGAGCTCACAGGACTTTCCCATTGCTAATTCCTGCAATCCTGAGTTCCATTAGGGAAAATCCTGCTTTCAGTTTCTTTCTGGAGCCAATGTGATCTCCAGTTCTGTCAGTCTTTTGTGGAAAACTGAAGATCACTGAGCACAGGAGGATTTTGTGACATTTTTGTGTGAAAGGAGAGTGAAACCCTCCCCATGCACAGCAGTAAATACTCTCTGGCACATTTTTATAACTCAGTGACCAGGACTGAGGTGCAAAAACAACTCATTCTCCATGGTCTGGCGAGTTCCTGGTGTTTGTCCTTCCTGTGCTCTCGAGGGGAGGTTGCATTAATCAATAACTGCCGGTGCTCAGGCTGTTCCCACACGGGCACTATTCACCTCTCCCTTCACTTTTCCACCCAGGAAAAATATCCCTGAGGCGACCTTGCAGCTGAACACCCCAGAGCAGGCAAAACCCAGAATTTCCCTTTTGGAAAGTACCCTAGAAGGAGCAGAAGAGGGAAATGCTGCCCCACAGAAAACCTTTGGGGTCCTCGTGTTCTGCTCCCCCTCAAGCTGGATCTGGGGACAAGAAGAGCCCATGCATGTCAGAACCCAGGACATTCCTCTGTGCCTTCCATTTTAACCCATAGAAACAATTCCCACCTTTGTGTGAAGAGTTACAAGCCACAAGACTTTGAGTAGAATGATGGTTAATTTGTCACAGCGTGAAAAAGTAGAATACTGGGGATTTAGAATCGAGGTTCAAGAGGCAAGATGGAGAAATCTGGGCATGTCCTGTCCTTCTTCTCCATCCTCTGCTGTGATGGTGACATGTTTGGATTGGTTTAGAGTAGAGACAGACTGTCTAACATAGGTGATAGGTATTGGAAAGTTATTGTAAATAAATAACAGGTATTTTATAGTATAAAAAGCCAACACCTCCCCAAGGCTGGTCAGTGTGACACAATCCAACCTGCTGGACAGATCTCAGCAAGTCAGAGAAAAAATGGAATATATAAGAAAAAAAATACAAACTTAAAAAGCAAAACCGACAAATCTTGACTTCTTCTTCAGCTGCAAAGCTAAAATATAAAAAGACTTTCTAATACCTCAAAAGTCATCTTAACCACAAAAACCCAAGACATGGACACAAATTTCACTGGACACAAATTTCCCTGTGCTCAGAGCAGTGGGGATTGGTGCTGGAGGTCCCTCTCAGCTGTGGGGGACATTCCTGGCTGTGTTTTGGGACACTGAGAGCAGAGTTCTTATTTCGCCCACAGCCTCTTTACAGGGTCAGCAGTTTTATTCACCGCTTTCCAGGGTGAAAATCCCTCCACATGCCAGGGAATGGCAGCTGAGCTGGGCCTGTCCTGCCCAGCTGAGTGCCCAGAAAGGCCTGGTTTAAACCATGGGAGTGGATTTTGGGGAGGTGCAGACAGCACTGAGCACCCCTGAACCTTCTGCTCATCCCTCTGGCATCCCTCACCCTGCTCTGCTGTGTCTGTGGGGTTTTTCTCCACACTCTTGTCTGCCTCCACATCTAAATGATCCTCCTTGGGGCAGGATATAGGATGTGCCCCCTGTTCACAGAGTGACTAAATTATTCTGTGCCTAAAAAGGCAAAAAGCCCACAAGTTTCTCTCCCAATGTGATACGAAGATACCTCATAGGAACTTTGAGGCTTCATCTCAGACCTGCGGCTGTCCACTGGGCAAAGGCCAAGAGGTCCCACCTGGATAATTCACTAGAAAAAGGAAGAGAACCAAGGAAATATTTGCTTTTGTGGGGTGTTTTAGCAGGAGCAAGAACCTCTCACCCCTAGCTCAGTTTTTCTCTGTAAGAACTTTGTTATTTTGCCTTCCATTAAACCTTTTTCTGTTTCCAACACTGCCTCAGAAGCCATCCTGCTGATTTGATGCCATTGGGGTAGCAGGGCTATCTCAGGTGTGATGGGTTCTCTGAGAGCTCATAAAACTTAGCTTGAAGATTGCAATGCAAGTTGTTTTCCATTGCCATCTGTATGGCAGATTATCTTTGTCAAGTGGGCAGTTTGCCTTATCTCTCTCTCTGAGTGACCACAATCACTCCTCTCTCAGGAGGGGACACCTGCTGATAACAGCTATTGAATGTCACTGCATGGCTGATAAGAACTACAGCATCCCATTGGGAGATGCGAGCCCAGAGGGAGGAGCCAAGCATTCCTTCCTGGATATAATCTGGAGATTCTGGAACACCAGCACGGCTTCTGCACTGGATTCCCCAGAGGAGCAGCAGCTGCCTCTTCTTCCACTGGATCTTCAGAGGAAGAGACTGCACCTTTCTACAGGATCCTTGCTCCAACAGAACCAGCCCTGACACTGCAGGAGGGCTGAGCCACAATTCCAATGGGACTGCTGCCAACAGCCTGACCCACAGGGTGTCAGGTTGGGTTCTGACTCTGTCAGTGTTGTTCTAGTGTACTGCATTGTTTATTTTATCCTTTTATTTTCCCTGTTAAGGAACTCTTATTTCCTGCTCCCATATTTTTTTTGCCTGAGACCCCCTTAATTTAAAATTTACAGCAATTCAGAGGGGTGGGGAGGGTTTGCATTCTCTATTTCAAGGGAGGCTCCTGCCTTCCTTACCAGATTCCTATCTTTTCCAAACCAAGAGACTTAGCTTAAAGAGAAATCCATCAGCAGGATTTGCAGGATTTTCAGGATTTGCTGGATTTGCTGGATGTTTTCCCAGCTCAGCCCCAGCTCTGGGGTCTGTGCTCAGTTTGCCCAGTTTGGCTCAGGCAGGATCCTCCTCCATCCACTCCGCTCTGTCCTGGAGGTGACAACCACAACAGGACCTTGAACATCTGACACAGAAACTGGGAGATGCTTTCCCACTGGTTTATGCTCAGTCTCACTCTAGAACTGCGCTAATAAAACAAAAGTTTTATTGGCTGTGATATTTTATTTCTGGGGGTGCTCCCACCTCTGCCTCCAGTGCTAGAAAGATCAGAAGCCCACATAAAAACTGAGGGGCAAACCATACATGGATGTGCTCACAGATCATCTGCTGGATCTGCACAAACATCTGACAGGAAAAAAGTTGTGATTTTCACTGAAAAAAACCCAGCACTTTCCACTTGCCCTGCAGATCTCAGCAGCAGATTTGGGTGTGATCTTCTTCAGGGTGCTCAGTGCTGCCTGCACCTTTCCAAAATCAAATTAGAAGGGTTCACTCTGCTTCAGAGACCAACACTGGGAGTTTTCTGGAGAGATGGAGAGCAGAAGAGCCAAAAATTTGAATAATCTGTTCTTCCCTGGCCCAACCTGTCACACCTGAGTGACTTCAGAGGCTCTGGCTGGGGGAGTGTTTAGAAACTTTTCAGAGGCACAAATCAGTTGGTTTTGTAAGAGATTTTTAGGTCTGTCAAAATTTTAAACCTTTTTAAAGTGTAAAATACTCAGCCCCTGGGGTTTTTTTTTGTCAGAATAAGAGAAAACCTGGGCAAAATGTGGCTGTGTTGGGCACCTTGGAGGCAGAATGATTTTCTGTGAGATCTGAGCTCAAGGTTGGAGTAAATCACTGAGAGACACCCCAAAACCCCACCCTGACACCCCTGGGAGCTCTGTCAGTGAGGGGCTGGGAACACAAACCCTGTGAGGAACAGCTGAGGGAGCTGGGGGTGCTCAGCCTGGAGAAAAGGAGACTCAGGGGTGCCCCCATCGCTCTGCAGCTCCTGAAAGGTGCCTGTGCTCAGCTGGGGCTGGGCTCTGTCTGCAGGAACTGACACAACCAGAGCACACAGCCTCGAGCTGCACCAAGGGAAATACAGGTTGGATATCAGGAAAAAATATTGGTTGGATATTAGGAAGTTGGTGAGATCCTATCCTATAGGTAGGACAGTAGGAAAAACCTAATTAGGGTATTAGGTTGGGTATTAGGAAAAATTGATCATTCTTTCAGTTTTTCATGCAAGGGGTGATAAAGTTCTGGAATGGCTGCCCGGGGAGGTGGTGCAGTCCCCATCCCTGGGTGTGTTTAACAAAGCCTGGATGTGGCACTGGGTGCCAGGGTTCAGTTGAGGGGTTGGGGTTGTGTTGGACTCGATGATCTTGAAGGTCTCTTCCAACCCAGTGATTCTGAAATTCTGTGAATTCTGCATCCAAATCCTCCTGCAGCTCTGGCAGCCTTGGCACCATTCCCTGGGCAGCCTGGGCAGTGCCCAGCAGCCTCGGGGGGCAGAACCTTGCCCTGAGCTCCATGCCAGCAGAAAATTTAAGAGCAGGAAGTTTTATTGAGCATCAGATGCTCTGGTTGGAGATTAAAAAGAGGAAAGATGAACGTGAGGCTGAAATCAAAACTGCAACAAGGAAAGGAATTCTGCAGGATCCAGCTGAGGGCCCAAAATCCCACGTGTGGAATGTCCTGGTGGTGGGTGATGCTCTCTGGAAGGGTCTGCATGGGACTGGAGCTCCAGCTTTGCCTGAGCATTGGTGGAACGTTATTTCAAAGCAGACAGAGACCATTCCTTTATTAATCTGTGTTCTGGGCATCAAACAAAAAGTCTAACTGGGGTTGATTAGAGGGTGGCCAGAGGAAATTCCTGATGAGGAAATTCCTGAAGAGGAAAATGAAGACAACTGGGAAGTGGAAGTGTTGGACATCAGCTCTGAGGGGTCAGGACATCCCTGCATGTGAGCAGTGATTTGTGAGTGATTTCTGGGAATTTGTTCTCACATTCCCTGAGTATGGAAATGCTCCACTCACAGCCAGCTTGGGATCCCCCTTATTTTCTAAGTATAAAGCTGAGCCAAGGTTTTCTGAGGCAGAAATAAAGGGTTAGACCTGCCCAGGGCATTTTGTTTATTTTTAATTACAACAGCAAAGGGGTTTTGTTGCAATATTTTGGATGGGATGTGGGGAAATGGAGTTATTTCAGACTGGTTCATGTTTTATCTTTGCTGCCTCACTCACTGGGGCTGGAATTTGATTCCTGGCTCTGTGTGGAGTTTGTGGAAGCTGCCCATGGTCCCCATGGCCCCCTGGGATCTGTCCCATGTTCTGGCTGTGCCCATTCAATTCCACACCCAGCAGAGCCTTTCCTGGCACTTCTGGGATATTACAAAGCTAAATCAGAACATTTAGAGATCAAAGCAGTGTTTAAAAATGCACATTCCTGCACTAAGGACTAAGAGCAAGGGTAATACTTCAAGCTTATATTTAATTAAAATAAATATTCTATTATTATGTTCCATTCTATTAAATAGTAATCTATTTGTTGTATCTATGTTTATATTTAATTATATTAAATATTCTATTATTATATTTAAGTCTATTAAATATTAATGTATTTGTTGTATCTATGTCTATCTTTAATGATATTAAATATCCTATTATTATGTTTTATTCCATTAAATATTAATGTATTTATTGTACCTATGTCTATACTTTAGGTATGTGTACTTACAGTCTGTAGTATATTAGCCAGCATTAAATATTGGTCATGTTCACCTGGACAATCACCTGTTAACAATTATTTGTATTTTTGAGTGTTTCCAACCCTCGAGAACTTCCTGCTTTGCCCCACAAGGAGCTGCTCCCTCCTCGTTACCCAACTCAACCCCAAATGTTGTCAGAGGTGAAAAAAACCCTTTCAGTGCCACTCTTTGCCTCCAGCCTCTCTGTTTTTGTGCCCCAGTCCCACCTGTTTGGGGTTTGTGAGAGGAAAAGCTCGGCTTAACCGACACCGTTGTCCTTCCTGAGCTTGGCTGCTCGAGCCAAGTGCTCTGTGCTTGGTTGGGTGGATTTAGAGCATGGAGAGAACCTGGGAATTCCCAGAATTTCTGCTTTTCGTGGAGCTGGGTGCTTTACAGAGAGACTATGGATTGTCCTGGTTATCTGGGAGCTTCCAGAAAGCCTCTTCCCTTACATCTTGATGGGAATTAACTTTTAAAGTTGTATATGAATACGTGTGAATTCTAAATCCTGCTGCGGCAGCACCCACGTTTCTTTAGGAAATCCTATTCCCAGCAACATAAGCAAACTTTTCAGGGAATTGAGTCCCTCTTTCCAACAGGAAAAAGGAGGATGAGGGATTGAAATCAGCAGAACCATAAATAAATCAAGAAGATCCCTTTGTTCACCCCCCTTGTTCAAGCCTGATCCCTTCTCCAGTTCTTTCCTGGGATGGCTTTCCCTGGTGTTCCTGTGGGGTTTATTCCAAGTCTAATGGATAGGAAAGGTTTTTCTGAGGTTCAAACCCAAGTTTCCTTTGTCCCAGGTTATTCCCTAACACCCCAGACTGTGTTTGGAACTGTGCCTGTCCTCACCAAGGAGAAACAGAAGAGATGTCAAAGAAACCCAAGGGAATAAAAGTGAGTTTGCTTTGGGATTCCAGTCTGTTTGTTGCTATGATGGCGAGCAGCAAATTCCTGAAGTTCTTCTGGAGTGTTTGGAGCATTATCCAGCAGGTGCCAGGTTCCCTAAACCTTCCACAGTGCCACTGAGATCCTAAATCTCACATTGCCATGGAGATCCTAAATCTTCCCATAGTGTCACTGAGGTCCTAAACCTTCCCACAGAGCCACTGAGATCCTAAATCGCCTCACAAATCTCCTAAATCTCCTCCTAAACCTTCCCACGTTGCCACCGAGGCTCGCAGGAAATGTAAAGAGAAACTTCCAGAGTTTTGATGCCGTGTCCAGAGGTGAAGGGAAGGGAAGGGCTGGCCAGGTATGCTGGACCACAAGCCATCATCTCGTTGTCTTCTGACCCATCTAAACCCCCTCAGCTTCAAAAACAACGTGATGGCCCCAACTCAACCCCGTTTTTTTCTAATGGAGCGATCGATAAGAAAACCAAGGTGGAATGAGGAATCAATCTGGAATTTAACACCAACATTTCACAGGATCTTCCCTCTGAACGCCCTGGTGCTGCAGAAAGGCACAAAGCAGCAAAGCAGCCATGATGCACCCGCCACCCCAAACAACAGCAGCGAACAAAAAGTGCCTCTTACCTGCTCTGCTGAGGAGCTTTGGGGGCTTCCCTACAGCAGCTGGGGAGCAGGAAGGGAAAATAGAGGGAAAATTATCTCTGTGGAGTGAGGGTTGTGTCGGTTTTGGGAAAGAAGAGGCCGCAGCATCCAGCGAGAGCTCTGGCATTCGCAAACCACCGCTGGCTGGGTTTCTCTGAAATGTGACCTTATTTCCTTGTTGCACAGGAAAGGAAAGGAGAGCAAACAAAAACCGTGCAGCTCTGAAGAGTGAGAGAGCTCTGAGATCTTCCCCGTGTCAGGGCAGGGGTCTGCTGTGGGAGGGAAGGGGACAGAGGGAGCTGGTGAGGAGCTGTCCTTATTTAAATGGATGTTTTAGGGGAGATGTTGCTTGGGGAGCAAAGTTGTCTCCTTGAACAGTTTCCACTGAGCAGATGTTGGTGGGAAAGGGAATTTCTGTGCACGAGTGTCTTTGCCACAGGATCACAGACTCACCTGGGCTGGAAAAGCCCTCTGAGGTCACTGAGTCCATCCTGTGGCCAATGGCCACCTTGTCCCCAGCCCAGAGCTCTGAGTGCCACCTCCAGGCCTTGCTCAGGCACCTCCAGGGATGGGCACTCCAAACCTCCTTGAGCAGCCTCTTTTGACTCCTGACCATCCTTTCCATGGAGAAATTCCTCCTGATGTCCTCCAAATTCCTCCTAGAGCAGCTTGAGGCCATTTCCTCCATCCCGTCCCTGTTCTGGCAGCCTTATATCCCATCTTTCCAATACCCCATGGACAGGGACACCTCCCTCTGGATCAGCCCCATCCATGACTGATTCCTGCTGAATGCAGAGGTGTCCCAAGGAGATGGATGGACAATCCCAAAGTTTCTTGACTTTTGCTGGCAGAAAATTTTACTGTAGAAGTCAGGACTAAGGCCCTGATTAAGCAGGATGAGCTTTATGATGATCAGGACTGATTGGAATAAAAAAAAAAAAAAATGGGAATAGGTTGGATTGGCAGAGCACAAGGTACACCTGAGCATACCTCAGCCCCATGGATTGTTCCCTCAGGAGCCCTTTGTTTTAATTTTCACATGGAGTTCTTCATGGTGTTTACCCAAAAATCCACAACAAAGCTTTCCCCAAGGACAAGGTGAGATCCTCAGGTGAAAATGCAGCACCCCATTGCAGTGCCCTCAGCAAAACCTACCTGAATATTTGTCATTTGCGCCCAAATCCCCCCAAAATTCTCAATAATCACTTCTGATGGCTCTGCTCTTAAAGTCTGCACCTCCTTCAAGCCAGAATTACACTTTTGGGAAACACCAACCCTATTTTATTTAACACCTGGGACTAATTAAGCCTGGCTTTACTGTTGGGCAATTAGTTTACACGTCTGTGCCCCGGTGGAAAAACAAACCCTTTTGTTTCCAGCTTGTTTCACTCGCAGGTTCTCAACCTGCAGCCTCTGGGCTGCAAACAAAGCCCAGCACTTTGTTTATTGCTGCAGTAGCTGAAGGGCTGAATGGAGCTTTGTTGTGTTGGGTGCTGAACAGCCATAAAAAGGGTGAGTCTGTGGCCAAGGAGCTTGTCCCAGCACGGACTTGGGGCCAGGCTGTGATGTAGAGCCAGAGCTGGGAACTCTGCCCAGGCCCTGCAGTTCAGACATAGCAAGGCAGGGAGAATATTTCATTTTATGTGCAAAATGCTTACACAGAATTACCCTGTCAGGCCTCAGCAGCATTCCCTGTGTGTCCTAACGGCAACCAGGACAGTCTGCAGCCTTTTCAAGCCCTCAGAGGAGCCCTGGCCTTGGTTTGGTGCAGGTTGGACACGTTGGGCACCATCCAGCACTGCCAGGAAGTGCCAAATTTGCCTGGAAGTGTCAGTCTTTGTGCCTCCCTGGGGTTCAGGCCATCATCCTGGGGGGTTTCCAGCATCCTGGAGGGGTTCCATCATCCTGAGGGGTTCAGTCCATCATTCCAGTGGGGTCTCCATCATCCTGAGGGGGTTTCCATCATCCTGGAAGTGTTTCCATCACCCTGGAAGTGTTTCCATCATCCTCCTGGGGTTTCCATTATCCTGGCAGGGTTTGCAGTATCGCACTAGGGTTCCCATCATCCTGAGAGGGTTTCCATCACCCTGAAAATGTTTCCATCATCCCACCATTGTTTCCATCATCCCAAAAGGTTTCAGGATCCCGTGGGGTTTCCATCATCCCAAGGGTTTCCATCGTCCCATGGGGGATCAGGATCCCACTGGGGTTTCCATCATCCTGGAAGTGTTTCCATCATCCTGGCAGGGTTTCCATCATCCCAAGGGAGTTTCAGCATCCCAAGGGGGTTCAGGATCCCACTGTTGTTTCCATCATCCCAGAAGGGTTTCCATTATCCCGAGGGGGTTTCCATTATCCTGGAAGTGCTTCCATCATCTTGGAAGCAGTTCCATCATCCTGGCAGGGTTTGCAGCATCCCAAAGGGGTATCTATCATCCCAAGGTGGTTCCATCATCCCAGGGGTGTTCTGGATCCCGGCGGGGTTTCCATCATCTCAAGGGGGTTTCCATCACCCTGTGGTGTTTCCATCGTCCCAAGGGGTTTCCATCATCCTGAAATTGTTTCCATCATCCTGCTGTTGTTTCCATCATCCCAAGGGGTTTCAGGATCCTGGCAGGGTTTCCATCATCCCAAGGGGTTCCATCATCCTGGAAGTGTTTCCATCATCCCAGCAAGGTTTCCATCATCCCAAGGGGTTTCAGGATCCCGTGGGTTTTCTGTCATCCCGAGGGGGTTTCCATCATCCTGGGGAGGTTTCCATCATCCCGGAATTGTTTCCATCATCCTGGAAGTGTTCCCATCATCCTGGAAGTGTTCCCATCATCCCATGTGGTTTCCATCATCCCACTGGGGTTTCCGTCATCCCAAGGGGTTCCATCATCCCATGGGGTTTCAGGATTCTGGCAGGGTTTCATCATCCTGGAAGTGTTTCCCTCATTCCAGGGGGATTCAGGATCCCACCGTTGTTTCCATCACCCCGGGCCGTTTCCATCCTCCCGCCGTTGTCTCCATCCTCCCAGTGGCCCCGGCCGCTCCGTGCAGCCACAGGAGGGTGCAGTGACACCGGGCTGCTCCCGGCTCCTCTCCATCCCCTGCACAGCGAGGATTTCAAACCTCTGCTGCAAATTCAGCCTCGGCTCCTCATCCTAGGGAGAGGAAGCAGCTGAGTGATTTTGGAGTTTTAATGGGGGGGTTGTTTGTTGCCCCGTGAAATCATTTTTTCAGGCAGATTTTCAGATTTTTCAGGTATCAAATTTTTCTGATACCGAACTAATCTGAAAAATAAACTTTCTAGCAACCTCAGGGACTGAAAATTTCTATTCTTTATGCTGTTTATCACCCCCTCCTCTTTGCTGTGAGCCTCTGGTCATTTTAGCATTCCCTGTTTTCCAGCATGTGTTCAGGGGATGGAGGTCTTGGCTTGTTAGGGTTGTGCTGCTCCATCCCCTCCTCAGGGTCAGGTCAGGACTGGAGCAAAACTCACTTTTGGATCTGGTCTGGTACAAATCTGAGGGTGCTCAGACCACTGCTGGGTTGGGGTACAGAGCTGGGGGAATTTGCCTTATAAATCAGGAGTGTCTGACTCTGTATTTACCACCCAGGAGGGACTGGAAACTCTGTGAATCGGGGAAAAACAAGTTTTCCAAAGGGTCTGGCAGAACAGAGCCACTCTCTGGGGAAGGAAATCTGCCCCTCCATCCCTGTTTATTCCACACTGAGTGTGTTTGAGACAAGCCCCAGCAGACAGAACACCCCTGGAATGGCACCAGGCCACACTTGCAGCAATTAATTTTTCCTTGGCCAGCAGCAGCACCATTCAATTAAACCCCAAATATTTTGTTCTGCTGCTCTTTTCTGGGTGTGCTCTGGGGGCTCAGACAATGGCCAGCGTGGCCTGGGGAGGAAGGAAACCACTCTGTCCACCCAGCCAGGGAACTGGCCCAAAATCCAGCCCAGCAATCAATCCCAGTCCCTTTTGAACTCTTTTTTTTTCCAGTGCAGAGCCAGCCCTTTCCAGTCTGCACAGAGAGAGTGGAGCTGGGGACTGTGATCTCCCAGCCTCAGCCAGCTCCTCCTGGGAGCAAACGATGTTTTCTCTGGTTTTTCTGGGCTGTTTGGATCAGAAAACCTTACAGGCAGCTCGGGGGGAATCAGGAGGTCCCTCCTGGGCGACCCTGCTGCTGCTCCATTCCTGGAGGGGAGTTCAGAGGGCTCCAAAAATCAAATTTATGGCAGAACATGAATTAGGGCTGGTCCAGCTCCAGGTCAGGTTCATCCAGCTTTGCTTACATCAGAGGATTTAGGGGCATCCACCACAAAAATGCCACAACTTCTTGCTTTTTCCTTCATCCTTTTTGTTTTTTGGGGTTTTTTTTTGGGCCAGCATCCCATCAGGATACGGGGCTGGCCAGGCCTTTGAGGCTTTTTTCTTTCTCCATGCCCATCTCATGGTCTGGTGGCAGCTGGGGCAGCCTGGGTGGCACCAGGGACCGTGGCCAGGAGCTCTGGCTGCCCAGGGCTGTGTCCCATGGCTTTGGCACTGTGTGTGCCTGCAAGGGTCAGGGCAGGACACCAGGCTGCCAGGGCTGTCCTGCACTTGGCATCCTCACCAACTGCCCAGGGATGTAAATCCTGTCCTGGTGTCCCAGAGCACCCCTGTAATCCCCTCCTGGGGTCTCAGGTTCAGGAAGTTTGCTTTGATACATATATTTTATTTTTTTGCTTTAATAATATATTTTAATATATTTAATATAATATTTAATACATTTATTTACTATATATTTAATGTTTAATTTAACATTTAATCTAAAATTTAATTTATATTTGATTATAATAGTTAATATATATTTAATATATAGTTTTTGTTTTACTTAAGATTTAATATATATTACTTATGTTTATATATTTTATCTAATATATATTTATATATTAGATAAATAAACATATAATATTTAATATATAATATAATATTAAATCTGTATATTTATATTAATATATATAATTTATGTTTATATATTTATATAATAGTATATAATTTGTATTATATATTAATATAAATAGTATTTGTTAGGTATAATTATTTAAATTAATGTATATTAAATATACATATATTTTTATTATATATTTATATAATTTTTTATATTTTTTTATATATTATGTATTCCCTTGGCAGCTTTTCACCCCTTTAACTCTTCATTTAAATCCTTATGGAAGGAAAAGGCACCGCCAGGGTGGTTTTGGGGTTGTTCTGTCCCCACCAAGGGCTCAGGCTGGGGGTCCATCCTCACTTTGGTGCTTCCATCCTTCCCCTGTGCCCTTCCCCAGGGCCCCTCTCTCTTCCCAGGGAAGGGCAGCTCGGGGAAGGCTCATTTTTCCAGCCTTTGCAGCACTGCCAGGTAATTCTCTCTCCACCAAGGCTCACAAATTCAGCTTTGAAATCCCAGAGCCGCCTTCAGAAGGAAGGAGGAAATGAGCTCCTGCCTTTTATTGTTGAGGTGTCCTTCGAGGGGGTTGTTTGGAAGCGAGCAGAGTTTGGTTATTTTGGTTATTCCCAGGGGTTTTCCTTTGCTCCGGAGGGGGATTTGTCCCTCAGTGGGACCCTCCACGGTGGCAGAGGGCAGGAGAACGCCGCAATCCAGAGCCAGCGGGGCAGGAATGATGTAACTGCAGAGGGAAGGGACTTCTGAAAACACTGGCGAGTTCTTAAAGGCTTTTTTTCAATTCCCAGCCAGTCGCTGCCATTGCTGTGGAGCCTTTCAGGCCATTTCCTCACAATCTCCCTGAGTTTTTAACAGCACTGGGAAAACTCCGGTTAAAATACACGATGGGTTTGTTGTTTGTTGTTTTGGAGGGGAAAAAATACCAAACCAAAACCAAGGAAGGCTTTGCTTTATCTGCTCTGTGTGGCACTGCCAGCACAGCCTCTGTCCTTCCTGGCTATTCCTGGGATGTTTTATCCACAGGGGAGCCCCAGCATCGCCTCCAGGGCAGCCCCAAGCTCCCTCCCTGCTCCTCCACAGAAAGGCTGAGTAGTTTTATACCATTTCAGCCAAGACCTGCCTTCTGCACTGATGTCAGCAGCCAGGGCGGGACTTTTCCAGCCTTGTGGGTTTGGGGATTTTCTTTTTTTTTTTTTTTTTCTTTTTTTTTTTTCTTTTTTTTTTTTCTTTTGGATAATCCTGGCAAAATTCCTGAGCAAAGTTTTTTTTCTTTCTTCTTCTTCTCCTTTTTTTTTTTTTTTTCTCTCAAGCAGCCCCTATCCATGTGCTGCTTCCGAGCTGCTCTCTTATTACTCCTCACTTCCTGAAAGGAGACTTTTTAGCAAAGCAACTCCAACTCCAAGCTCTGCCTGGGTCTGACAGAAGAAGTTTCTTAAGGAAGGCGACACAACCCCTCAGCCTGGAAACTTTCTGACACACGCAGGGCTGAGGGGGAGAGAGGAGCTTTTGGCTGCTGCTGGGAAAAAGAAGAGGAAAAAAAAAAAGAGAGAGAAGCTGAAGGAATTAAAAAGGGAAAAAAAAAAAAAAAAAGAAGAAAGAAGGGAAAGCACTCGAAAAGGTAAAAAGCTCTTTAAAATAATTTTTCCAGAGGAGGCTCTTTGAGGTTGGAGTTGGGGTGGTCTGGGGTGGAGGGAATGCGAATGTTCTTTGAAATCAGAACCGTCTCCCTGGAGAAGGAATGAGCCCAGAGAGCCTTTGCACGCTGGAAAAACATTTATGAGAATGAAAACCATGTTCACCCTTCTCCAACATTCAGAATTTCCATAAAAACGCAGGCTTGTGTTTCAAAGTGGCTGCAGGCAGCGGGAACTGGGCTCCGCTGCTGCCTCCCTCGTCTCCCCCAGCCCCTCTTTTTAATTGCATTAACCCCAGGATGGAATGTTTGCCTCTCTAAACCCCAAATCTGCTCTGCTGAGCTGCCCCGGGGCCAAGCTCTCAATTACAGAGAGCAGCAGCTCCCAAGCCCTGCTGCAGAATGAAACGTTCCTTGCTGCCTTCATTCCTGAGAATAAACACAGCCCGCGCTCCCTCTCCCTCCTTCCCTGTCTCTCTCTCCATCTTCAGGAGCTGCCAATGCCTCTCTCCCTCCTGATGTGCTCAGAGGATTATAAAGAGTCTGCCCTGAAAAAGTTGCAGTGTCACTGACTCCGTGTGCATCCCCAGGAGCTCAGCCCCACTGCCCTGCTCGGTTCTTTCTTTGCTTTGACTATGCTTTAATGGTGGTTTTTTATTGATTTTAAAAAAAAAATCAATCCCTCAGAAGATGTTATTTTAAACATCAAAGTAAATATTAGTGGTGGTGAGATGCCAGAAGATTATCTCATTAGAGCTGAAGGAGCTGGGCTATAAATAGAAAGGAGTTTATAAAATAACCTTGGCAAATAGCTTCCAGAGGGGAAGAACCAACCAAGAGGGAAGTGTGGAGTGTGCTGGGGGCAGGTAAATGTAAAAATTCACAGTGAGGCCCATTATTGGGGACTTTTTTGTGGTAGAGATGCAAACCTCAGGGGACATTTGTGTTCCTGCTGCAATCCTTGCCAACATCCCAGTGCTGGCGACCAGCAGAGCTCTGGTTCTGGTTGTGCTCGGTTTTATCCTCCTTAGCAGCACCCAGTGGTGCCAGGGTAGGATGCTGTGCTGGGGGCAGGTAAATGTAACATTTCACAGCAAGGCCCATTCTTGGGGACTTTTTTTTGTGGTCAAGATGCAAACCTCGGGGGACATTTGTGTTCCTGCTGCAATCCCTGCCAATCACCAGTGCTGGAGACCAGCAGAGCTCTGATTCTTGTTGTGGTCAGTTTTATCCTCCTTATCAGTACCCAGTGGTGCCAGGGTGGGATGCTGGGCATGGCAGGGAGGATCTGGGGAGTTCCCTAAGGTGGAAGGGGAATTGTTCCAGAGTGATTCCCAGCTCTGGGATGTTCCCCAAGCTGGGACCAGCCTTGCTCTGAAATGCCTCCATCAGTGAGGCTCCCCGCAGTCCTGGGGAGGCTGTTCCCGAGGTTTCTCCATATATGGAACGTGCTGAGCACTCCAGTTGCTCCATCCTCAGCCTCCCACCATTCCTGCTTCGCCCCAGGGCAGCACCCTGCGCTCCCCTTCTCCTCCTCCTCCTCCCCACATGCCAAAAAGCTCACGGCGCCTCTCTGGGGCTGCTCCAGCCGCATTCCCCACGCGGGGAATGGGAAAGGTGCTGTCATCTCCTGCAAATCTGCTCTGCTCGGATGAGGCTGGGGGGGCTGAGCTGTTTCCTTTGGCACCGGGAGGCCCCGATAAGCCGGGCCTGAGCAGCTGAAGAGGAGCCCCGAGGGGTGGAAGGTGGTGCTGCTCAACATAAACAGTGTCTGTTCCTCCAACCTGAAACATGAGAGGCTCTCTTATCACCCATGGCTCCAGGCCACCCAGGGATGAGCGGGAGGAGCTGATGTTCTCACCATTCCATGGAATCCTGGTGCGGGAACAGCCCAGGCTCCTCTTCCCCAAGGAGCAGCTCCATGGAGGGTCCTCAGCACAGGATGATCCCGTGCAAACCCTTATCTCCAGCTTATCTGAAACCCCCCACTCCAAACCCCACTTTTCTTGCCAAGTTTGCAGCAATGAGTTCCTCCTGAGCTGGGAGCAGTGCAGGATGTGTTTGTCACGTCCTGCCCGGCCTCGATCTTGGGTTAACACAAGATGAGCTTAAAAGAAACAGGACTGGGACCAAACCTGTCACATTTTCAGAAGCAGCTAGCTGGGGGATGTCAGCTCAGATGTGCTGAAGGCAAAGAGGTCTTTGCCTGACCCCACCACTGTAGGGAGTGTTTGCAGGGTGAGGAGTTACGAACATTTCCCAGGAATCTGTGAGCAGGTCAGATCCCATGGAGGACACAGACACATGGAAAACCACCAGCCTGGATGCAGCTCTGTTTTCCAGCACTGACGAGGTTTAAAGGGACACTATCCAAGCCAACTTTCCCATCTTGCTTTCTGTGAGGGCCTTCAATGAAGTCTGAAGGGTTGGGAGAGTCTCCACTGCTGGAATATTTTAGCTCTGTCTGACCTCAGTGGAGCCACATCAGTGCAGGGTCTCCATCCAGCTGCTCCATTGCTGCTCCTCTCTCACCTTCTGCATCCTCCCAGGCTGGGAAATGCTTGGGATATTCCATGTCTGTCTACTCAGAGTCTTTCATGGAATAATGGAATGGTTTGGGTTGGAAAGGAACCTTAAAGCTTATCCAGTCCCACCCCTGCCTTGGGCAGGGGCACCTTCCACTGTCCCAGGCTGCTCCAAGCCCTGTCCAGCCTGGCCTTGGACACTTCAGGGATGGGACATCCACAGCTTTACACTTCTATTTGTCACAATTATCAATGTTGTGTTTCTTACTCTTACATCATAGCTTGATTTAAAAGGAAAAATGACTTAAAATTAATCTATTCCTGAGCAGTCCTGCAAATCTTTCTGAACTCAAGCACTCCTGATTGTTGGTCCCAAATGAGCTAAACTGGCAGGTGAAGTCCTGGCCTCGTCCTCTGGGATTTGTGACCTCAGTGGGAAGTGGCTTTGTCCAAAATGTAAATGCAGAGGATGAGTTCAGTCCTGTCAGGGTTAGGAACTCTTCATTCCCTGGCCGTGGAGGAAGGAGCTGCACCTGGGCCATATTTCCCTGAGTAAAGAACCTACAGGGAGAGGGAAAGGGCCCAAAATCTCTGCCCAGCAGATCTCCTGGAGCTCCCAAGGAGCCTGGACACGATCTGCAGGTCTGTAAGGGCTGGAGGGATCCCACAGCTGAAGAGTTCTGCAAAGCTTCATCCCACAGGAGGCATCCCTGCTCCTGCAGGGCTCCCCTGACATGGGGGTGATGCCTTGAGGAGCTGAAACAGAGGTTAGGGGGAGTTCAGAGGAATAAAGTGCACATTTTATTGAAATGCCCTCCAAGGCCACACCCTGGCAGTGCCACGGCCACAGTTGTGGCTCTGCCCAGGTGGCTCCAAGATAGAAGCAAAAAGGGCTTGGCCACAAGATCTCACATTTTTATAAGTTTTAGTCCATTTGCATATAGGAGTTAACAGTCCAATTAACAGCTTCCAATTATGAAGTTTCATCCTCCTTGCTTGCTTGCCTGCCCTCCTCTTTTCACGTTTTTGTGCTTTGAGCCTGAAGTTTGAAGGGATTGTCCTTGAGCCTGCAGCAGGAATAGGATTATTTTGTCTTCACCAGCCTGTGAAGAGATCCTAGTATAAATCCTATATAGGATCTATATAGGATATAGGATTACATATATATAGGATTATATATATAGGATTATATATATAGGATATATATAGGATATAGGATATATATAGGTAAAAGGATATATATATATCCTTAATATAAAGCTAAAAGCTGCACACCAAAACAGAACAGAAAAGCCTAAAACCCAAGCTGCCTTGGGGACTGTGGATGCCCAGAGCAGCTGTGGCTGCCCTGGATCCCTGGCAGTGCCCAAGGCCAGGCTGGGCAGGGCTTGGAGCAGCCTGGGACAGCAGAAGGTGTCCCTGCCATGGCAGGGGAATGGAACTAAATGAGTTTTAAGATCTCTTCTCACCCAAACCATTCTGTGACTGGGGTATGGCCCTGTCCTACAGCCTGGGTGACAAAGAGCCAAATTTTGGTTGTGACACTCGGTGTGAGATCTGTGACAGCTCCTTGGAGCTGGAGCTGCACCAACCACATATCCCTGCCTCAGCTGGGGCTCACAGCATGAGCAGATCCCTCCTGGAGAGGGCCGGGCTGGTTGTGCAGGTGAGCCCAGCTCGCTGCTGGCACACGAGGCTGTTTGTCTTTATGCAAGCCCAGGGCTCGGTGCCCCGCGGGGATGGGTTGTGTAAGCACCGGCACGGCTGGAGGGGGAGCTGCGGGAGCCAGCCCTGCCGGGATGGGAATGAGAGCAGAGCCAGCCCTGCCGGGATGGGGATGAGAGCCAGCTGTGCCAGGATGGGAATGAACCAGCCCTGCCAGGATGGACAAAGAAGCCAGCAGTCCTGGGATGGAGAGAGGAGCCAGCAGTGCTGCGATGGAGAGAGGAGCTAGCTCTGCCGGGATGGGGATGAGCCAGCAGGGCCAAGATAGAGATAAGAACCAGCCGTGCCAGGATGGAGAAAGGAGCCAGTCGTGCTGGGATGGAGAGATGAGAACCAGCCTTGCCGGGATGGAGATGAACCAGCTCTGTCAGGATGGAGAGAGGAGCCAGCAGTCCCAGGATGGGGATGAGCCAGCCCTGCCGGGATGGAGAGGAGCCAGCCCTGCTGGAATGGAGAGAGGAGATAGCCCTGCCAGGATGGGGGTGAACCAGCCCTGCTGGGATGGAGAGGAACCAGCTGTGCCAGGATGGAGAGAGGAGCCGGCCCTGCTGGGGTGGAAAGACAAGCCAGCAGTGCCAGGATGGAGAGGAGCCGACAGTCTTGGGATGGGGATGAACCAGCCCTGCCACGATGGAGATGGCTTGGTTTGCCTCTGTTTCCCTGCCCACTCTGAGGTGTGAGCGCTCCCAGCCTTTCCCAGAGCCCTTTCCTGGCAGAGCCCTGGTGCTGCTCCATGCCAGGAGGAGCAGCAGGAGCACAGGGAGAGCTGCCTGTGCACAGGCCCAGGAGGTCTGGATTCTCTCCTGGCTATGCTGAGCCCCACAGAGAGGGAGCATTTCGTGGAGGCAGAGGTGGCCACGGAGATGCAGGGTATAAAAATGGCATTTGTATGCAATATCTGTACTCCATGGATGGCAGGGCACAGAGGGGTGGGCATCAGACCTGTCTGCAGGTAGTGTGTGCATACAAAGAGTTATCATGTATCCATGTGCAGATAACATCTATCTCCATGCAGATAACATGTATTCCCATGCAGATAGCATGTAGCTTCATGCTGTTAACACATTATCACATGCAGATAACGTGTATCCATGCCCAGATAATGTCTGTGCCCATGCAGATAAGATCTATTCCGTGCAGACAGTGTGTATCCTCATGCTGATAGCGTGTTATCACATGAAGATGAGTATCCATATACAGATAATGTCTGTGCCTATGCAGATAAGATCTGTTCAATGATCTATTCCAAAAGATCTGTTTCATTATGTATCCCATGTGATTTATTCCACCATCTGTTCCATAAGATCTATTCCATCGTGATGCAGATGAGGTGTTATCCATGTGCAGATAACACCTATCCCTATGCAGATGACATGTATCCTCATACTGATAATGTGTTATCACATACAAATAATGTGTATCCTTGCGCAGACAACATCTATCCCCATGCAGATAACATGTATTCCCATGCAGATAATGTGTATCTGCATGTGATAACATTGCAGATAGTATCTATCCCCATGTAGATAACATGCATCCCCATACAGATAGCATGTATCCTCATACTGATAACGTTATCACATGCAGATAACATGTATCCATGTGCAAATAGCATTTAATCCACATTAAAACACATTATCCCCATCCCCTTGCACACAGGCAGCTGCAGCTGTGCCCTGGGTACATGTGGGTGGCACGAGTGTCCCTTCACTCATGGGTCGTGTGTCCCTATGTGGTGGGGGATGCACCGTTAATGACAAACACACCGTTGTTAATGACTGGCACTTGATTAATGACTAACACGCCGTTGTTAATGACTGGCACGCAGTTAATAAGTGGCACTGGGTTAATGCCGTTGTTAATGACTGGCACGCCGTTAATGACTGCCCAGCCCGGCCTCTCTCTAATCCCGCCGCTCTGTGCCTGGCTGCAGCCAGCGAGGAGAGCGGTGGCAGAGCGCCAGCAAGTCTGGGTCACATGGAGAGGCTCCAAACTATTGCATAAGTCCCGTCTGAGAGTGGACCTGCCTGGTGGATCCTCTCCCGAAAGCAGGAGCAGTCCCAGGATGGGAGCTCTGGGACTCTTGGTGCCCAGCTTCCCCCAGGGGGGAGTTGTGGCACTGCTCTGGCAGCTCCAGCCCTGCCCCAGGCCCAGCTCCCCATCCTGAGGAGGATCTGAGTTGGCATTTCCCTCCTGCTTTCTTGCTGAGGACCTCCAAGCATTTTACCACACTTGGAGAAGTGCAATGACCCCGGCGTTCCAGATAGGGCCAGGTCCTTATGTAACACAGGGATAGGATTTCCAGAGAGCCAAGCAGGCTGTGTCAGAGCGAGGTCGCTGCTCCCAGCTCTCCTCCCCCTGCCCTGGCTTTGGCACAAGCTCCTTTTGCCCCTTTGCTAGCAAAATTAAAGATTTTGGAGAGGAGCAAGGCAGGGGGTTCAGCCGTTTCCTCACTGGGATTGCGCTGAATAGATTTGACTGTAAAATAATTATCATGGTTTTGGGGAAAAAAAAAATCAAAAGCCAACCCTCCTCCCACACAGCGCTGGAGTGAGCCCAAAGTCCTGTGAAGCTGCTGTACAAAGGGATGCAGGGTGTGCCCGGCCAGGGCCGGCTGTGGAGCACCATGGAGAGCCTGGAAGGGGGAGCTGGTGCTCCAAAGGCAGGGACAGTGTGCCCCTGGCACCCAGGCTGGCACTGGGGTGCTGGCAGGGGGACAGAGATATTGGAATATTACCAATATTGAAGACAGTATGTGCCTGAACTTGTCTGGCCTTGCTGCTGAACCAAATAGGGGCGACTGTGGTGTTCACCCCACAGACACTTTGGGCTGGCTGGGTGTGTGGTGTTTCACCCCACAGACACTTTGAGCTGGCTGGGTGTGTGGTGTTTCACCCCACAGACCCTTTAGGCTGGCTGGGTGTGTGGTGTTTCACCCCACAGACCCTTTTGGCTGGCTGGGTGCTGCAGCTGGGCCCATGGGGACAAGTCCAGGCCTGCAGGAGCTCTGGTGGTGCTGGGATGGAGCTTTCCCCCATAGCAGGGGCTGCTCCTCAGGTTTCCCTGTGTTGGAGAAGCTTTAAGGGGATGGTGAAGGAAAGGAGTCGGTTCTGATGGAGGGTTTGGATCCAGAGCTTTATTCTGGCCCACAGGCCTCTGAATGCAGCAGCAGCTCCAACAGAACTCCCTGAGCCCGTGGTTGCTGTTCCTTTAACCCCAGGGAGAGGGGCAGGGAAGGGGCAGGGAGCCACCAGGCAGGGACAGGAGGGGAGGGACAAAGGGACAAAGGACACCTGGATGGCCCCAATGCCCCCCAGGGGTAGAGGGCATCCTGTGAATCTGCCAATCCCTTCTGGAATTCCAGGACTGACAGACAGTGCTGGGAGGGGAAAGGAGAGGTGACTGACACACCTGGGAGGGAATTATCAGGGGAGGAACCCGAGGTTCTGAGACAAACCCTGAAATCACAATGCAACACAGAGACCCCGGCTCAGAGCCCTCAGCTCTTAGGGTCACGCTGGCAGTGTTGGTCTGCATTTCCCACATTGCTGGGGTGAGCCTTTGGATGGGCTTGGATCTGATTTTAATGGTGTGAAAATGGCACCTCGCCTCCTGGGAAGCTGAAATGGGACTCACAGTCACTGGGGTGTGCTAAGAAAGCTATCAAGGGGAGGTGAATCAGCCCTTGAAAGGAGAGGGGGGCCGCACTGAGCATCCTGGGGTTCAGCAGGGAAGGGACAGGCAGAGTTGGCATTGCAGCAGCTGGGATTGGTGTCAGGGGTGAGGAGAGGGACTGCAGGGCAGCCAAAGGGTGGCTGTGCAGGCAGGAACCACCCCAGGCTGGAGGCTGCAGTGTTCTGGGAACAGGGATAACGCCATGTTTCTAATTCCTCACTCGCCGTGGCCTCAGAGAGGCCACACTTGGAGCAGCCCAGCAGATTATGGCTCAAGTTCTTATTCTGTGTTCTGCAGACCTGTGACTTTAACCCTTTTTACTCGCAATTTGCAGATGCTCCTGGCAGCAAAAAACCGCTGATTTCTGTGGGTTTAAGCCCTGGTGCTGCCCTAGAGCTGAGAAATGACTTCCCAGTGGAAGTCCTGAGGTGCTGGCAAGATCACTGCAGGGGAGACTTCTGCCATCTGCAGCTCCGCATGTTTTCCACTTGGCAGCCCTGCCAAATATTTTGTCGGGACTATCAGGACGTTCTTTCTCCTGCTGGAAGCCAGGGAGGTCTCTGGGACAGTTTTGCATCCCCCACGTGCTCAGCCCTGCGGGGGGAGCGGGGCTTTGTGTTCCATCCCCAGGAACGTGCAGGGACCTGCCCGGAGCTGCCAGCTGGGAGATGCCTGAGCATGCAGGGAACACCCAGAGCCCGGGGATGCAGGGGCTGAGACCCTCACAGAAAACACAGAAATGCAGCAGGACCTGCCCCTGCCAGGCCCTGGGGTGTGCAGAGAGAGAGGTGAGGAGGAGCAGGGATGGAGAGATGATGATAAGGATTTGAACATCACTGGTTGGGCCCAGGGAGGGATTGTCCCACTCTGCTCTGCCCTGCGGCAGCCTCAGCTCCAGTGCTGGGGGCACTTTGGGCACCACGAGATCAGAAGGACCCAGAGCTGTTGGAGAGTGCCCAGAGGAGGGACAGGGAGCTGGGGAAGGGCTGAGGAGCAGCTGAGGGCACTTGGCTCGTTCAGCTGCAGCCCAGGAGACTGAGGGGAGGCTCCTCGGGGGCTGCAGCTCCTCCCCAGGGCAGGCACAGGGGCAGGGGCTGAGCTCTGCTCTGGCACAGGGACAGGAGCCCAGCAAGGGCTGCAGCTGTGCCAGGCCTTGGCATGGAGCTCAGGGCAAGGTTCTGCCCCCCGAGGCTGCTGGGCACTGCCCAGGCTGCCCAGGGAATGGTGCCAAGGCTGCCAGAGCTGCAGGAGCTCCCAGGGCTGCTCAGGGTGGGGGTGTTGGGGTGGCTGTGCAGGGACAGGGGCTGCACTGATGTCCCTGAGGGTCCCTTCCCACTCAGGATATCCCATGGTCTTTGGTTCAGTGATTCTGGAGCACCAGGAGAGGCTGAGGGAGCTGGGAAGGGGCTCAACCTGGAGAAAAGGAGGCTCAGGGGGGACCTTGTGGCGCTGCACAACTCCCTGACAGGAGGGGATAGCGAGGGGTTTGGGCTCTGCTCCCAGGGAACAAGCCATGGGACACAGCCTGAAATTGCCCCAGGAGATGTTCAGATTGGATATGAGGATAAGTTTCCTCACTGGAAGGGTGAAAGTTGATTCCAGCTGAGGCTTTACAACCAAAACCTGTGGCCCTCTGATTCCTTGTGAGGGCTGAGCTAGAACAGAGACCAGACAGAGCTAAAGCATAAAGCAGGGATTTATTGAAAGGCCTCAATGGATGCACCTTGGGCAGCACAAGAGCCCAGCCAGGGCTGCACCCAAGATGAATCAAAATGGTCACAAAATGCACAACTGGTCACAGGGTCTCTCACTTTGATCAGTTCTGCTCCATTTGCATATTTGAGTTAATTGTCTAATTCCAGCCCCTGCCCATGCAGTCCCTTCTTGTTTTTCTCTCTCCAGCCCATGCTGTTTGTGCTCTTGGGCCTGAGATTTGGATCATTTGTCCTTGGTCCCCAGCTGGAGCAGGAATTGTTTTGTCTCCCTGCTCTGTGCACAGAGCCCACCATCCCCTCTATGAAGCCCAGACTCACCCACGAAAGCAGCACAGAATCTGAAAAGTACAAAAACTCAAACCTGAGGTGTCACCTGCACAGAGCAGCGATGGCAGGTGACAGGGGCACTGTTCTTCTGGTGACTTTAGGAGCATCACCCAGGAGCTACAGGCACTCAGGGGCTGTTGTGTGTCCTGAAGGGCAGCAGGAGAGAGCCCACTGTGGGTAGAAGGGGATCCATGTGGGTCCTTTTTTCAGGAAAGCCTGAAAAATCTGCTGCTGCTGCTGCTGCCAAGTGCCCTCCCTGCACTGGCACAGCCCCTGAGCCCAAATTCCAGTCCCCTGCAGCCCCTGCTGTGTTTAGGTTGGATTCCATCAAAAATGAGGCCTGTGGGGCCAGCCTGGGGCTCAGAGCTCTTCCCCCAGAGATAAACTTTGACCTGGTGGAACAAATCCCAGGCTGGAGCAGCTGGAGGAGCAGAAACCCCTGTGGTGCTGTTTGTAGGGGCTGCCAGGGCTGCTGTGGGGCTAAGCAGCCCCTTGGGAGGGTCAGGGAGCACCTGGGGCCAAAAAGGGATCAAGCTGTGAGTTGTGGCGCCATGATAACCCCAATAACCCCAGAGTGGTTATAGGGTGATGTCAATTCCCCATTTTATACAAGAATAAAGAACCTTGAGGTTTTCATTCCTTAAAATAATGCAGCCCAGAAATGCTGTTGGGGTGGTGCAGCTGTGGGGACCTGCTCCCACTGTTTTCCCACTGCTTTCCTACTGTTTTCCCACTGCTTTCCTACTGCTTTCCTACTGCTTTCTCACTGTTCCCAGTGCTCCCACTGAGGTGCTGTTCTCACTTCTCCACAGCTCCCAGTGCTCCCAATTCTCCCACGTCTGAAAGATGTCAGTGGAAGGCCTGGTAGGGGGGGCTCTAAAAGTATTCCTCTCCCCGGGGAAAGTTGGAAGCAGAATTCTGTGTTTGTATTTATTTCTCCCTCAGAAAAGAAAGGGAAAAAAAAGGGATAAGGACACCTGAGCTTATAATTTGCAAAAGTTGGATGAGAAACCTGGAAGCCGCCGAGTCCTGCATCTTTAAAAGCAGTTAAATTCCTCTTCCCTGCACTAGGAGGCACCTTGAACCTTCCTCTTGGCCCCGAGCATCGCCCATCTGCTTCCTATTACCTTCCCCAGCGCTGCTGGAGCCGGCCCAGCAGCCGGGGAGTTCTGTCTGCAGCTGGGAGCAGCTCTCATCTCCCTGCTCCTTCTTCTCTCCTCGCTTCATCCCAGCTGGAATTTCACCCCTTTCCCAGCCCCTTCCTTCCCGGCACTGTTTGGGGTGGCAGGAGGTGAACTGGAGCGGTGGTGGCATTGTGCCCTGGTGTGGTGGCGTTGTCCCTTGGTGTCATTCGGGTTCACTCGGCCAAAGCCACCCTTGGCACCGGGAGCCGGGAGCGTCAGCCCGAGCCGAGCCTGCCAAGGACAGCGAATTCCTTGGGAAGGAGCAGATCAGAAGCGGCCCAAGCGAGGGAGGCACGAGACCAGAGAGGTCATGCCGTGTCCCCAAGCTGTCCCCAAGCTGTCCCTGAGTGTAGGAGCGTCGGGGTAGGACGGTGGGGACGGACGGAGATGAGAGATCTCTGCAGCCAGGTCGTGGAACTTTGGGGTTTATTGCAAAGGGCCTGGGTGCAGGGCCCTGCTGGGAGCTGCCAGCCACAGCTCAGAGTAGGCCCCAAAGAGGGAGAGAGAGATAAGAGAGTGGTAAAGAGAGAATGAGAGAGTAAAAGAGAGGATCAGAGGATGAGATTTGCATTACAATACAATAAATCTTCTTCTGGTCTTGGAATTTGGGGTTTATTGCAAAGGGCCTGGGTGCAGGGCCCTGCTGGGAGCGGCAGCCACAGCTCAGAGCCGGCCTGAGAGGAGAGAGAGGCAAAGAGAGAGAAGGCAAGAGAGTGGTAAAGAGATGAGAGAGTGAGGAAGAGTAAAGAGGGTAAAGAGAGAATAAAAGAGGACGAGGTTCCTGTTACAATACAATAAATCTTCTTCTGGTCGTGGAACTTGGGGTTTATTGCAAAGGGCCTGGGTGCAGGGCCCTGCTGGGAGCTGCAGCCACAGCTCAGAGCAGGCCCGAGAGAAGAGAGGGGTAGAGAGGTGAGAGGGTGAGAGAGTAAAAGGCTAAGAGTGTAAAAGGCAAGAGAGCGAAGTTCCCGTTACAATACAATAAATCATCTTCTGTGTTGAATATTCTAATTCTCACTAACCAATCTAGTACAATATACAAATCTTATAACATTTCCATACAGCCTATAAGAATCACTACATTACTACACTGTGTTACATTTTAAACCCTAAAAACTCCTCTTTGGGCCCCTTCTGCCAAGCTGGTAGGGTCTGCTCTGACCCTTGGGCCTGTCTGCAAGCAGAGGGTGTTGTTCCATCAAAAGGGGATTACCTTCAGCCAGCCACACCATTGTTTTCCCATTGTTCAGTAACTGAGGAATCTCAAAGCTTGCTTTGATTTCAATCTTGCTTATAGTTTCTATATTCTCAAAATCTTTTGCCAGACAATCATAAGGCTTTCCTGTTTCATCTTCCCCAACACCCAAGCTGCCCCAAGCTGTCCCAGCCTGGCCCGTGGCACCCCCCTGTCCTGCCGGGGCTCCGCGATCCTTGGGATCGTCCTGCAAGCTGCACAGTGGGGTTATGGAAAACTTGGTAGGGATGGAAGCACCAGAGTTCCTCTGGCTCCTGGGCCTTCCTCTTGGTGCTCCTCCTGCTCCTGGGAGCTGGATCTGCCCACGGGGAGAGAGCCAGGATCCACCTGTGTGGAGAACACCTTCCTCCAGGTGCTCCTGCTGCTCCTGGACTCTGGCAATGAAGCCCCTCTGGGAAGGGGCCGTGTTTTCCCCGCTGCCTGCAGGGAGGGATCGTAGCCGGGCCCTTCCCCCAGCCCGGCCCGCAGGAATTTTTTGCAGCTGTAATTCCTGCCTTGTGCTGCTCCCAGCGCTTCTCCTTCCCCCAAGGTCAAGGCTGCGGGCTCCTGGCACCGGGGCTGCTTCCCAGCCACAGTTCCAGGGGATGCTGAGGGGCCGGGAAGGGCAGAGGGGACACGGGGAGGGTCATGGAGAGGCAGGGGGAGGATGGGAAGCCTGGAGGAAAAGGGTTTGACAGCTGGAAAACAGGGGAAATCAGTTGTGTGAAGCCCAGGAGAAAATACACTTGTCTTGGTTTGGAAAGACAGGAGTCTGCTAAGGAAGGCAGGAGCTTCCCCTGAAATGGAGAATGTAAATCCTCCCCACTCCTCCAAATTGCTATAAATTTTAAATCAAGGGAGCTCTCAGGCAAAAATATGGGAGCAGGAAATAACAGTTCCTTAATAGAGAAGAAAAATAAAGAGATAAAATAAACAATGCAGTACACTAGAACAACAGTGACAGAGTCAGAACACAACCTGACACCCTGTGGGTCAGGCTGTTGGCAGCAGTCCCATTGGAATTGTGGCTGCAGCCCTCCTGCAGTGTCAGGGGTGGTTCTGTTGGAGCAAGGGGGTCCTGTAGAGAAGGATGTATTCTTCCTCTGAAGATCCAGTGGAAGAAGAGGCAGCTGCTGTTCCTCTGGGGAATCCCATGGAGAAAGCTGTGCTGGTGTCTCAAAAACCGCTGGATTATATCCAGGCAGGAATGCTTGGCTCCTCCCTCTGGGCTCACATCTCCCAGTGGGATGCTGTAGTTCTTATCAGCCATGCAGGGACATTCCATAATCTGTTATCAGCAGATGTCCCCTCCCAAGAGAAGAGTGATTGTGGTCATAAGAGAGAGATAAGGCAAACTGCTCACTTGACAAAGATAATCTGCCATACAGATGGCAATTGAAAATATCTTGCATTGCAATCCTCAACAACACTTTAGCTGGGCTCTGTGGGGTTTGGAGCTGTGACAGGATTGAAAAGCTGGAATCACAAGCTTTGGGAGATGCTGGAAAATGCAGATTTAGGAGAGGGTTTTGCTTGCAACTTCTCCCTTTTCCAGCTCAGTTTCCTCAGCCCCCACCTGCCTTTCCTAGCCCTGGCTGTGCCCTCACTGTGGCACCACAGGTGATGCTGTCACTAGATCTCAGCATCCTCTTTTTGGGGTGGAATGGGGCAGAATTCCTGCCTCAACCCTCTTCTCCCCACTCCCTGATTCCCCTTACCTGTCCCAGGGAAAGGAGCAGCCCAAGGTGGGAGTTGCCCCTTTCATTCTCAGGGCCACTCACAGTTTTGGAGGACACCTCTTGTTGTGTCTGGGCTTTGCAGAGGAAAACCTGGCAAGTGGCCCCAAATGGGACTGGGGAGTCCAGACTGAGGCCCCACTGAGGATCTTTGGCCATTCTTAACTGTAAATAAGCAGTGAAAACTCTTAATCTTTATATTATGCAACTCTGAGTTATGTTTAAAGCTGTGTGTTTCATCTCCCACTGTTTCTGACTAGTAGGGGAAAAGAACATTAATTTAGGTTAATGGCTTTAAGCCGAAGGAGGGGAGATTTAAATGAGATTTTAGGAAGAAATCCTTCCCTGTGAGGTTGCCCAGAGCAGCTGTGGCTGCCCCTGGATCCCTGGAAGTGTCCCAGGCCAGGTTGGATGGGGCTTGGAGCACCCTGGGGTAGTGGAAATTGTCCTGCCCCTGTGGAAGGAGATAAGCTTTAAGGTCCTTCCCAACCCAAACCATTCTACAATTTCCATGATAAATTTGGGGTAGGAATCATCTCCTGGATTTGCCCTTGTATCTCTCCTATACCACCTGTACTGGGTGTCATTCCTGCAGCACAAATACCATTCATGGCACAGTAAAGATGGGAAAACAGGAGCAGAAATTAATTTTCAGGGATTCAGATTCCCATAAGGACACGGAGGGGAGCAGGGCAGATCCCAGGAGGACCCAGCTCCCCTGCCCTGGGCTGTTTAAACCATCAAGGCAGGGGTTAAGCATTACTGGATGAGGACCACACACAGGCCCTGGCCGCTGACACCTTTGCAAAGAGCGTCCTCCTCCCATCTCCAGCCTCTTCCCATGCTTGAGAGCTCATCCCATGCTCCCAGGGAGCTCATCCTGCTTTTTCCAGGAGCTCATCCTGCTATTCCTGAGAGCTCATCCTGCCTTTCCCAGGAGCTCATCCTGCCATTCCAAGGGAGCTCATCCCATCTTTTCTGGGGATCTCATCCCGCCTTTCCCAGGAGCTCATCCCAGGGGGCTCATCCTGCCATTCCCAGGAGCGCTTCCTGCCTTTCCTGGGGTGCTTATCCCGCCTTCCATGGGGAGCTCATCCCATTCTTTCCTGGCAGCTCATCCTGCCTTTCCCAGGACCTCATCCTGCCTTTCAAGGGAGCACATCCCGGAGAGCTCATCCTGCCTTTCCCAGCCCTGCTCCAGCCCATGGGATCTGCCACCCCTGCAGGGAGGTTTGGGTTTGGCTGCTGGGTCATGCCCTGCAGCGTCACCCTTGGGACATTTGGGATTCTCTGGGATGTGCTGCACTTATCCCGTACTCATTGGGTGGGTGGGTAAAAAGAAAACCCCACAGGCTTTGTACAAGTCCCCAGCACGATTTGAGTTTGATGTAATCGCCTCAGACCGAGTAGAAATTCTCTGCAAGCCAGGAATCTTTCACCAGAGCAATTAGCAGAGCGTTTTAAAGAACAAATGCGATTGGAATCTCGGGATCCATTTGTGGATGGGGTTGAGGGTGAGTTCCCTGAATGAGTTCTTTGTTTTCCATCACTTTTTTAGGTTCAGCCAGCACACTTTGAGAGCAAGTGCTCTTCCCTCAGTGCAGTGACAGTCCTTAAAGTGTGTTTGAAATCCAAAGAGGATTTCTGGGTTGCTGCTCACCACTCCCTGCCAGTGCTGTTATTTCCTGCTCTCTTTAAGGGATCAGGGGACCCAGGGCACTCTTAGGGCTGCTTTTCCTGGAGGGTGCTGCAACAGGATAAAGGATTCCCATTGATCCTGAGCTCCTTTCCACAGGTAGAAGCTGGGAGAACCCCTGAGTGCAGTGCAGAGCTGATGGGGTTAATCCACCCTCAAACCCTTCTCATCTTTTTCTTCTCTTTTCCTCTCTTTCCATCCCACTCCTGCCTCCTCCAGGACCCTGCTTTCCTCATTCCCCTGCCTGCCTCGAGTCCTTCTCTTCCATCCCTTCACTCATCCCCCTCTCCCCTGTGACAGCGTTCACAGGGGTGTGAGGATGAGGGAAAAGACGAGGATCTGACTCCATGTTTCAGAAGACTTGATTTAGTATTTTATGATATATATTATATTAAAACCATACTAAAAGAATAGAAGAAAGGATTTAATCAGAAGGCTAGCTAAGAATAGCAAAAAAAGGAATGAATAACAAAGGTTTGTGGCTCAGACAGAGTCCGAGCCAGCTGACTGTGATTGGCCATTAATTAGAAACAACTCTATGAGACCAATCAAAGATCCACCTGTTGCATTCCACAGCAGCAGATAATCAATGTTTACATTTTCTTCTTGAGGTCTCTCAGCTTCTCAGGAGAAAAAATCTTAAGGAAAGGATTTTTCATAACAGATGTCTGTGACATTCCCCTGCAGGGGCGATGCCGGGGCTGGGGACGAGCCCGTGCTGACCCCGCAGTGCTGGCCTGGCACTGCCCACCCCTGCCAGCCTCAGGAGAGCACAGAGCAGCCAAGGATGCCTGCGGAGGGACCCGGGACTCCTCTCTGGACATAAGGGGTGGCCGAGGGAGAGACATGTGGGGACAGCGCCCTCCCAGCCGGCACAGATCTCCCTGCTCCGACACGAGCGGCGCTGACCATGGCCACAGCTTGGAGGCTCCTCACCTGGACCCTCACCCTCGGCCTGGCCGGGGGCACCTTCCCCGGCTTCCCCTTCCAGTCACAAGGTAGGGATGGGGTGGGATGGGATGGGATGGGATGGGATGGGATGGGATGGGATGGGATGGTGAAGTGTGTAAGAGCCTGAAAGAGAGATGCAAGGCTCCAGGTGGCTCTTCAACATGCAGTTTATTGTGTCCAAGATGTTACAGCAGTCCAGGGTCATGGGTGACAGAGCTTGTGCCTGCAGCTGTCAGCTCCAGCTGAAGGCAGGCCTGGAGACACTTTGGTTTTAAAGTATATGCATTATATACTTTTCTTTTGGTTACAATGCATTAGATACTTTTCTTTGCTTAGCATCTTAATACAGTAGAACTAATCTATACCTTAACTTTTATCTATAGCCTATCATAACTACTGTAATTACCATATTTATGTTATCATTCTCCAATCACTAAAAGTCAGTACATTACAGTCTAAGCTAGAAGTTGTTTTTCAGTTTTCTTGCAGTAGAAAATTCTGAGACCTTTTTTATACTTGTCACATTTGCTGACTTGTTTGCCTGTGCTGTCTTTCTGCTTGGTAAAAACATCTTCTTGTTTGAGGTGGGTTTACCCTTTGCTGTAAGTCATAAAAACCCCTTCTAACTAACACACCCTTTGGCTCCTTGGTTATCCAGTAAGACTGGCTCAGCAATTCTTTTCTTCTATATCACAACTTGCTTCCATCTCTATCCTTTCTTCAGACTCTACATTCAAAAATCTTCCTGCCAAGCACACATATCTGTGAGACTTTTTGTCAAACTTTCATCCTTCCCAACAGTAGTGGTTTTGGTTGTGTCCAGAGTGACATCCCTGAGGAGATGCAGTGTCCAGCCCCACAGCACCACCAGCTTCTCCCACACCACCCCACCCTCAGCTCTGGACACATTTTTCCTCCTGGAAATGCTTTTCAGGTCAGGATCAGAGCCTCCAGCCCTGAGTCCCAGGTGCTTTGTAGCCACGGTGAGCACAAACCACCCTATGATTCACTCTTTTCCAAGCCCAAGTGGACTGCAAAGAGGCAAAAAGGAAAACAAAACACTTCCGACAGCAAATTTTTCCAAGCTTGAAGTAATTTCTGAGTGCAAAAAGTCACCCTTGTTTGCCCAGCCCCATCACAGGGAGGTGCTGGGATGGAGGAAAAGCTGAAGCATGGGAAGTTAAAGCCCTAATAGTTAATTCTGGCCAGAGGTGCCAGGAGTGTTTATGATTGGGAAGAATGGGAGCTCAGCCCTAATCCCAGAAAGTGGAAGGGCTGTCCCATTCCTGGTGGCCAAGGAAACCACTGTGTCAGGCTCCCACACTGGAAAACAGAGGAAAAGGAAACTTTCCAGTGCTGCCCTGTGGTGAGAGTGCAGTTTGGAGCTGGCTGAGTTTCTGATGGCTGGGAAGGCTCTGAAGGTGAGGGCTGGCAAAATTCAAAATTCAGCCACCCTGGAGCAGCCAGGCTCCTCCTGCCTGCTTAGGAAACATCAACAAGTGGGATGCAGAAAGCACAGGAAGATTTTTCCAGAAGGAACAGAGGGAAAATCTCCTCCCACGAGGGCTCAGGAGGCTCAAATGCTCCAGGCATGAGGAGTTCAGGAGGACACTCAGTGAGAAGATGTCATGGTCCAGCACATGAATATTTCCCTTTTCAGCCCAAGCCTCCGGGGCTGAGGGCTGTCAGACAAAGCCAGATTGTCAGTTCCTTTGCTTCTTTTCTGCCTCTGTCAGGGTCAGGATTGAAAGCACTCAAGACAGTATTTCTTGTTCTGACTCAGATGTTTTTAGTTCTTATCTATGTCACAGTCTCACAAACTCTGAGTTTTACAGGACTTCACTCTAACAAACTAAAAATGGAGCTCCATCTCTCTCTCTACAAGGCCTTTTAAGGATAAACTGTCCAATTAAGAAATGACACCTAAATTATTTTTAATTTTAACCCAATAACCAACTACCCGTGGCCCACAATGTGGACTTTTTTATCCAATTACACAATTATCCATTACCTGCAGAGGAAAAAGCTGCATTCCAAAAACTGCTATCCCAAGGTTCTGCAGGCTGCAGTATTTGGGGAATTTCCCAGGATCCTGCAGGCTGGGCAGAGCCTTGGGATCCCAATTTTTGGAATGCTGTGGCAGGACCATGACCCTCCACCTGCACTGCACTCGGACTGGCATTGCTGGTTGCCCAACTCCCTTTTCAGGTTGAGTCTTGGTTTTGAAAGCCAGGTTTCTGCTCAGGAAGGCAGGAGCCTCCCCTGAAATGGCAAGTGTAAACCCCCTCCCTCCAAATTGCTATACATTTTAAATTAAGGAGCTCTGAGGTAAAAATATGGGAGCAAGAATAACAGTTTTTTATTAGGGAAGAAAATAATAAGATAAACAATGCAATAAACTAAACTAACACTGATAGGGTCAGAACACAACCTGACACCCTGTGGGTCAGGCTGTTGGCAGCAGTCCCATTGGAATTGTGGCTGCAGCCCTCCTGCAGTGTCAGGGGTGGCTCTGCTGGAGCAGGGATCCTGTAGAAAGGTGCAGTCTCTTCCTCTGAAGATCCAGTGGAAGAAGAGGCAGCTGCTGTTCCTCTGGGGAATCCAGTGGAGAAGCTGTGCTGGTGTTCCAGAATCTCCAGATTATATCCAGGCAGGAATGCTTGGCTCCTCCCCCTGGGCTCACATGTCCCAGTGGGATGCTGTAGTTCTTATCAGCCATGCAGAGACATTCAATAGCTGTTATCAGCAGATGTCTGCCCAGAGGGAGAAGTGGAAGAGATAAGGAAAACTGCCTACTTGACAAAACACAACTGCCATACAGATGGCAAATAGAACAAAATTTGCTTGACAATCCAGGACACCCAGGATCCTGCAGGCTGGGCAGAGACTTGGGATCCCAATTTTCGGAATGCTGTGGCAGGACCATGACCCTCCACCTGCACTGCACTCAGGCTGGCATTGCTGGGCGTCCAACTCCCTTTGCAGGCTGCATTTCCAATACGTGTCCTTCCCTCCCCAGAGGAATTCCTCTCCAGCTTGGATCACTATGAGATCGCCTTCCCCATCCAAGTGGACCAGAACGGCGATTTCCTCACCTTCGACATGCGCCGCCAGCTGAAGCCGCGGCCGCGGCGCTCGCTGCCCTACGAGCCCTCGGAGCAGCAGGTCTTCTACAAAGTCTCTGCCCACCACACCCAGTTCCTGCTCAACCTCACCCTGCACTCCAACCTGCTGGCTGAGCACTTCACCGTGGAGTACTGGAAGCGGGATGGCATGGACTGGCAGCACGACTTCCACGAGGACTGCCACTACGCCGGGCACCTGCAGGACCAGTACCTCAGCTCCAAGGTGGCCATCAGCAACTGCAACGGGCTGGTGAGTCTGCCTTGCCTTGGCTTGATGGGGGCAGGGCCAGCTGTTTTGGTCCTCCAGCAGGTGGATCCATGTGGTGGGAAAAGCTTGGGGTTGGTGGCAAGCTTTATATTTAATATATTTTTTTTAACTCCACTTATTTCTATATTTCTATATTTCTATATTTCTATATTTCTATATTTCTATATTTCTTTATTTCTTTATTTCTATATCTCTATATCTCTATATCTCTATATCTCTAATTATATTGTATTATATATTATATATTATATATTATATATTATATATTATATATTATATATTATATATTATATATTATATATTATATATTATATATTATATATTATATATTATATATATTTATTTTATATATCTATTTATATATACATAATACTTGTATTTTTACATAAATTGTATATTATATATAATATATTTTATATATTATATATAATATACAAAATTTATATTATATATTTATTATATATAATATATTATATTATGCTATATTTATGTATTTATCATATATTATATTATATTTTATTTTATATGTATATATTTATATTATTTTATATATTATAGATAATATTTTATGTTTAAAATATTATATATAATATTTTATATGAAGAAAGTATACAAAACATATGTATAAATTTTATACACAGTATAATATTAATATGTTGATATAAATATATAATTTTATATAATTTTATATTAATACAATATATTATATAAAATATATATAATATCTATAAAATACATATAAATTTTTAATAATATAGATTTTATATTTTTATATACATACTTATCTTATATTTATTATATTTTATATTTATTATTCCAAACTGTCATTATGATCAGCAGAGATGCAGATATCCCTCAGACATCCATAGGCGTTCCTGATCTCTGCTGATATCTGTGTCACTTCCAGTCCAGTTTCTGGGCATTTTCCCATTGATTTTGGTTGGAATGTGATAATCCTGACTCTCTGGGGATACCCAGACCTGGCTCTCGCCAGGTTTTTCCAACAACAACAGCTAAGAATATTTTTCTGTGCTGGTGAAGAAGAAGTAAGGGAGGGCAGGGATTTCACAGGGCCACAAGTGCATCCAGATCCTTCCAGTTGCAGATGCACTCCTGGGGATCCCAGGTGCTTCTGTCCATGTTTCAGGAGATACAAAATGCTGATTCTGAGGGAAAAAAAAACCCTGAAATAATCGGTTTTTCAATATGAAAAATGAAACATCAAGAAGGGAGCAAGGTGGCATTTCCTCAAAATCAGCAAGGCTGCAGGAAGAAGGGTGGGAATGGTTGATTTTCCAAGTCCTGATAGCTCAAATTGAACATCCCAGTCCTAAATATCAGCAAGGAATCTTAGTGGTGGACATCAGTGCAAGAACAGCTGAGCTCTGGACTAAATTGCTCAGAGAGAGAGAGATCTTGGAAGATCTTTAGGAACAGGCCAGACAAAAGCCTCTCAAAAACCCTTCAGGTATGATTCATTAGCTCTCCCAGCCCTGGGAATAGACTGAGGGCTTCCATCCCTATTTTTCTGTGATTTTCTGATTTTTCTGGCTTGCACAGCACATTCCCTGAGCTGCCAGATGGAGGGATGGAGCAAACATACCCCGTGAGTGAATCCCAAGGCTGATGGCTCCCTTGGAGGGGTAGAAAAAGCCTCTCAGGGCCAGGTTCATATTTCTGCTCCAGCCTCACCTCCTGGAAGCATTCAAAGAGCTTCCAAAGGGGAATGAATTCCCATTTGATTTATTGCTGGGTGACTCTGCCAGAACAGTGCTGTGGGTTATTAACAGAAAATGAGAATCTGACTCATTTTATATCACAGAGTCTGAAGATTCCAGCTCACAGCCAACAACCCCGAGCTGCACAAACCCCTGAGCTGCACAAACTCCTGAGCTGCACAAACTTCCAGAGCCCTTTGTTTGGACATGGGAGCTCTGCTCCAGTCCCAGGGAATTTCGTGGTGCTCACAAAGGCTGAACTGGCCCTGCAGCCCTTGGAACTGGGAGAATTCCATCCCCAGGCCGTGTTTAGCTCTGGAGAGGCACCAAGGCCTGTCTGGAGGAGAATGCAGCCAGGCACAGAGAGGGACAGTGGGTCATCCAACAATCTCTCCTCTGCCTGAACTCTGTCCTTCTGCCCTCCGGAGGGATGGACACAGAGAGGATGGGGGAGGAAGGCTTTGGGGTCACTGAGGACAGTGGGGCTGGGGATTGGAGCAAGAGGAGTCTGGAATGTTTTTAGCTGGATTTGGGCAAGAGGAGTCTGGAATGTTTTTAGCTAGAGGTAGAGGTTTTTAGGAAGAGAGGAATGTTTTTAGCTAGGTCTGGAATGTTTTTAGCTAGAGAGGGGGCTGGATTTGCCATGAGAGATGTTTTGCAGTGCTCTGGGTGACCAGGAGCTGCTGATCCACTCGTGGCATCCCCCATCCCCAGCAGGTTCTGCTCCAGGAGGGCATCACCCATCCTGGAAGGGACAGGAGAGGGCCTCAGGTGCAGGTTCCTGCGGAGGGGGCACTGCACTGCCCCACCTTTGCTGCATGGGCACCTGGGCGCTGTGGTGGTGACTGGGCACAAACTGAGCTGGTTATGGGGTGAGCTGAGCACAAGGAGGAGGGAAAGGATGACTGTGAACACAGTAATGAGCTCCAGCCATCCTCCTGCTCTCCAACTCCCACATCCTCAGGAACTCCCATGCCTGCAAGGTTTGGTTTTGAACCTCTTTGTGTCAGAGGAACAGCCAAAAGGCCAAATCTTCATCAGACAATCCCAGAATGGTTTGGGTTGGGATGGACCTTAAAATTCATCTCATTCCACCCCCTGCCATGGGCAGGGACATGTCCCACAGTCCCAGGGTGCTCCAAGCTCTGTCCAGCCTGGCCTTGGACACTCCCAGGGATCCAGGGGACAGCTTTCCTGGGGAGCCTCCTGAGCCCAGCACGAACAGAAGTGTCTGGAGGGACCCAGGCACCACATTCCTTAGAGAAACTCAGTGCCAGGAGCTGGGATGGAGCTGGTGTTGGGCTCCCAGAAACTTCTGGTGTTGCTCAGACCTTTTAGGTCAAGGGAATGTTGCTGTGAGCGTGGAGAGGAGGGACCCTGCAAGTATCTGGTGGGTTTGGTGATGACACCACGGGGATCTGCTCCTCCTGGCTGTCACTGCCTCGCAGGACAGGTGAGGAGGTGAGGAGGAGGATGGACCCAGATGGGGAGGATGGACCCAGATTGGGAGGAACAGATCCAGATGAGGAGGAACAGATGCTGATGAGGAGGATGGACTCAGATGGGGAGGAACAGATCCAGATGGGGAGAAACAGATCCAAATGGGGAGGATGGACCCAGATGAGGATGGACCCAGGTGAGGAGGATGGATGCAGACAAGGAGGATGGGTCCAGATGAGGAAGATGGACCCAGATGGGGAGGAACAGATCCACATGGGGAGGATGGACCCAGATGGGGACGATGGACACAGATGAGGAGGGATAGACCCACATGAGGAGGAACAGACCCAGATGAGGAGGATGGACCCAGGTGAGGAGGATGGACACAGATGGGGAAAATGGACCCAGGTGAGGAAGATAGACCCAGATGGAGAGGAACTGACCCAGATGAGGAGTCCATTCCTCCTTATCTGGAGGAATTAGGAGGAATGGACCCAGATGACCTCTCAGTCACACAGCTCTGGCCCCAGGCCATGGCTGTGCCTCTGCCAAGTGTGGTATGAGCTGACAGTGCAAACCCTCCTTGCTCTGCAGCTGACCTGTGTGAATCACACACAGGATATCCACTGCAGCTCCCCCACAAACCACAGAGCTCCCTCAGGACCTCTCACCACCCCCTTCACCAGCCCTGTGTCACGTCCATGTCCAGCCCTCACAGCTAAGTCCTTGGAGTCAGCACTAGGACAATTCCCAGGCTCCTGTGGCATCCAAGCCTTGCTGTTGGAAGGTGAGACGGAGTAGAAATTCTCTAAAGTAGAAATCCATTTTGATTTAGGTGAAACGTACATCTTTGAGTTGAGTGTGTAGTAAGAAAACATAGCTATGTAGCCTGACTGCAAAAGCCTAGGCTCAGAGAAACTGCTTCAGTGAAGGACAGAAATAAGGGGGGGAGACAGAGAGTGATAGAGAGAGACAGAGAGACTCGAGGTAGAGGTTTTTAGGAGGAGAGGAATAGTTTTAGCTAGGTCTGGAATGTTTTTAGGTTGACCTGCTGTGACAGCAGGTCAACCTAACCTAGGAATTCTTTCTGGTAAAGAAGAAATAGCAGCAAATGTTACTAGAAATTCGTAAAAATGAATATGTATGAACCTATTGTGAAATTTTATGCATATGTATCTGAGAGGGGGATAAAAAGGGATCTGAAGTTCACAGAGGTACGAATGTCTTTTAAGGAGAGTAATCTCCACATGCATCTGGCACTGTAATGAACATACCAGCTTTACAACTTTCACAAAGTTGTGGAGTTTTTGGTTATCTCCGCAAAACAAAGGTGCCAGGCAGGTGTGGAGCCTCTGCAGAGCTGGAGTGAGAGCATCCCTTTGGCATTGGGATGGATTTGGGGCAAGACTCGCTCTGCCCCCGGGCTGGGGATGACCTCCTTCCCCCATCCCACACCACAAAGCTTTTCCAGCTGGCTCTGCCGGGCTCCCCTGGCCTCGGGAACCTCACAGTGCCTCGCTTGTGCTTGGAAAGTGGAGCTGAGCCAAGAGCAGCAGAGCCTGGGGCAGGAGGAAATCCCCCGGCACTCGGGAATGCTCACACAGTGAGGCATTGAGCTCGGCCAGGGAGGGGACAGGGACAGCCCTGGCAGTGACAGTGCCCAGAGAGGGGACAGGGACAGCCCTGGCAGGGAGTGACATGTGACTGTGTTCACAGGGGTCTGAGGATGATGGAAGAGATGAGGATTTGACTCCATGTTTCAGAAGGCTTGATTTATCATTTTATGATATATATTACATTAAAACTATACTAAAAGAATAGAAGAAAGGATTTCATCAGAAGGCTAGTGAAGAATAGAATAAGAAAGAATAACAGAAGTTTGTGGCTCGGACTCTCTGTCTGAGCCAGCTAAGCTGTGATTAGCAATTAATTAGAAACAACTAACATAAGTCAAAGATCCACCTGTTGCATTCCACAGATTTATGAAAATCCTTTTCTTTGGATTTTTCCTCCTGAGAAGCTGAGAGGCCTCAGGAACAAAATGTAAACAATGATTATCTGCTGCAGTGGAATGCAACAAGGTGGATCTTTGATTGGCCCATGTTGGATGTTTGCAATTAATGGCTAATCACAGTCAGCTGGCTCAGACAGAGAGCTGAGCCACAAACCTTTGTTATCATTCCTTCCTATTCTATTCTTAGCTAGCCTTCTGATGAAATCCTTTCTTCTATTCTTTTAGTACAGTTTTAATGTAATATATATCATAAAATAATAAATCAAGCCTTCTGAAACATGGAGTCACATCCTCGTCTCTTCCCTCATCCAAGAACCCCTGTGAACACGGTCACACCAGAGAAGGGGTTTGGCTCTGCTGGTGGCCTCTGCTTAATCAGCCTTCAGATTTTAAATATTTGGGGTGCTTCCCAAAACCTCTGGGGATTTACCCCTCTCTGCAGCTCCAATTCCCAGCTGCTGGGGATGGTCCTGAACTGCTTTTTGGCTGTTTTGGGAAGGCCAAGCTCAGAGCTGAGTGCTGCTGTGCTTGAAGGGCTTTTTGGGATCCCACAGGGATCCCACTGAGACCGAGTGGGTGGAATAGGAAACAACTCATTCATAACTCAGCAAGGCAATGCTGTGATTTCCAGAGGACTTTAGTGAACGCAGATGTCCCAAGGCATCCACCACCATCTGGATGGGTTTTCCTCTGCTCTGTGGCTTCCTGTAGTTCAATGTTTGTGCAGGATTCCTCCTCAGATTTTGTCAGCCCCCAGAAATTTGGGGTTAATCTGCAAAAACCTCACCATGAGAAGCCACCAGGTTCTCTGTGCACCTCTGGTGTTGCCTCCCCTCTTGCTGTAGTTGAGACAGAGACAATACAAAGCAACACTGCATTTTCAGAAGGCTTCAAACATGTTTTTGTTATAGCATGCATGCTTTTTATACATTTTTACAAAGCTCATATGAGGTTAATCAGCAAAAACCTCACCGTGAGAAGCCACCAGATTCTCTGTGCACCTCTGGTATTGCCTCCCGTCTTGCCATAATTGAGACAGAGACAATACAAAGCTACACTGCATTTTCAGGGGGCTTCAAACCTGTTTTTATTATAACTTTTCATACATTTTTACAAAGCTCATAAGTTTACACTTTACTCACTGGCAATGAGATACAGACAAAGTGTTTATTGGAATAGTTGCAGGTTTTTCTTATTTATCCTTCTTTCTTTCTTGGTTTTTATGCCAACAACCTTGGTAGAAAATTCTTTCAGGGGTAAACATGGATTCTCTTCTCAAACTTCTCTCTGGCTCCCAGAAATGGCTCTAAAACCTCTTGCACCCCCTCTGTTCCCTCCTGCAGCACGGGGTGATCGTGGCAGATGAGGAGGAATATTTCATCGAGCCCCTGAGCCCTGGAGCCAACGTCAGCATGGGGGGAGAGGGCAAGGGCAGCCCCCACGTGGTGTACAAGCGCTCATCCCTGCAGTACCCTCACATGGATGCAGCCTGTGGAGTGATGGGTAGGTGCCCCCATCATATCCTCCTCAAATCCAGCCCAAAACCCCCTGGGGAAATCCTGGCAAAGAACCAAATTTATCTCCTAAATTTGAGATTTTCTTGGGTTTGTTTTTACCTCTTTCTGGTGGTCTGGGCTTTGGGAAGATCCTGTCCTCTCCTCCTCGCAGCAGGGCTTGAAAATTTGTAAATAGAGCATGGAATGGGAGAGGGAAGAAAACAAACCTCTTGTTTTTCTTCAGAAGAATCCTCCCAGATTTGGCCAATTTGCAGAGGATTGGGAAATCACAGCTCACGTGTGCTCAGCACAGCCTTGGCTTTGGGGTTTTTGTCCATGTTGGGATAACTCTGCTGCTGATGTGGAAAAGGCCCTTGGAGGGGGGGATGTGGGGCCTGGCCCATCACAGGGGACTCTGGGGGATGTTTGGGGACAATGATGACAGCACATGTCTTGGTTTGGAAAGACAAGAGTCTGCTAAGGAAGGCAGGAGCCTCCCCTGAAATAGAGAATGTAAACCCTCCCCACCCCTCCAAATTGCTATAAATTTTAAATCAAGGGGCTCTCAGGCAAAAATATGGGAGCAGGAAATAACAGTTCTTTAATAGAGAAAGGGGGGAAAAAAGGATAAAATAACAACGCAGTAACCAAAACAACACTGACAGAGTCAGAACCCAACCTGACACCCTGTGGGTCAGGCTGTTGGTGGCAGCCCCATTGGAATTGTGGCTGCAGCCCTCCTGCAGTGTCAGGGGCGGTTCTGCTGGAGCAAGGGGGTTTTTAGAGAAGGATGTTTCTGTAGTAAAGGATGTATTCTTCCTCTGAAGATCCAGTGGAAGAAAGAGGCAGCTGCTGTTCCTCTGGGATATCCAGTGGAGAAGCTGTGCTGATGTTCCAGAATCTCCAGATTATATCCAGGCAGGAATGCTTGGCTCCTCCCTCTGGGCTCACATCTCCCAATGGGATGCTGTAGTTCTTATCAGCCATGCAGTGACATTCAGTAGCTGTTATCAGCAGATGTCCCCTCCCGAAGGAGGAGTGAATGTGGTCACTCAAAGAGAGAGATAAGGCAAACTGCCCACTTGACAAAGATAATCTGCCATAGAGATGGTAATAGAAAACAACTTGCATTGCAGTCTTCAACAGCACATCAGCCCCATTTCTGCACCTACACGGCTTTGACCTCCAAAAGGACCCACAAATACCAGCTCTGGCCTCTCCCCATGAGACCTCCTGGTCCTTGCCCTTCCCACCAGTCTGTCCCAGAGTCTGGCTGGAATCCTGTGTGAGCAGGCAGAGTTTCACCATCTCCCCAAAATGCTGCAGGATGCTCCTCCCTCAGTTCAGAGAGGCTCTGTAGGGCTGAGGGAAGTTGCCATCCCTACCTTTTCAGTTTGGATCAGTTTGTGGGAGCAGACCAGAGCTGGCCCTGATTGCTCCTGGCTTCTCTCCAGGCTCAGAGCAAGGTTTTGGGGTCAAAAATCCTGCCAGGGACTGGGAGTGACTGGGGGGGACTGGGAGGGACTGACACCCTGTTTGGGTGTCACTTCAGGGTGTCCATCCCTCACTGCCCCAGCAATGACACTTGGCCAGATGAGGAGGCACTGTCACCTCCTCTGAGTGTCCCCAGAGCCACCAGCACCTCTGGAGCTACCCTGTGCTTCCCTGGCCCTGCCCATCCATCTCCCAAAGCCCTGCTGGATGCAGACTCCCCTCCTGCTGACTCCTTGCCACATTCCCCAGCTTCCAGAAATAATTCAGCCCTCTCCTAATTGCTTCTTGGAAAGCAGAGATGTGCAGGGGGAGCCAAAGTTTAGAACAACCACAGCACAACAGCTCCAGCAAGGCCACCCTGTGGCTGGACATGTCCTGTCCTGCCCTGCCCAGCATTCCTGGGCTCTGAGCACCTCCAGGAGCTCCTCTGGATCTCTAAAGGAGCTGGAGCTGGGAGGGTTTGGGGCTGCTTGAGGTTTTGGGGCTGCCTGAGGTCTGCCCCATGACTGGATGTGATGAACCTCAGAGCAGGTTAGGAAACCTAACCTAACCTGGGAGGGTCTGGGAGCAACTGGGAGCGACTGGGACAGAGCAGCTTTGTACTGGGAGGGACTGGGAGTGATTGGGAGGCACTGGGACAGAGCGACTTTGTACTGGGAGCCGGCAGCTTCTCCCAAGGGCATCCCAACCATCCTGAGGGCATCACAACCATCCCAAGAGCATCCCAACCATTCCAAGGACATCACAGCCATCCTGAGGGCATCCCAACCATCCCGAGGTCATTCCAACCACCCTGAGGGCATCCCAACCACCCCGAGGGCCTCACAACCATCCTGAGGGCATCTCAACCATTCCAAGGGCATCCCAACCATCCCAGGGGCATCCCAACCATCCCAAGGTCATTCCAACCATCCCAAGGGCATCACAACCATCCCGAGGTCATCCCAGCCATCCTGAGGGCCTCACAACCATCCCGTTCCCTCCCCAGATGAGAAGCCCTGGAAGGGGAGGCACTGGTGGCTCCGGACACTGAAACCCTCCCCGCTGAAGCCCTCAGGCAACCACAGCCAGCGGGGCCAGCTGCCCCTGAAGAGGTCGGTGAGCACCGAGCGCTACGTGGAGACCCTGGTGGTGGCTGACAAGATGATGGTGGGCTACCATGGCCGCAGGGACATCGAGCAGTACATCCTGGCCATCATGAATATTGTAAGTGTTACACCCACACCAGGAGCCTCGTGGGCTGGGGGAGAACTCCTGTTCATCACCCTGTCAGGAGAATTAATCCACAAACATCAGAGGTTTGTGTCCAAAAAGGAGACAAACCTTTTGCTTTATTAAAATAAAGGGAGAGGCCATGGGGCCTCTCAAATTTTTGGAGGATGCAGCCACCTTTTAATCCCAATTTCCCTTCTCTTTCCCAATTTCTGAAGTACTTGAGAGGTTCAGACTTCCCAATACACCTGATACCAAAGATTCCCCTCTAATCTATAACCCTCCTTTTTAATTTTAATTCTTACGGAATTTAGGGGTTTTTCCCCATTGTTTCTTTCATCTTTCAATATCCAATTTCATTTATCAGCAAACCTACAATTTGTTTGTGAAGGTAAATATCATTTGCCACTCATCAATTAGCGGAATCCTTCCTGTTGTTTCTTTTACCTCCTAGTGCTGGTTTTATCTACCAGCAGCCCCACAGTTTGTTTCTAAAGACAAATCTGTCATTCTTTTCAACCCCTAAAGCAGAAAGGGAAAAGGAGATTCTCCTGTATGAAGCAGGATGGGAAAATGGGATCTGTTCCAGGCTGGCAGTGGCTTCTCCCCTGGCTCTGAGCAAGGTGTGAAAAACGCCAATCACTTCTATTAAAAATTTTAAAAGTTTAATAGTAATAAAATGGTAAATAAAATTTTATAAAAATAGTAATACAATTAGAGTAATAATAATTTGGACAAATTGAATTAGGACAATATGAGACAATAAATACAAAGAGGACGTCTGGACACATTTTTCTGGGCAGCCCGAGGCCAAAAAAGGACACAGTTAGCAAAGGATTAACCCTTAAAAACAACAGCCTGTTGCATATTCACACACCTCATACATGATGCATAAATTCCATTCAAACACAGGATTCTGTCTGGTCAGTGTCAGCTTCTTCCTCTGAATCCTAACAGCCCCTTCGAGGCGGGAAGAAGTTAATTTCTTCTGATAAGAGAGCAATAAATTCTCTTTTTCTGAAAGATTCAGGTGTCCTGTGGCTGCTCTCTCACTGCGAGTCCTTTCTTTAAAAAAAGTATCCTACATAGCATAGTTTCTATTTTAATATTTTTTTATAACCTAAAACTATATTTAACACTGTACTTAAGAGAATTAATACAGCATCACTTTCTAACACAACACATATAATATTCATTTGAATATTTGCAAAAAGCCAATCATAAAATACATGCATTTTTCACAAAGGTTTTTGGGGTCAAAAATCCTGCCAGGCTGGCAGCGGCTTCTCTCCAATCTCATAGCAAGGTTTTGGGGTCCCAAAATCCTGCCAGGCTGGCAGTGGCTTTTTCTTAGGCTCAGAGCAGGTTTTGGGGTCCAAAATCCTGCCAGGCTGCTGCTGCTGCTGAGCAGAGGGACCCCGGTGGGACCCCGGAGCCTGCAGAGGTAAACTCTGTCCTGTCTGACCCCGGGCTGGGAGAACAAAGGCCTTTCTTAGAGCAGCATCTCTCAGCCCAAATTAGCATTGCAAACGCGGCCAGGCAAGCTGAGAACCACATGGGAAAGCAGAAGGACGGGCAGCTCTCACGCTTGGGGGCTGAGCAGAGAGAGGGGCTCAGAAATCCCCCCAGAGCTCTGGTTCTGGTGTGGGGCTCTGCAGGCGGCAGGGTACCAGGCTGGATGCATTAACAGCCCTGCTGGATCCTCCTGTGAGGTGAGATGGGTTTGGAAGTTATCCATCAACCCTCTGAAAGCCCCTCTGTGACCGCTCTTTGTCCCGTCCTCCGCAGGATCGCTTTCCACGCTTTGCATTTCTAAAGCCCCGACGCCAGATTTTCCAAACAAATCCCGGTTTCATCTGCTCCGAAACAATCCTGGGGGATGCTGTGGTCTTGCCGATCCCACCGAGACATGCTGTGCCCTCCCCTCAGCAAAGCTCCAGCACCTGTGGGGATTTTTGAGGATTTTGGAAATGCCATCCAGTGGGGATTTTTGGGGATTTTGGAAATGCCAGCAGTGGGGGCTGCCCTGAAATAATAAACAGGGGAGCGTGACGGTGTTCACAGGGGTTTTCGGGTCAGGGAAGAGACGAGAATGTTGACTCTTATGTTCAGAAGGCTTGATTTATTGTTTTATTATATATATTACATTAAAGTTATACTAAAGAATAGAAGGAAAGGTTTCATCTCAGAAGGGTAGCTAAGCTAAGAATAGAAAAGAAAAGAATGATAACAGAGGCAGCTGCCTCAGACTCTCTGTCCGAGTCAGCTCTGCTGTGATTGACCATTAATTACAAACAACCACATGAGACCAATTACAGATGCACCTGTTGCATTCCACAGCAGCAGATAATCATTGTTTACATTTTCTTCCTGAAGCTTCTCAGCTTTTCAGGAGGAAAAAATCTTAAGGAAAGGTTTTTAATGAAAATATGACTGCGACAGGGCAGGAGACTTTTTCTCCTTTTTAATGCCTTTATTAAAAGTGATCAGCTCAAGGCTGGGAGACTCGATGGATCCGTGGTCTCCATCGTTGCTCCCAGGGTGACTCGGAGGAGGAGGAATGTGCAGCTTTGTCCACTAAAGGACAGACCTGGGGGTCCTGTCCTCACAAGAGCAGTGGGTTTGAACACCGTGCTTTTCAACTTTTGGGTCTTCCAGTCTCCTGGTCTTGGTTTCAGATGAGGTCTTAGCTCAGGGTGAGAGGCTACAAAGGTTTTCGGCATCTCTGCAGGCTCGGTACTTTGTTTTTCACGTCCAGACATCACTCTGATCTCTTAATTCTGTGTTGGCTCGTTGTTTTTGGGGTCTTTTCGGTAAGTTTGGTGGGGTGGCTTCCCATGGCATGCTGGTCTCGAGGTTATTTTGCATCCTCTCTGATGCCCCCACCATATCCCCTCCCCTCACCGTCCAGGGAGAAGGACAACTTAGCCCCAGGCAGGGCCATACCGATACAAAAGGAGCAATTAACACGAACAACCGGTGATTACAATAACAAAGAGGTAGAACTTCACCTTGGCAGCAACTGGTTTAACTGGCTCTATAATACTTTTTTTCCAAAAAAAAAAAAAATTGGCAGATTTTTTATTTATAACAGGGATTTTGGAATTGCCAACAGTGGGGGCTGCCCCACCTGGGCTGAGGGATTTTGGCTTCTCTGCTCTGGGACAGCAAGCCCTGATTGTGGTTTAGGGAATTCTGCTATTCAAGTGTCTCATTCCCATCCCTGCTTCCCAAAAATGTTGGGTTCAGACCCCCCCACAGCAGTGCCCAGTCCTTCCCAGCTCGCTTGGCCACGGAGCTCATTTTTAAGACTCCTCTTTTCTTGTTTCTTGGAGGTCAGGTTGCCAAACTTTTCCAGGACTCGAGTCTGGGCAATATTGTCAATATCCTGGTCACCCGGCTGATCCTGCTCACGGAGGATCAGGTAAGCTGGGCTTTGCTGAGCCTGTCCTGGGTCTGCACTTCCCTTCAGGAGCTCTGTGTCCCCCCTGGATGTCACTCCCAGGAATTCCCCCCAGTGACATCCTCCCAATGCCCCTTGAGGACTGGACTGAGCCGACCTCTGGAATCTGAATGTTTCCATGATAAGGTGACTTTAGGGAGGTTTAAGCAGCTTTAGTTCTCCTAAAGTCATATTGGAACCCTGGCTGCTGAGAATTTCAGACTTTCTGTGCTGCCAGGTACTGACCCCTAAGAGAAAACTGCATTGACCTGAGGCTGTGGAGAAGCTTCCAAAATGGAATGATAGAACTGGGATTGTGGGTGTGGAGTTTAAATAGAAGTGTGTGATATCACAGAGTTGAAGGTTTTAGAATACAGTAATATAGATAAAGCAAGATGGAGGTTTTAGGGCGGAGGCTGGTCCTTCTTCTTCACCTTCTTCTTCTTCACCTTCTTCACCTTCTCCTTCTTCTCCTTCTTCTCCTTCTTCACCTTCTCCTTCTCCTTCTCCTTCTCCTTCTCCTTCTCCTTCTCCTTCTCCTTCTCCTTCTCCTTCTTCTCCATGGGTTTGGGTGGCATTGTGTAATTGGATAAAAAAGTCCCCATTGCGGACACAGGTGGTTGGTTATTGGGTTAAAAGTAAAAATAATTTAGGTATCATTTCTTAATTGGACAGTTTATCCTTAAAAGACCTTTTAGAGAGAGAGATGGAGCTGCATTTTTGGTTTGTTAGAGTGAAGTGCTGTAGAACTCAGGATTTGTGAGACTGTGGCATAGTCTAATACACTAAATTAATAAACATCTTAGTCTAATACACTAAACTAATAAACATTTGAGTCCAAAGAAGAAATATCATCCCATGATTTAATCCCAACCCTGGCAAAAAGTTAAGACTGACAAAGTCCCATTTTTCTTGCTTTCTTATGGCCTCCATGAGGAATTGGGGCTGTCTGCAGTGGTGTCAGTGCTCTGCTGGCACGGAATGGGCAGTGCCTTCCCCCCCAAAGCTTCCCTGGGAACACCCTCTGCCATTGCTTCCATTGCAGCCCACGCTGGAGATCAACCACCACGCCGGGAAATCCCTGGACAGCTTCTGCAAGTGGCAGAAATCCATCGTGAACAGGAACGGCAACGGGAACGCCATCCCGGAGAATGGCATCGCCAACCACGACACCGCCGTGCTCATCACCCGGTGAGCCCTGTCCCCTGGGCTGGCACTGTCCCCTGGGGGTGGCACTGTGCCCTGGGGGTGCCAGCTGTCCTGGACTCCAAGCTCCTCCAAAGCTTCCTGACTTTCAGTGGGTGCAGATTATTGCAGTTCAGATTATCGCCCTTCAGTTCAGTCTATCAATCTCCACCCCAGTTTGTTATCAATCTCTACCTTCACTTTTGTTATCAATCTCCACTCCAGTTTATCACCCTGTACCCAGTTTGTTATCAATCTCCACCCCAGTTTTGTTATCAATCTCTACCTTCACTTTTGTTTTCAATCTTCACCCCAGTTCGTTGTCACTTCCCACTCTTCCCTTGGTCTTTGCTGGGATGGAGGATGGATGGATGGATGGATGGATGGATGGATGGATGGATGGATGGATGGATGGATGGCAGATGGATGGATGATAGATGGATAGATGGACATGGATGGATGCATGGATGATGGATAGATGGATGGATGGACATGGATGGATGGATGGATGGGGGATGGATGGATGATGGATGGATGGATGGATAGATGGACATGGATGGATGGATGGATGGATGGATGGATGGATGGATGGATGGATGGATGGATGGATGATGGATGGATGGATGGATGGATGGATGGATGGATGGATGGATGATGGATGGATGGATGGATGGATGGATGGATGGATGGATGGATGGATGGTCAAAAGGAGGACACAGAGGATGTCAGGGATGGTGGAAGGAATGGCAGAGCAGCTGGAAGGGACACAGGATTCTGCAGGGATGGAGGGCACAGGGAATGCTGAGTCCCCAAGTGCTGCTGGCTGTGTCCAGGATTGTCCCTCCAGTCCCCACAAATCCCTCCTTGTCAGATGCAAAACACTCCAGGAGAGGCCAAAGGCAAATCCAACATTATTTTGTGCCTTTCCCCCTCTCCTTCAGAGAAAGAAATTCAGGAAATGAAAGTGCTGGTGAGGGGAGCCTCCAGGTAGGAGCTGTTTCCTTTATCCATGTGCTGTCCTCCTGCTCCAGCTCCAGCGTGAGCCTGGAATCCCCCACTGATGAGACCCCACAGAGGAGCGACAAAAGGGCCCCTCATCCCCAGATTTTCCCCTTCCCGAGGGGGCTGCAGCTTTTTCCTGCCCTCCCTCCCCACATTTGTGATGCAAACGCCGGCTCCGAGCTCTCCGTCCTCCCTCCAGATGTTGGAGCCAGCCCGGAGCCGCTGCTGAGCCTGGACAGCGCCCGGCGCATCCGGCCCGGGCCCCAATAAATTCCCGGTGTCCCGATAAGATCTTGCTGAGCTCGGGGCTTTTTATCCTCCTGCAGGGACGTGTCAAAGCAGAGCCTCCGAAGGCTTTAAAGGCATTGGCCCCAAACAAAGCAACAAATGTTTTGTACTCTGCTGGGTTTCCTGCCGAGAGGAGGGGAGAAGTTTGGGCACTTCCAGGGGCCAAAGGGACCGGAGCCATCCCTGGGAATGTGTCACATTTAACCCTTCGTGTGCTGCAGCTTCTCACCGCCCACCTTCATCACTGAGGGGTCAGTGGAGGGAGCAGTGCTGGAGGGTCCTGCCTGGTGTCCCCAAACCCGCTCTGGGGTCACAATCCTCAAATATCACCCCATGGCTGTCTCAGACCTTCTCTGGGGCCACAGTCCTCGGGTCGTGCCCACCCTATGGGTGTCCCTAAACCTTCTCTGGGGTCACAATCCTCAACCCTCACCCTGTGGGTGTCTCCAGACCCGCTCTGGGGTCACAATCCTCAGTCCTGCCCACCCCATGGGTGTCCTCAAACCCGCTCTGGGGTCACAATCCTCAAACATCACCCCATGGGTGTCTCAGACCTTCTCTGGGGTCACAATCCTTGGTCCTGCCCACCGTGGGTGTCCCCAAATCCCCACTGGGGTCACAATCCTCAACCCTCACCCTGTGGATGTCCCCAGACTCTCTCTGGGGTCACAATCCTCAACCCTCAACCCGTGGGTGTCCCCAGTCTTCTCTGGGGTCACAATCCTCTGTCCTGCCCACCCTGTGGGTGTCTCCAAACCCGTACTGGGGTCACAATCCTCAACCCCGACCCTGTGGGTGTCCCCAAAGCCACGCTGGGGTCACAATCCTCAATGCCACCCCAACCTGGCTGTGGGGTGTCCCAGCCCAGCCCAGCTGCCCCCTGGTCCCCCAGCTGATCCCACCCTCCCCAGCTCTCAGCCTGGCCCCCTTCAGCCCAGATTTGCACACCCCAAATGTTGACCTTTGCAAGGAAATGAGAACATTCCCTCTCTAACCCAAACTGGTCTCATTTGGAGCTTCCACCTCTTCCTATTTTGAGGATGGTGTGTTTCCATCTGGAAGAAGTTTTTCCTCTTCTTGTTTTACTTTTCCTTGTACAAACAGAAGATTCCTTCATGCAGTGGCTGGAAGTCGAGGCCAGGAGCAGAGGGAAGAGTCACCTTGAATCAACCCAGATTGGATTTGTTTGGAAAATTCTCAGTAAAGAACTGAAAAAAAAATCACTTCAGCATTTTCATGAAACCACAGTGGGATTTGAAATAGAACATGTTTTCAAACTCAAATGTTTTCTTTATTTTTAGTTTGTTTTTAATCAGAATTTCATATGCCCCATCCCTGGCAGTGTCCAAGGCCAGGCTGGACAGGGCTTGGAGCACCCTGGGGTAGTGGAAGTTGTCCCTGGCGTGGCAGGGGGTGGAGGGAAATTATTTTTAAAGTCTTTTCCAACTCAGACCATGCTGGGATTCTGTGTTTCTCTGTTTGATTGATGCAATTTCCTGCAAGAAACCTGAGCTGGCAGAGCAGAGGTTGGCCTTGTCCTCTCCCCTCTGTGCCTGATGCCTCCCAGGAGTGCTGGGGAGCAGAGCTGGACCCACCCAAACCCAAAGAGCTCCAGGTCTGGCATAACCTTGGCATAATCTTGGACAAGGAATTACCTTGTCCCTGCTGATTTATGGAATCATTAAGGTTGAAAAAGGCCTCCAAGATCATCAAGTCCAACCTTTGACTGAATCCCCTCGCCCACTAAACCACATCCTGAAATGCCACATCTGCTGATGGTTTTAACACCTCCAGCAGTGGTGACTCCACCACTGCCCTGGGCAGCCCATTCCAATGCCTGACAATCCTTTCCATGAAGAAATTTTCCCTAAAATCTGATCTAAACCTCCCCTGGCACAGCTTGGTGCTGTTTTCTCTCCTGTCCCTGTTCCCTGGAGCACAGCCCAAACCCCCTGGCTGTCCCCTCCTGTCAGGAGCTGTGCAGAGCCACAAGGTCCCCCCTGAGCCTCCTTTGCTCCAGGCTGAGCCCCTTCCCAGCTCCCTCAGCCTCTCCTGGGGCTCCAGACCCTTCCCCAGCTCTGTTCCCTTCCCTGCTCATGTTTCATTAAAACCAAACCTCTGACCTTGCTCAGCTCTGCCATTAAAACCCTCAGTGAATCTCAGCCTGGGCACAGTGAGTGCTGTCCTACCTGTCACCATTGGTGTTTCCATCCCAGAATATTTCACGGGCTGGTTTGGAGTGGTTTGGATGTGAACACATGGGCAAAAGGACAACCCCCAAAATCAGAAATGTCCTTAATGCCACCTTCTCTCCTTCACAGGTACGACATTTGCATCTACAAGAACAAGCCCTGTGGCACCCTGGGTGAGTGGAAATCTGACACCCCCTCAGCAGCCCCCAGCAGCACACAGAACTTTGGGAATGTGATGAGGATGGGCTGTGCCACCCCTCTTCCAGCTGTGCCACTCCTTTTCCAGCTGTTCCATTCCCTTTCCAGCTGTGTCATTCCCTTTCCACCTGTTCCATTCCCCTTTCCAGCTGTGCCATCCCTTTCCAGGTGTTCCATTCCCCTTTCCCAACTGTTCCATTCCCCTTCCAGCTCTCCATTCCCTTTCCAGCTGTTCCACCCCCATCCCACCTGTTCCATCCATTCCCACCTGTGCCATCCCCATCCCAGCTGTTCCATTCCCTTTCCAGCTGTTCCATCCCCATCCCAGCTGTGCCAGCCCTTTTCCCAACTGTTCCATTCCTTTTCCCAGCTGTGACTCCCTTTCCCACATTTTCCATCCATTCCCACCTGTGCCATTCCCTTTCCAGCTCTTCCATCCATTCCCACCTCTGCCATCCCCATCCCACCTGTGCCATCCCTTTTCCCCCTGTGCCATCCTTTCCCACCTGTGCCATCCCTTCCCAGTGAAGTTGTAGCTCCTGTCCCAGTACCATTCCAGTTCTTTCCAGCCTCCTGTCCCTTCTGTGAGCACTAATCCAGCAGCCCTGAGCTCAGCTGAACCCTGGAACTCCTCCAGCTCCAGCTCCAGACTGCTGATTAAGAACCACTCACATTTTTAGGGCTTGTCCATGGCCTGCTGGAGTTCCTGGCTAGGCAGAGAGAAATCTGACAGTTTTGTGATAACTGCAAAGGGAGTTTTTATTGTCACAGCCCTGTCTGGCTGCAGCTCCTCCTTTGTCTTATCCTGGTCTAGACTGGGCAGGCAGGGAGAGATTTCTGCTCTTCATAACTGTGGGGAGAGCTGGTGGATCTCTGAGTGCTGGGATGGCTCAAATCATTCCCCTAGCACAGCCAGGCCCTTTCCTGGACTGGGGCAGGGGCACAGCTTGTGCAGAGGGAATTTGCTGTCACAATTCAGAGAGAATTTCAGCATCACCCAATCCTCCAAATGAGCCAGCTTGCTCAGCTCTCCCTGGCCAGATTCGAATGCCCCAGAGCTGGTGAAGCCCATCTGAGATTCCCTCACCAGGTTTGTGCCAAGGACTGCTCCCCTTTGCACTATTTGGGTACAAAATTCAGAGGATTTTTGGCATTTCTGAGCCTGTCACTCTTAATTCACCATCAGTGCTGAGTGACCATGTCCTGTAAGAGCCATGAGTTCATCCCAAAGCCCAGTGCAATGGTGAGAAGGAACTGCTTAAAGTAGAAACAGGTGATCCCTCAGCTGGGAAATAATATTCATTTACTCCAATGGTTTCAGAAAGCTGAACATTGCCTTATTAAGATATACTATATTACACTAATACTATACTAAATTACATACTGAAGAGATGTACACTAATTCTATACTAAATTACGTACTAAAGAGATACAATACTGAAGAATACTAAAGAAAAACCTGTGACTGTCTCCAGACAGTGGATCCAATTGGTCAAGAAATAAAACAACCTTCACCAGAGTCCAATTAACAAATCACTCTGGGTGAAAAATCTCCATAACACATTCCACATGTGCCAAACAACAGGCGCAGCAAGTAGAGATAAGAATTGTTTTCTCTTCTTTCTCTGAGCCCCTCACTGCCTTCCTGAGGGAAAATCCTTGGGGGAGTTGCGCCTGCTGCAGTGAAGAGGCTGCAGCCACGGATGCTCAGTGCTACAGAGCATGAAGAACACCAGGCAGCCGCAAACACCCCCAGGTCCCCTCAGCCACCCCGAGGTGGCCCTGTGTGACAGCTCTGTCCCCTCCCCAGGCCTGGCCCCCGTGGGGGGGATGTGTGAGCGGGAGAGGAGCTGCAGCATCAACGAGGACATCGGGCTGGCCACGGCCTTCACCATCGCCCACGAGATCGGCCACACGTGAGTGCAGCTCCTGATGCTCTGGCCCTGCCACCAGGGGCTTGTTATAGATACGTATGATCTATAATCTATTATAGATTATTATATATATATATATATATATATATATATATATATACACACAATATTATATATCCCTCACTATATAATATATTATGTAATTATTAATTATTACATATTATAGAATATATAACTTTATATAATATATATTATATATTATATATAAATATTATATATAATGGTATAATATATATTATAATTATATATCATTGTATTATATTATACATATAATGTAATTATATTGTATTATACTGTATATTATTATATAATGTTATATTATTATAGTATATATAATATGTAATACATAATATTATATAATATATCCGATATAATATATCATTATTAATAATTGTATATGATAGAATATATAAATTTATATGTTTTATATATTATATTATATAAATATAGTATCTATATTATTATATTATATAGACTTATTATATATTTATATAAATATTATATTATATTATATTATATTATATTATATTATATTATATTATATTATATTTAATATAATATATAATATATTATATATAATACATATTATATAATATATCCAATAATATATAATATATTATATTGTTATTAATCATTGTATATTATATAATATATCCAATAGTATGTAATGTATTATTATTATATAATATTGGCTTTTCGCAAATGTTAAAATGGATTCTATACATGTGGTTTTAAATTAACTTTGTTATAAAGATATAGTTTTATTTCTGTTGTTAATTAAGTTCAGTGAAATAGCTGATATAAATGTGCCTCTGTTAAAATGCCTGCTTGGATGGATACATCCAATAAAAATATAACGAGGACACCTGTGCAGATCTGCCAACCATCAGCACTCGCTGACTGAAGGCAGTGAGGAACAAAAACTGGAGGTGATAAAAAAAGGACTAAAACCACACCCAAGGAATACACCTGCTCTAAAATCTTGGATCCCAGGAGGAGCCATGCTAAACAGTTCTTGGAACATGTAAACTCATTTGGGGAAAAGTTTACTATGCATAAGGGTCTATAATATGCAAAGGGTTGATTTAATGGATAAGGTATTTAAGGGGTATCCATGAGGATAACGGGGTGCTCTTGGCTGACTAATAACCTTTATAATAACTCAAGTAATAACCTTTGCTTTATGGTCGTTGTCTCCTGTGGTCCTTTATTAAACTTTTTAAATTTGCACAGGACAGTGAAGGTGCTTTTCACAGGCTGAAAACCTTCCCTGTGGACCATCCAGGTGTGTCCAACCCCAGCTGGATGAATTTTCCCAATAACTGCGGCTTAGGGAAAAAAAAAATCTGCAAACTTTATTTCCTTATTGAGAAACACCTGTTTCATAAAGAAAGTTGAGTTTGCCATTAGACTATCAGTCATAAGACACATCAATGATCCAACACGAGGAATTTAAACAATTGAAAAAAATCACTTTTTTTGCTTGAAACTGTTTGAGTGTTCTTGAGAGCTGTTGTTAAACTGTACAAAATGTTAGTTTGAGTATTTTTTTAATATGAATAATGAAGGAGGAAGTAATTTTGCCCAAGGCTGTGTGCTGTGGTGCTCTCCAGGTTCGGCATGAACCACGACGGGGTTGGCAACAGCTGCGGCTCGCGGGGGCAGGAGACGGCCAAGCTGATGGCTGCCCACATCACCATGAAGACCAACCCCTTCGTGTGGTCCACCTGCAGCAGGGATTACATCACCAGCTTCCTGGAGTAAGGAATCCACCCCTCCCCGCCCTCCCTCCAGCCTCCCCCAGTCTCTTGTGAGGAGGGGGTAAAGCCAAAGCAAAGCCCCAAACCCCCCAGAACCTTCTGTCTTGTCTCCCAGAGTCTCTTTCCTTCCTTTAGACGTTTTTTCCTGCCTGTTGAACATCAAAACCCATTTATAATGTTGCTGGGATAGCTTTATTTATTATATTATTTATTATATATATAATATATTTTTATTTATTTTCATTTATTTATTATTCTCATGTTTGAAACTTCACAAATAGATCAGTTCCCCAGAGGAAGAGTGGGGGAATTGCTGGAGTAAGGAATCCACCCCTCCCTGCCCTCCCTCCAGCCTCCCCCAGTCTCTTGTGAGGAGGGGGTAAAGCCAAAGAAAGCAAAGACCCAAATCCCCCAAAACCTTCTGTCTTGTCTCCCACAGTCGCATTCCTTCCTTCCTTTAGACTTTCCCATGTTTTTCCTGCCTGTTGAACATCTAAAACCATTTTTGTTGTGGCTGGAAGAGCTTTATTTATTTATTATATTATTTATTATGTATTGTATAAAAAATAAATAATATAATAACACATCCCCACTCCTCGTGCTCCGTGCTGGCCACCCCCAGCTCCAGGAGCCTCCAGTGGGACGTGGTGTGAGCAGGATTTGGGGCTGGGGGTGATGACAGCAGCTTTGATTTAGGGGGAGCTCTGAGAGAAGCGAGGAAAGGGGAGGGAAAGGCATTTCTGGCTGAATTTGCATGTTTCCTACAAAGCTCGGGCAAGCAGGAGGTTGGGCTTGGAGAGGGAGGCTGGGGGATCACAGCTGGGTGGGGGACCAGCACCTCTGCCCACACAGTGCCCACCTGGGCACACCTGCCTGGGCACTCACCTTGGGGACAACCTGGGCGGGCAATACTCTGCAGAAGAGCTGGAGCTGTGCCAGGCCTTGGCATGGAGCTCAGGGCAAGGTTCTGCCCCCCGAGGGTGCTGGGCACTGCCCAGGCTGCCCAGGGAATGGTGCCAAGGCTGCCAGAGCTGCAGGAGCTCCCAGGGGTGCTCAGGTGGGGATGTTGGGGTGGCTGTGCAGGGATGGGGCTGCACTGATCATCCCTGAGGGTCCCTTCCAGCTCAGGATATTCATTTGGGCTCCTCTGTCCACCTCTGCCCAGTGATGATGCCATCTGGGAATTTTAAGAGCTGTGATAATTTTCAGTAAGTGGAGATGATCCCTGTGGGTGCCTCCCAGCTCAGGATGTTCCAGGTTTCTATGAACCCTCAGATCAACACTTCCAGAGTTACCTCAGAACCAGGATGTTCTTCCCAGCCTGGGAAGGATTTCAGAGCACTTTCCACACCCAGAGCAGACCCAAATTTATCCCCTCAAGCAGCCAAGCTCTGTGATGGTGTTCACAGGGGTTCTTGGATGAGGGAAGAGACGAGGATGTGACTCCATGTTTCAGAAGGCTTGATTTATTATTTTATGATATATATTACATTAAAACTGTACTAAAAGAATAGAAGAAAGGATTTCATCAGAAGGCTAGTGAAGAAGAGAATAGAAAGGAATGATAACAAAGGTTTGTGGCTCGACTCTCTGTCTGAGCCAGATAAGCTGTGATTAGCCATTAATTAGAAACAACAAATGTAAGTCAATCAAAGATCCACCTGTTGCATTCCACAGCAGCAGATAATCAATGTTTACATTTTGTTCCTGAGGCCTCACAGCTTCTCAGGAGGAAAAATCCTAAGGAAAGGATTTTCCATAAAAGATGTCTGCGACAAAGTTCAGCCCAGCAAAGCCAGGACTAACACCTGCTGCTCCCCCACCTCAGCTTCTCTCTCTCTCCTCATCTTTCTCAGCTCTGATTGTCCCCCTGTGTTTCCAGCTCGGGGATGGGACTGTGCCTGAACAACGCTCCTCCCAAGCAGGATTTCATCTACCCCACGGTGGCCCCGGGCCAGGCCTACGATGCCGACGAGCAGTGCCGCTTCCAGTACGGAGTCAAATCCCGCCAGTGTAAATACGGGGTAGAGAGCCTTCCTGCTTTACTATCGGTTCCAGGGCTGTGGGAGGGGGCGTGGGGCAAGGAGAGGTCCATGGGGCTGTGCCTGCTGCCCACATCTGTCATTGGCACCCTTAGAAATGGAGGGATGGGGCTATTTTCAAGCTAAGAACGATTTATTGCTCAGATGAACATCAGGCTCAGAGGATGTGAGATTTTAGAGCAGCAAGCAGTCAGCCATAGCTCTAAGTGGTTTCCTTACAAGACAATATATAACTTTCTAAACCAATAGACAGTTGCCACAGAACTTATTTTGCTTTTCTAACCTATCACCTTTACTTCTGCTGCACTGTGGATGCTTTTGTCCAGTGGCTTCTGTCTCACTTGCACACACATGCTTCTATTATAACTTCTAAACTCTTAACTTATTCTATACAACCACACCCTTATAAACCCTTCAGCATCTTATCAATACATTTTCCTACATTATAAACCCTTCACCGTGTTATCAACAGTTTCCTATATTATAAACCCTTCAGCATCTTAGCAATACAGTTTCCTACATTATAAATCTTTCACCATCTTATCAATACATTTTCCTACATTATAAACCCTTCACCATCTTACCAATAGTTTCTTACTTACAACCCTTATTTATTTCTGCTTAATGTCTATGTATTGTATTTTTACATCAATCCAAATTTCTTCCAAGATCAAACCCTCCTGTGACTGTGGAAGTTTCATTATAAACCCTTCACTATATTATCAATACATTTTCCTACATTATAAGCCCTTCACCATTTTATCAATACAGTTTCCTACATTATAAACCCTTCACCATCTTATCAATAGTTTCTCACTTAAAGCTAATTCTTACTTATAACTATAGGAACATAATTTTATGATTTTTCTGCTTAATACCTGTGTATTGTATTTTTACATCAATCCAAGCTTCTTCCAAGGCTGCAGGACAAATCCTTCCATGTCTGTGGGAATTTAATTATAAACCCTTCACCACTTTATCAATACAGTTTCCTTCCTACATTATAAACCTTTCACCATCTTACCAATACAATTTCACTTAAAGCGTATTCTTACTTACAACTTTAGGAACATAAATTTATGATTCTTCTGCTTAATGCCTGTGTATTGTATTTTTACATCAATCCAAGCTTCTTCCAAGGCTGCAGATCAAACCCTCCTGTGTTTGTGGAAGTTTCATTATAAACCCTTCACCATCTTATCTTATGCCACAATAAAACTCCAGGAAGTTTTATTTATTTATTTTATCCCAGCAGTCCCATCCTGTTTGTGAAAAACCACAACACAGATAAGGACAGGTGGGATTAGCTCAGGTGTCACCAAGGTGACACAAAGGAGAGGTGGCATGGGCTGGCTGGAGTCAGCTCTGCCATCTGAGCCTGAGGAACCTCCACAGCCAGAAGGGGTTTTTTGAGCCTTAAATGTTAAAGTTTTAGGAGATTTGATGTTACAGTCCCCTCTAAATCAGTTTAAAAGTGGAGTAAGTTCATTATTTGTAATTTTTAAAATAGATCTGATTTAATTGATTTCTCTTAAAAGCTGTTGTAAATCTTGTAAGGTGTTGATATTGGTTTGAACTTTTATTTTCTGTGGTTTGATTGTTCTGTTGGATTAGCAGGGGTTTTTTTGACTTAAACATGGGATAACTTACTGGCATTTTAAAAGCTTTTAATCTATTTTTAGTCTCATGAGAAGGGTGAAATGATATGGATAATTTATATTTAATATAAATATAGAGGAATAATATAAAAATTATTATATTATATTATATTATATTATATTAAATATATAAAATAATATAGAAATATATAATATATAACATTATATCTAATCTAGATAAATAATATATAAATCATAATATATATTATATTATGTATAATATATAACTTAATATAGCATTATAATTTGTTATTACTATCAGAAGCTATTTCTTAATTACAATATATTATAAGCATTTCTTGGCTTATCAGTTTTTGCTACACTATATTGTAAATACTTTAAAGCTAATTATTTTAAATTACTCTTTATGATCTTACTACAATGTATTTTTATAGTTCTATTTTTCTGAAGTATACTCTTTTCTGTAAGCTCATCCTCTGAAACTTGTTCCTAGTTTAATTTTTTCCTCCACAAGGAAGGAAAAAATTAAACTAGAAAAAACTAAACTAGAAAAATTAAAACTAGAAAAAACTTAAACTAGAAAAAAATAAACTTTGCTTAGGCGCTTGTGCTTAGTTTGCAAGTGTAGAGCAGGGGACAGCTCTCAGTGGCTTTGGTGTGGCTGCAGCTGGCAGGGTTTGACCTCACACTGTCCCCACCACGCTGAAGACACTCGGTGTCCCCATGTCCCTGTGTCCCACCCAGCTGGTGCCTCCCTGGCACAAGCCAATCCTAATCTGGGTTTTGTTTCTTTGCCTCTCCCTTCCTCCCCATCTGCAGGAAGTGTGCAGTGAGCTCTGGTGTCTGAGCAAAAGCAACCGCTGCATCACCAACAGCATCCCCGCAGCGGAGGGCACCATCTGCCAAACCAACACCATCGACAAGGGGGTAAGGCAGCCCTGGGCACTGCAGGCAGCTGGCAGGGATGGGCTGGGTCCCTTTTCCAGCAAAAATGGGATTATTGTTTGTGCTGGGGATGTGGGGTTGGTTTGGGAGCAGCCAGCAGCCAGCCCAGCCTTGATCCCATAGAGCAGAGCTGCCCTTGGAGGGAGGCTGGGATGGGCCAAGGAGCTCAGAAATCACCCCAAGGTCCAGCTCAGAACTCAGCTTGCACAGGGCTAGAATGTGGAATGTGGAGTATGGAATATGGAATGTGGAATGTGGAATATGAAAATTGGAAAGTGGAACGTGGAGTATGGAATATGGAATACGGAAAGTGGAATATGGAATACGGAGAGTGGAAAGTGGAATGTGGAATATGGAATATGGAGAGTGGAAAGTGGAATATGGAATATGGAAAATAGAATGTGGAATAAGGAAAATAGAATGTGGAGAGTGGAATATGAAAAATGGAATGTGGGATGTGATATATGGAATGTGGAAAGTGGAATGTGGAGTGTGGAATGTGGAGTGTGGAATATGGAATGTGATATATGGAATGTGGAATATGGAATATGGGAAATAGAATGTGGAAAGTGGAATGTGAAAAGTGGAATGTGGGATGTGATATATGGAATGTGGAAAGTGGAATGTGGAGCGTGGAATATGGAATGTGATATTATGGAATATGGAATGTGGAAAGAGGAATGTGGAATATGGGAAATAGAATGTGGAAAGTGGAATGTGAAAAGTGGAGTGTAGAATATAAAATGGAGAATGTAGAATGTGGAATATTGAATACGGAATGGGAAATCCCTACTCCAGCAAAATCCTCCTTGGTGCCACCCCTGAGGCACAGCAAGGTGACCTCAAGCAGCTGTGGCAGCTCAGGCTCTGCTGCCCATCCCAGTTTCTGTCACTGAAACTGAACCTGTTTAACATTTCCTGGATAACCTCTGACAGGACACGCTGCTCCTGAAAGGCAGCAAGTTTTCCATGGATTGGAAATTTCCTCCTTCTTCTTCAGGAGGAACAGAATGTCATGGAATGCCATGTCCTTAAATGAACACCTTGTCCTCAGGTCTCCTGGGATCTCCTGGCTGGTCTGAGAAAAGGGATTTTTTTCCCCCCCCCAGATTTTTGCTTTCAGAGGAACTTGGGAAAAACTGGCTATGATGAAACTTTGTTTTTTTTACCCTCAGCTGGGAGGAGAGGGCAGGATTTTCCCTGACCGTGAATTTTGCCTTGATTGCTTCACTCCCTGCTCCTCCTACACCCATTTTCCCCAGTACAAAGTGAATGCACTGCTCAGACAAAGAGCCTTTGCACACAGAAACAATGGAGAATCAGGGCTGGGACATTCTCCATTCCACTAGAAAAAAAGTAATTCCCAAGAAACATTTCAAATCCTTAGGAAGCTGGAGGAGTTGGTGTGCATGGCTCTGACAAATCCATGATTATTTTCATTTTAGTTCTGCTGGGAACTGGGGCAGAGAGCAGCAGACAGCTCCTGGGGTTGCACACTCACAGGGATTATGGCATTTTTTCCCTCCTAGTCATGGCTTTTTCCCAGCTTTTCCCACTTTTCAATATCCTTTTCCCTCACTTTGTGGCTGCTTTTTTACCAGACTTCTTCAAAAGCCTTGAGGGAAGGGAAATGAAGCAGTCACAGCCCCCAGGATTTGTGGGAGCTGCTCCCTGTGAGGATTCTGGCTCCCTTTGAACCCCCAGTTACCTCCCTGTGCTTACCCTTTTGGATCCATTCATTATTTGGAAGTGATTTGATGGCCTTGGGTGGAAGAAGATATTTTTATATTAAGAAGAATACACTTTTATATTAAGTTTCTGTATTGTTCCCAGCTGGAGCTGCTGGGGTGAGCCCCAGACCTCAGCCCTTGGCTGGAGCAGCTCTCCAAGGTCTTCCCTGGCTTCTCCCTTTGCCCTGGGGAGAGCAGACAGAAAGATCAGGGAATTTAAAGTATGAAATATTTAAGGAGAGAGAAAATTCCTGTGCTCTGCCAGCCAGTGTGGGGGAAGGCTGAGCCAAGCTCTGCTGTACCCACATCCCAAACCTCTGGGAATTTCCTCCTCCCAGATCCCTTTTTTTTTTTTTAATAATCAATCTCCTGTGGTTGTTAAGGCTTCACCTGTCTTACCCCAAGAACCCACAGGGGCATTTTTTCCTCCTTTTTCCCAGTTTTTCTCACTTTTAATCATCCCTTTCCCCCAACTTTGTAACTGCTTTTTAACCAGGGTTGTTCAGAGGGAAGGGAAGGGAAGGGAAGGGAAGGGAAGGGAAGGGAAGGGAAGGGAAGGGAAGGGAAGGGAAGGGAAGGGAAGGGAAGGGAAGGGAAGGGAAGGGAAGGGAAGGGAAGGGAAGGGAAGGGAAGGGAAGGGAAGGGAAGGGAAGGGAAGGGAAGGGCCCCCAGGGTTTATTGAAGCTATTCCCAGGCTGTGGGAATATTGTGGAGTATCTCCTCCACATGGGATCCCCCTTTGGAGAGGCTCCGGTGCTCCCAGGGATCATGAGCTGGGATTCCTGGGAAGACACCATGCATTTTTCCCGGCTGCCCATGCAGAGCTGGCTCGGGAGGAGCAGGGAGAGGCTGTGCCAGCAGCTCCAGGGTGGGTTCCCAGCCCCTGGAAGGAGCACACAGAGCTTTCTTCCTTCCTGGGATTATCTGAGCCCCCGGGGCTCCGTGTCCGGCACCGCGCCCGGGCGGCTCTGGCACCGTCCCACCCTCCCATGCTGGGGACTCCAGGGGCTGTGGGACACGTGCCAGGCATGAGGGAAAAATTTCATAGGCAAATTTCCATGAGCATCTGTCTCCCAGTAGGACAGGGACAGGATTCTTTAAAGATCCTCAGCAGAACGATGACACAACAACTCTGATATTACAATTTAAACTTTATTTGAACTCGAGCTCTTTGCTGATCTGGACATTTTGGGCACACAAACCACACAAACCTGAGCTCTCAGTACAAACAAAACTCACTCTGTCCTGGCAGTCGTTGTGGCCATGTCCCCCAGGGATCCTGGCCCTGCCCAGCAGCAGCAGCTCCAACCCAAGATCACCTGGAACTCTGCCGAGGGTTTTTATAGGAAATCTTTAGAAAAGAATCCCTAACTGGTTTGGTTGAGAGGGACCTTAAACCTCATCCATGGGCAGGGACACCTTCCACAGCCCAGGGTGCTCCAAGCCCCAATGTCCAACCTGGCTTTGGACACTTCCATGGATCCAGGGGCAGCCACAGCTGCTCTGGACAACATTTGGGATGTGACCCCTTGCCAGTGGATGGTACCACAGCGGCTGGGGACACTGATTCCACGGACCCCAAGGAAAGGCAAGCACCCTTTGCCTTGGAGAACTGAGCAGCTCCAAGCTCAAATTCCTCAGGACCAAAGCAGATCCCAGCCCTGCACTGGCCCCATGGAGGTTCTGGCAGGAGGATCCCCCCCAAGATGTGCAGGATGTCTCTGCTTCAGCCCACATGTCTGAAGAACAAGTTTGGACTCTTCAGTTTTCGGTCTTGAAGTTGTTTATTAATTCTTATCTATAAAATTTTCTTTCTGCCCAGCCAAGGTCTGCTCAGTAGGGCAGCCACAGGCACTCTCTGTGTTGTCTTTTTATACTACAAACTACATATAACATATTTACACTTAATTCCTAATACCCATCACCTGTGTTAGACAGTGCACTTCTACTCTAAACCAATCCCAAAGGGCCAACATCACTGCAGAAAATGGAGAACAAAAAGAAGAAGAAGAAGGACTGGGCACGCCCAAGTTCCTCCATCTTGTCCCCATAACTCCCATTCTAAAAAGCCTTAAATCTACATTTTCACCCTGTGATCATTTTATTATTATGCTATTTAAACTTCTGTGACTTTCAGGTCCTCATACAAAGCTGGTAACTTGCTCCAGGGGTCAAAATCAAATCTGCAGGTGCTCTGGGCTGCGTGCCCGACGGGGTCCTCAACAACTCTGGACACCCGGAGGGATGCACTGAATTCCGATAGGGTCCCATTGCCGAGGTGTCCCAAGCTCTGTGTCCCCGCAGTGGTGCTACAAGAGGGAGTGTGTGCCCTTCGGGACGCGGCCGGAGGGCGTGGACGGAGCCTGGGGCTCGTGGTCATCGTGGGGCGAGTGCAGCCGGACGTGCGGCGGCGGCGTCTCCTCGTCCGTGCGCCACTGCGACAGCCCCAGGTACACGGGGGTCACTCGTGGGCTGGGATCAGGGCAGGAACAGGAGAGGGCCGGGATGGTAGAAAAGGCGAAGAAGGGTTTATTCAAAAGAACCGCACAGTTTTTATAGAGCGGTACAATAGATTCTATTCTATTGGCTAACTAATAGAAACATCTTTCTCACGCACTGTCCTCGAGTGTTGGGGAAGATGAAACGGAAAGCCTTATAAATATGATTGTCTGGCAAAAGATTTTGAGAATATAGAAACTATAAGCGAGATTGAAATGAAAGCAAGCTTTGAGATCCCTCAGTTACTGAACAACTGGAAAACAATGGTGTGGCTGGCTGAAGGTAATCCCCTTTTGATGGAACAACACCCTCTGCTTGCAGGCATCTCCAAGGGTCAGAGCAGACCCTGCCAGCTTGGCAGAAGGGGCCCAAAGAGGAGTTTTTAGGGTTTAAAATGTAACACAGTGTGGTAATGTAGTGATTCTTATAGGCTGTATGGAAATGTTATAAGATTTGTATATTGTACTAGATTGGTTAGTGAGAATTAGAATATTCAACACAGAAGAAGATTTATTGTATTGGAATGGGAACCTCACTCACCCTTTTACTCTCTAACCCTCTCATCTTCTTTACCACTCTGTCTCTCTCGGGCCTGCTCTGAGCTGTGGCTGGCAGCTCCCAGCAGGGCCCTGCACCCAGGCCCTTTGCAATAAACCCCAAGTTCCATTACCTGGCTTCAGAGATCTCTCATCTCCATCCGTCCCCACCGTCCTACCCCCCAACACTCCTACACTTGAGAGGAACAAAAAAGTAAAGTAGAAAAACACCACCTGCAAATTGTTTATAGTCAACAAATAATCACATCTTTCCAGCTCCATAAAACTTCTCCCAAGCCGCTGTGAGAAACGCTCACCGTTTCTCTCTGTCTGTCCCATGGCATCCATATGTGGGGGTGGCCCTGTCACCACAGCCCTGCCGTGTCCCAAACCCTTTGTGTTTGTGGGGAGGCACATCCAGGTGCCTGTGGTGCCTTGGGAAGGCTGAGCTAGAGCAGAGGCTGGATGGATGGGGAGTCGTAACTTCTTTTTGCCAGGGTTGGGATTAAATGTGTGGTATTTCTTGTTGGGACTCAGATGTTTATCAGTTCTTATCTACGTCACAGTCTCACAAACCATGTGAGAGTCTTCTTGTCTATCTATGTCACAGTCTCACAAACCTCCTTCCTCTTTGGCAGGCCCACCATCGGAGGGAAGTACTGCCTGGGAGAGAGGAAACGCTACCGCTCCTGCAACACTGATGTGAGTGGGGCAGCGGGGATGGGAGGGATGGAGGGATGGAGGAGGGGGATCTGCCCTGTCCAGGGGGATCTGCCCTGTGCAGGTTGGGATCAGCCCTCTCCAAATGGGATCTGCCCTATCTGGGTTGGGATCTGCCCTGTCTGGATTGGGATGAGCCCTCTTTGGATGGGATGAGCCCTGTCTGGTTGGGATGAGCCCTGTCTGGATTGGGTTGAGCCCTCTCCAGGTTGAATGAGCCCTGTCTGGATTGGGTTGAGCCCTCTCCAAATGGGATCAGCCCTGTCCAGGTGGGATCAGCCCTGTCAGGATTGAATGAGCCCTGTCCAGATGGGATGAGCCTTCTCCAACTGGGATAAGCCCTCTCCAGGTGGGATCAGCCCTATCCAGGTCAGATGAGCCCCGGTCAGATTAAATGAGCCCTCTCATTGGGATGAGCTGTGTCTCAGTAGGATGAGCCCTCTCTGGTTGGGATGAGCCCTGTTGGAATTGGGTTGAGCCCTTTCCAAATGGGATCAGCCCTGTCTGGGTTGGGATCAGCCCTGTCTCAGTAGGATGAGCCCTCTCTGGTGGGGATGAGCTGTGTCTCAGTGGGATGAGCCCTCTCCCAGTAGGATGAGCTCTTTCCAGATGGGATGAGCCCTCCCCAAGTGGGATGAGCCCTCCCCAAGTGGGATGAGCCCTGTCCAGTTTGAGTTGAGCCCTCTCCGGGTTGAATGAGCCCAGTCCAGATGGCATGAGCCTTCTCCAACTGGGATGAGCCCTCTCTGGTTGGGATCAGCCCTCTGTGGTCAGGATCAGCCCTGCCCAGGTGGGATGAGCCCTCTCCACCCAGCTGCGGGGTTCTCTGTGCAGCCGTGGGAGGAGGAGGAGGAGGAGGAGGAGGCAGGGCGGGGTGAGCCGGCAGCGATCCCGCAATGGGGAATTCCGGGCAGGACCAGGCAGGTGTGGGAGCCGGCTCCGGGGGCGGGGGGGCTGCACGGACCTGCGGGGCTTCGGCATCCAGAGGGGCCCAAAGATAAGGAGGGAAAGGAGGGGAGAGGGAGAATTCCAGCTCTGCTTCTCCCAGGCTGCTCAGGTGAGGCTGGGTCATACTCTGCTTCCCAGGGATGAGGGTTAAACCTCAAAGATTTACAGAAAAATCTGTGCTGAGGGGATGCTCAGAGGAGCTTGGGACCTGGGGATTGCAGCTTTAACACCCACGGGCTGCTGGAGAGGGAAACAGAGGGGTCCTGTTGCTTTCCTGGGTTTGGGGGATGGCTCCCCAGGGTCACAGATCAGGCAGAGCTCCTGGGGCCCCTCCTCGTGCTCTTGGTGTTCAAATCGTGTCTGGCTTTGCAGGAGGGACTGTCCTGCCTCCGTGTAGCAGTGTCAGGGCTGATGTCCCTGTCCCCAAGGGGCGGGGGTCCCTGAGGAGCTGGTGGCAGTGCCCCAGTGTCAGAGCTGGTGTTCCTGTCCCCAAGGGGCTAGTGGCAGTGCCCAGTTACCAAGGCTGATGTCCCTGTCCCTGAGGGGCTGGTGGCAGTGTCCAGTTGCCAGAGGTGGTGGCAGTGTCCCATTGTTAGGGCTGATATCCCTGTCCCTGACAGGCTGGTGTCCCTGTCCCCAAGGAGTTGGTGGCAGTGCCCCATTGTCAGGGCTGATGTTCCTGTCCCCAGGGGCTGGTGGCAGTGGCCCGTTATTAAGGCTGGTGTCCCTGTCTCCGAGGGGCTGGTGTCCCTGTCCCCAAGGGGCTGGTGGCAGTGCCCAGCATCAGAGCTGGTGGCAGTGTCCCATTGTCAGAGCTGATGTCCCTGTCCCCAGGGGCTGGTGACAGTGCCTGGCTGCCAGAGCTGGCATCCCCATCCTCAAAGGGCTGGTGACCATGTGCCATGTCAGGCCTGATGTCCCTGTCCCCGAGGGGCTGATGGCAATGCCCTGTTGCTTAGAGCTGGTGGCAGTGCCCTGTATCAGAGCTGAAGTCCCTGTCCCCAGGGAGCTGGTGGCCATGCCCCACTGTCAGGGCTGATGTCCCTGTCCCCAGGGCTGGTCCCTCCCCATCCCCACACTGACCCATGGCTCTGTGCCCACAGGACTGCCCACCGGGCTCGCAGGATTTCCGAGAGCTGCAGTGCGCCGAGTTCGACAGCGTGCCCTTCCGAGGGAAGTACTACACCTGGAAAACCTACCGGGGAGGTGAGCTGGGGCTGCTGGGGCTGAGCTCCTCTGCTGTCACAGGGCAGGGTGGTAAAAATGCTGAAACCCCCTCAAAGGGGCTCCTTCAGAACCCTGAAGGCTTCTGAAACTCCTTTCTCGGAGTAAGGCAGGATGTGGTGGTGCTCGCAGGGGTCCCAGGATGAGGGAAGAGATGAGACTCTTGGTTCTATGATTCAGAAGACTGATTTATTATTTTATGATATATGTTATATTAAAAGAAAATGATATATTAAAATGATACTAAAAGAATAGAAGAAAAGGATTTCATAGGAAATTTCAAGGAAAGGAAAAGGAACAGGGAAAAGGAAAAGGAAAAGGAAGGAAATCTTGTCACTTCTCACAGCCTCAACACAGGTGGCTGTCATTGGTCATCAAGTAAAAACAATTCACATGCTGGGTAAACAGTTCTCCAAATCACATTCCAAAGCAGCAAAACATGGAGAAGATGAAACTTCCCAGCTTCTCAGGAGAAAATATCCCAATGAAAGGATTTTTTCATAAAACATGTCTGTGACAACAGTGCTCTAGGCTGGGGGTGGTGTGGCTGGACAATGCCCTGGCTAGAAGGGACCTGGGGGTACTGGTCAACAGCATGAGCCAGCAGTGTGCCCTGGTGGCCAAGAAGGCCAACGGCTCCTGGCCTGGATCAGGAATGGTGTGACCAGCAGAAGCAGGGAGGTCATTCTGCCCCTGTACCAGGCACTGGTGAGGGCAAACCTTGAGTGCTGTGTCCAGTTCTGGCCCCTCAGTTTAGGAAGGACGTTGAGATCCTTGAATGTGCCCAAAGAGGCAATGAGGCTGGAGAGGGGCTGGGAACACAAACCCTGTGAGGTTCTGCTGGAGCAGGGATCCTGCACAAGGGGGGAGTTTTCCTCTGCAGCTCCAGGGCTGCTGGAGATGGGCCTGGGCTCCCTCTGGGTATCCAGTGGAAAGGCTGTTCTGGTGTCCCAAACCTCAGATTGTGCCCAGGTAGGAATGCTTGGCTCCTCCCCTGGGCGGAGCATCTCCCCATGGGATGCTGGAATTGGATCAGCCCTGCAGGGACACTCAGTGGCCATGGACAGCAGAGATCTCCTGGAGGGAGGGTTGGCTGTGGGGCAGATAAAGAAAAAACTGCCCCATGGGCAGCAGAGAACTGCCCCAGCTCTGACAGATGGGAATAGAACACACAGCCCCATTTCCGACCTAAAATAGGAACTCACTGGGGAGGAGACAGAGCAGGCAGGGAAAGCTTCCTGAGCAGGAGAAGGGATGGGATCTGATGGATCCTTCAAAGAGCAGCACTTCCCTCTTCCTGAGGTCAGCCCTGGGTCCTGCAGAAGGCTCTGGAGGAGGCTCTGTGGCACAAATCTCTCAATAATGAGGAGGAACAAACAGCTCATCTCCTCGGTGCAGTTAATGAACTGGGCTGGGGAAATCCTTCCCAGCTGTGCAAACAAGCCCAGCTCCCAGCGGGGCTCCTGCATCTGGAGCAGCTGTGCTGAGGCTGCAGGGCATGGATCAATAAAAATGGAATAAAATTTTGGGAAGCTGTAAAGTCACCCCGAGACCTCAATGGATGTCAGATTGGGAGACAACCCTGGCTCAGACCTCTCTCCTCCCCAGGCATGGCCCAGGGCTGGGCTGGCCAGTTGGACATCACCCTTGAGGTGTCATCTGACCCTTACAGGGATTTTTGGCTTTCATAAAGAGCCCCTTCCTCTCTCTGTGCTTCAGCTTCCTCTGCCACAAAATGAGTGATGAAACCTCCCCTGGTGGGAGGCTGGCAGTGCTGACCTTGTGTGGAAGGGATTTGGGAGCTTCATCTCCTCTTCCCACAGTGGCTGTGGGTCATTAGGAGCATTTTAATTTTGTTTATTCAGAGTCAAAGAAGGAAAGGAAAAGGAAAAGGAAAAGGAAAAGGAAAAGGAAAAGAACCATGGAGCAGGGAACAACTTTGGACAAGTTTGGGCTCTCTCTCAAAACTGGGAGATCTGGTTTGTGTCCAGTGCCTAAAGGGGACTGGAAATAAACAGAATTTTAGCAAGGTCTGGAGGGACAGGACACAGGGAATGGCTCCCACTGCCAGAGGGCAGGGATAGATGGGATATTGGGCAGGGATTACTCCCTCTGAGGGAACTTCTCCAGATATTTGGTTCTATTTGCATATGGGGGGGTTAATGTCCCAATTACAGTTTCAGGTAATGAAGTCATTGACCCCCAGTTTTCTCTCCCCAGTTCACTTTTATTTCTATTTCTGGGGCCTGAGGCAGTGAGGTGTCCTTGAATGCCAGGCCTGGAGAGGAATTGTTGTGTCTGCCCAAACTGGGAAAGCAGCAGCTCACACTGTGTGTGGAGTTTGGAGTTATATACTATAGAATTGCAGGATTACAAATAGATTACAAATATAAAAGCTAAAATCCTAAGATGAGGTTGATGTCTTTAATTTTAAGAATAGCTCATTTGCAGACCCTAACCCTCCAATTTTTAGACACCTTCCAAATAGCACACAGGCAAAATTGAATGAAAATCCTCCAGTTTTAATGGGAAACCCTGAGACAGAACAAACTGAAGGACCATTTTCACACATGCAAAATTGAAAGAAAATCCTGCAGTTTTAATCAGAAACCCTGAGACAGGACAAACTGCAGGACCATTTTCACTCATCCCACATGGAGCAATTTGGCACAGCACTTTTGCTGAGCTCCCCCTGCTCAGCAGCTGCTTCTCCAGGGGCTTGCCCAGGCATCCTGCTCCAGAAAATGCCTCCAAGCTGCTGAATTCCCCTCTCGTGTCTCCTCCTGCTCCTCCCTCTCCCAGCTTTGCTCTCTCTTCCCCTCCAGCTGTTCCGGCACAGCTGGGCCCCCTCCCCTCCCCTCCTTTTACTCCTTTGATGTCCTATATTGAGTTTCCCTTTTGCACATTCCCATTGCTCCCATCCAAGGTGCTTCCCCAGCTCTGGCACAGGGATCAGGAGCAGCTCAGGCACCTCTGCCAGGCTCCTGCTGGGTCTCCTGGGATGCTCAGTGAAGGCAGCAAATGCCACAAACCACACCAGGGGTTGAGAAAATCCCGTGGCAACAGGCAGAGAATGCTCTGCTGGAGCCACATCGTGCTCCCAGGTACTTCATCTGGATATTTGGGTGAAAATATAGGAAAATACAGAAATTTCAGATGTAATTTGAAGATCCTTCTCCTTCATCCTCAAGCCACACCAGGGGTTCAGAAAATCCAGGGTATGTGTCCAGTTCAAGGGCCTGGCTCCCTCCTCCAGGGGCATCCTCATGGTTTTCTGCATCCTTTCTTATGGAAATAAATCACACAGATTCCGTTTTCTTCTTGGTGGAAAAAAAAATCCCATTCTTTATTCACAAAAGAATAAATTCTTTACTCTCCCTTTTATACCATTTTACAGATCTCCTGTGTGACTCCAATTGGTCAGTAGCTTTCTTGGCAATTTATTGATTAGGAACAAGTTGTTATTTTGTATTGATTGGTCACTCTAACCTGGTATGTACCTGCAGGAAAAGTTGTTTGTGAGAGCAGGCTTGATTTTGTTAAGATTTTATGAAGCCTTTATGATTTTTCTACTGATTCCAGGAGAGCAGGCTTGATTTGATGAACATTTTATGATATTTCTACTGATTTTAGGAGAAGAGGTTTAATTTTATGAAGATTTTAGGAAGCCTTTATGAAATTTCTACTGATTCCAGAAGAGCAGGTTTGATTTTATGAGCATTTAATAAACATTTTATGATATTTCTACTGATTCCAGGAGAACAGATTTGATTTTATGACAATTTTTATGAAGCCTTTATGATGCTTCTACTGATTTCAGGAGAACAGGTTTGATTTTATGAGGATTTTAGGAAGCCTTTATGTTATTTCTACTGATTCCAGGAGTGTAGGTTTGATTTGATGAACATTTTATGAATATTCAATATTTCTACTGATTCCAGGAGAGCAGGTCTGATTTTATGAGGATTTAATGAACATTTTATGATATTTCTACTGATTCCAGGAGAGCAGATTTGATTTTATGACAATTTTTATGAAGCCTTTATGATGTTTCTACTGATTCCAGGAGAGCAGGCTTCATTTAATGAACATTTTATGATATTTCTACTGATTTTAGGGGAAGAGGTTTAATTTTATGAAGATTTTAGGAAGCCTTTATGAAATTTCTACTGATTCCAGAAGAGCAGGTTTGATTTTATGAGCATTTAATAAACATTTTATGATATTTCTACTGATTCCAGGAGAACAGATTTGATTTTATGACAATTTTTATGAAGCCTTTATGATGCTTCTACTGATTTCAGGAGAACAGGTTTGATTTTATGAGGATTTTAGGAAGCCTTTATGTTATTTCTACTGATTCCAGGAGTGTAGGTTTGATTTGATGAACATTTTATGAATATTCAATATTTCTACTGATTCCAGGAGAGCAGGTCTGATTTTATGAGGATTTAATGAACATTTTATGATATTTCTACTGATTCCAGGAGAGCAGATTTGATTTTATGACAATTTTTATGAAGCCTTTATGATGTTTCTACTGATTCCAGGAGAGCAGGCTTCATTTAATGAACATTTTATGATATTTCTACTGATTTTAGGGGAAGAGGTTTAATTTTATGAAGATTTTAGGAAGCCTTTATGAAATTTCTACTGATTCCAGAAGAGCAGGTTTGATTTTATGAGGATTTAATGAACATTTTATGATATTTCTACTGATTCCAGGAGAACAGATTTGATTTTATGACAATTTTTATGAAGCCTTTTTGATGTTTCTACTGATTCCAGGAGAACAGGTTTGATTTTATGAGGATTTTAGGAAGCCTTTATGATATTTCTACTGATTCCAGGAGTGTAGGTTTGATTTGACGAACATTTTATGAATATTTAATATTTCTACTGATTCCAGGAGAGCAGGTTTGATTTGATGATGATTTTATGAACCTTTATGATTTTTCTATGTGACTGCACCACTTTTGGCCCCGTTTGAAGCTGTGCTCCTTCCCCAGGGGGTGTCAAGGCGTGCTCCCTCAACTGCCTGGCCGAGGGCTTCAACTTCTACACGGAGAGAGCGGCGGCCGTGGTGGATGGAACGCCCTGCAGGCAGGACTCCAACGACATCTGCGTCAACGGGGAGTGCAAGGTGGGATGGGGACAGGGTCTAGCATGGGGGACAGGGACACAACCCCAGGAATGGGGGGGGCAAGGACTGAGCCCAGGGCAGAGGGGACAGGGACAGACCCCAGGACAGGGGGACAAGGATAGACCCTAGGGTGGGGGGACAGGGACAGATCCCCCAGGTAGGGGGGACGGGAACAAAGCCTGGAATAGAGGGACAGGGACAGAGCCCCTAGGACAATGGGGACAATGACAGATCTGAAGTAAGGGGCACAAGGACAGACCCCCGGGATAGGGGACAAGGACAGGGACAGACCCTTGGGAATGGGGGGGCAAGGACAGATATTGGAATATGAATCCCAATATTACCAGTTAGATAGTGCCTGGGCCAGTCTGACCCTCGCTGCTGGGCCAAAGGTGGCAGCTGTGGTGTATCACCCCAGAGATACCTTGGCTTGCTGGAGATTGCAGCTGGGCACTGAACAAGTCCAGGCTTGTTAGGAACTCTGTTTACCTCAGGAGGATTAGCTTCAGGTGATGGTGAAGAGAAAAAGGATGGATTCTGCTGAAGGGTTTAATGTCCAGAGGTTTATTCCATGGTTACAGAGGTCTGAACGTGAGCAACTGCTCCAAGGCCGCATGGTCTGATTCACCTTTTAAGCTCAGGGACAGGGGAAGGGGAGGGGACAGGTGAGCACCAACCAGGTGAGAGGGGCAGGGTCTCAAGGGACAAGGGACACCCAGACAGGCCAATGACCCCCAGGCCTGAGGGGCATCCTTTGAACTTGACCAACCACACGACGCCTTGCTGGAATGTTAGGCCTGATGGACAGGACTCACTCGGCAAGGGGGCGAGGGGGAAGGGAGAGAGGTGGTGTAGGCACACCTGGGGAAGGAAGTTTATGACACACTGCAACAGACAGATATCTGGGATGGGGGGACAGGGACAGATTCCCAGGAATGGGGAACAGGGACAGACTGCCAGGATGGAGGAAAAAGACAGACTCTGGGTTGGGGGGACAGGGACAGACTCCTGGGAATGGGGGACAGGGGAAGAATCCCCAGGGGACAAGGGGACAAGGACAGACCCCAAGGGATGAGGGGACTAGGACAGATATCTGGGCAGGGGGGACAGGGACAAACCTCCAGGATGGGGGACAGGGACAGATATCTGGGAATGGAGGACAGGGACAAACCCCCCCAGAATGGGGGGACAGAGACAGACCCCTGGAATGGGGAGACAAGAACAGACTCTCCCCCCAGGAATGGGAGACAGGGACAGACCCCAGGACTGGAGGGGTGCAAGGACAGATATCTGGGCAGGGGGGACAGGGACAGACCCCTAAGGACCCCCAAGCAGAGGGGACAAGGACAGACCCTCTGGGCAGGAGGGACAGGGACACACCCCCAGGATGGGGGACAGGGACAGACCCAAACCAGGGGGGATACAAGGACAGACCCTCAAGTAGGGGGAACAAGGACAGACCCATGGGCAGGGGGGACAGGGTCAGACTCCTGGGATGGGGGACAAGGATAGACCCCCTGGGTAGAAGGGACAAGAAGAGATCCCCAAGAAGAGGGACAAGCACAGACCTGCAGGGCACAGGGGACAAGGACAGACCCATGAGCAGAAGGGACAAGAACGGATCTCTGGGCAGAGGGGACAGGGACAGAGCCCCAGGCAGGGGACAGAGTAGAGATCCCCAGGAAGAGGGGACAAGAACAGACCTGTGGGCAGAGGGGACAAGGACGGACCCCCAGGGCAGGTGAGCGTTGCCCTCAAACTGCTCACACAGACTGGGATGGGTGGAGGGTTAAGAGAGCTGGGCCTGCTCACCTGGACAGGAGAAGGCTCCAGGGACTCCTCAGAGCCCCTGGCAGGGCCTGAAGGGGCTCCAGGAGAGCTGCAGAGGGACTGGGGACAAGGTCTGCAGGGACAGGACACAGGGAATGGCTCTCACTGCCAGAGGGCAGGGCTGGGTGGGAGATTGGGAATCAGGAATTGTGGAATCCATCCCTGGAATGGATTTCCCAGAGCAGCTGGGGCTGCCCCTGGATCCCTGGCAGTGCCCAAGGCCAGGCTGGGCAGGGCTGGGAGCAGCCTGGGACAGTGGGAGGTGTCCCTGCCATGGCAGGAGTGGGATGAGCTTTGAGGTCCCTTCCACCCAAACCATTCTGTAAGTCCATTATTTCTCTGCCTGGAGCAGGAACATTCCCATCCTCTCTGCACTCCCTGCCTCACAGATGGATCCCTGCAGCCCCAGCCTGTGCAGCCCCAGCCCCTTTGATGTTTCCCTTGCAATGGGATCTGGGGGGAGCTGTAAAAGTTAATTATAAGAAAGCTCTGTGGGAGTGGCCAACATCTCCCAGCAGGCAGACAGACAGACAGGCTGTGTGTCTGTCTGCCTCCCTTCCTGCATCTCTGGGCTCTGTTTGTCTCCATGGGGCAGTGGAACAAAGGGGGATTCTGTGACCATGTTCACAGGAGTCTCAAGTTGAGGGAAGAGATGGGGATCTGACTCCATGTTTCAGAAGGCTTGATTTATTATTTTATTATATATATTATGTTAAAACTATACTAAAATAATAGAAGAAAGGATTTCATCAGAAGGCTGGCTAAGAATAGAATAGGAAGGAATGATAACAAAGGTTTGTGGCTCGAACTCTCTGTCTGATCCAGCTGACTATGACTGGCCATTAATTACAAACATCCCCACGAGACCAATCACAGATGCACCTGTTGCACTCCACAGCAGCAGATAATCAATGTTTGCCTTTTGTTCCTGAGGCCTCTGAGCTTCTCTGGAGGAAAAATCCTAAAAAAAAGATTTTTCATAAAAGATGTCTGCGACACTGAGGGGACAGCAGGGTCTCTCTGGGCTGGCTCATTGCTGCTGTTCCTCCCCACAGCACGTGGGCTGTGACCGGGTGCTGGGCTCCGACTCCAAGGAGGACAAGTGCCGGGTGTGTGGAGGAGATGGCAGCTCCTGCGAGACCATCGAGGGCGTCTTCAACCACTCCCTGCCCGAGGGAGGTAGGGAACAAACGGCCTGCTCACCCTCAATCCCTCCTCCTCCTCCTCACCTGGCCCTGGGGACAGGCAGGGACAAATCCCAGAGCTCAATCCCAAGGGGTGGCACCAGGCAGCAAATCCCTCCTGTCCACCAGCCAAGCCGTGCTGGGAAATAGGGGACACTTTGAGCCAGGTCTCATCAGCTTTTGGAGATTTATTTCACACCCAAGATAGCTCAGCTACTTTATAAGGCATAAAATCAACAGGATTTGTGGTAGTGTTGGAAACAAAAAGTGTTTAGAGGGTGGTGGCTGTTACCTGTTGCCTGAAATATGGGATATCCCTGAAATAGGGGATATCCCTGAAAAATAGCTCAGCTAGCTTAGAAGGTATAAAATACTTCTGTGGTTGTGTTGGAAACTAAAAGTGTTTAGAGGGTGGTGGCTGTTACCTGGTCCCTGAAATGTGGGTCTCCTTGAGTCTCATCAGCTCTTGGAGATCAAGGTAGCTCAGCTACCTTAGAAGGAATAAAACAGGAGGATGGCTTCTGTGGTAGTGTTGGGGGGAAAAAGGTTTTAATTAAAGGCAAAATAACAAAACTCTTTGCAGAGAAAAACCCAGCCAGGTGCAAGAGGGTCTTGCTCTGGTAAAACACCTCGCAAAAGCCATTCGTTTCTTTGTTCTCTTCTTTTTCTAGTAAATTGCCCAGGCAGGACTTTTTGGCTCCTGTCTGATTAGTTATCCTTAAATTTGAGGTGAAGTCCTCCATGTCCTATGAGATGCCTTTTCAATCCAGGAGAGGAACTTTTGGGCTTATTTCCCTTTTAAGGGGACAAAGGATAGTTTTGTCACTCCATCAACAAGGGGCACATTCCTATAGTGCCCCAGCCTCCAGTGGTGCCCAAATCTCTGACACAGAGCTCCAAGCCCCTTCCCTGCTCCCCAGGGCTGATCCCAGCTCCACAGCACATTCCCAGTCCCACCACAAGAGCCCCCAGTACAAACCCGCTCCATTTCGGTGCCCAAAATGCTTTTTCCATCATTTCCCCATGGAAAAGGGGGTTGGCTCACGCTCCCATCCAGCCCAGGGCAGCTCTGGCTCTGGGACTGGAGGCTGAAAATGCTGCTCATCTGCTTGTCCCACAGGTTATGAGGAGGTGATCCAGATCCCCAAGGGCTCCGTGCACATCGACATCCGGGAGCTGAACCTCTCCATCAACTACCTGGGTGAGCTGGGGCTGCTGAAATCCCACCCAGGCCCTGCCATGTCCCTGGGATTAGCAGGGAAATGCAGGGAGAACTTCCCACTCCATCTGGGAATGGGGATTTGGGGGTGCCAGGCTGGGATTTGGGGCAGGGGAGGGCAGCAGGGCAGTGTGTTCCCCAGTGTCCCTGTCTTGTGTTAGCATCACAACCTTGAGCAAACCCCACATCCCTCAGCTCATGGCATCCTGGGAATTAAAAACACATTTTCCTCGGGCTCGGTTTTCCAGCCTTGCTCAGCCCTGCTTTCACCACGAGGGTTTTTCTTTCCTCTTTTTTCCTCCCTGTCCCCTGAGCAATGCAGAGCAGGGCAGGCTGCTCTCCCTGGATGCTGCCGGGTACCAGCAGGATTCTCCTGGCAATGGAGGTGCCTCCATCCCTCCCTGCCCGGTGTGTGGGGACTCCTTTCTGCATTTCTGCGCTCTCAGGACAGTGTTTGACACTCGGGCATCCCTGATGGAGGGAGCATCCTCCACTCCCGCAGCATCCCCCGCGTCCCGAGCAGGGCAGCGGTGCCCGGAGCTCGGTGGAGGTTTAGGAGGGAAGGCAGGAGCAGGAGCGAACGCTCCGATCCCCCTCTAGCGACTCTGCCGGGCAACCACAGCCCTGCTCCGGGCCCCAGCAGCTCCAGCACCGGCTGGAGTCTGTACAAATCACAAACGGGATGGGACTGCTGGGGACGTGCCTTGAGCTGTTTTGTTTTTTAGCATCAGTCTCATTACGTGGTGATGACAACCACCAGCTCACATCCCAAGAACTTAGTGTTACAACTCACTTTAAAAGTTTTTTGACCAATCACACAAAGCAAAAGCACATTGACTGTATTTATATCTGTATAGTATATATTCTATATTGACAGTAGTTCTATCCAACCACTATAAGCACATGTACCTTTGGTTAAAACAATGCTTGCTTATTTCAAATACAACACCTGCTTCTGAGCCTTAAATCACAATGCACAGAGCTCCATTATTAAGCTTAGAACTTCTTAATATCTGGCTAGATAAACTTTTCTGTAGCTTAGGGAGTTATTCTAGACAAGCGTTAATACACAGACCATTGTTCTATTCATCCTTGCTTATCTACTTTTTAAGTAATTTTTCTGCTGACCTATCTCATGGCTGCTGTGTGACGGTGTTCAATGAGGGAAGAGACAAGGATCTGACTACCTGTTTCAGAAGGCTTGATTTATTATTTTATGATATATATTACATTAAAACTATACTGAAAGAATAGAAGGAAAAGGTTTCACCAGAAGGCTGGCTAAGCTAAGAATAGAAAGGAATGATAACAAAGGCTCTGTCTCGCACTCTCTGTCTGAGCCAGATGGGCTATGATTGGCCATTAATTAGAAACAACCACGAGACCAATCCCAGATGCACCTGTTGCATTCCACAGCAGCAGATAATCAATGTTTACATTTTGTTCCTGAGGCCTCTCAGCTTCTCAGGAGGAAAAAATCCTAAGGAAAGGATTTTTCATGAAAAGATGTCTGCAAGACTACTGCTTAGCTCTAATCACAGTTCTGCTGTCTCTGAGGCCTGCCTTTTGCAGCTTTCCCAAAACCCTCTGGTTTTGTGGATTCCCAGTTGGGTTTGAGCCTGGCTTGGTGGCCAGGGAGGTTCTGGGCAGGCACTGTGGGTACCTCGGTGCCCCTGTGCCCTCCCTGGTGCCCTTTAGCAATGCTCTGAGCCCTGCAGGTGGGCAGCACCTGGCTGAGGTTGGCCCAGGTGCCCCCAGCTCTGTGCTGAGCCCCCTCCCCTGTGCTGGCAGCGCTGCGAGGGGACAGTGGGGAATATTTCATCAACGGGAAGCTCTCCATCGATCCCCCCCGGCGCTTCGACATCGCCGGCACCACCTTCCACTACAGGAGGTCCCCTGAGGAGCCCGAGTCGCTGGAGGCCTTGGGACCCACCAACATCACCCTCTTTGTCATGGTTGGTACCTTCATACCTCTCCTGGTGTCCTAAGTTGGGCTGGAAGGATCAATGTGATGGTGTTCACAGGGGTCTGAGGATGAGGGAAGAGACAAGGATCTGACTCTATGTTTCAGGAGTTGTATTATTTTTATTAATTTTTAATTATTTTTATTATTCTTCTTATATTTATTATTTTATTATATATATTACATTAAAACTACAGTAAAATAATAGAAGAAAGGATTTCATTAGAAGACTAGCTAAGAATAGAAAAAGAAATAATGCCAACAAAGGCTTCTGTCTTGGACAGACAGTCTGAGCCAGCTGACTGTGATTGGCCATTAATTAGAAACAACCATATGAGACCAATCACAGATGCACCTGGAATTTTTCTTCACTCAGGGTCACCAAATGTGGAATTTTTCTCCACTCGGGGTCACCAATTGTGATGGTGTTCACAGGGGTCTCAGGTTGAGGGAAGAGATGAGGATCTGACTCCATGTTTCAGAAGGCTGATTTATTATTTTATGATATATATTATATTAAAAGAAAATGAAATATTAAAACTACACTAAAAGAATAGAAGAAAGTATTTCATCAGAAGGCTAGCAAGGAATAGAAAGGAATGGAATGATAATAAAATTTTGTGACTGAACAGAGAGTCCAAGACAGCTGACTGTGGTTGGCCATTAATTAGAAACAACCACATGAGACCAATCCCAGATGCACCTGTTGCATTCCACAGCAGCAGATAATCATTGTTTACATTTTGTTCCTGAGGCCTCTCAGCTTCTCAGGAGGAAAAATCCTAAGGAAAGGATTTTTCATAAAAGATGTCTGTGACAGATCTTGCTGTGGCTGCCTGGGGGTTGGAGCTGGTCAGCCCCCGGTGTGGCTGTTGGGGGTAAAGGGAAACAGGGAGCAGGGGTAAATTGGGCTAAATTGACACAGTAAATCACAAAATTAATTAGAAAAGCCCTGTGAGACCAAACTGTGACCTGACACTGCCTAGTCAGCCAGATTGTGTCACTGAGTGCCACATCCAGCCTTGAAAGAGTCACCCCAGGTGGGACAGGAGCCCACCGTCCCTGCATTAGGGCCCCAGTGTTTTATCCACTGGGCACTCCCAGATCTCCCTCCCTGATTCTCAGCTCTGCTGCCCTAATCTGTCAGGTTTTGGGATGATTCCACCCTTGAGTGCCTGGCAGCTCATTCCCTGATCGAGCACCTCTGTCACCACTGGTGGCTGCCCTGCCAGCCCTGGGAGGGGCAGGAAGGGGACAGAGGAATATTCCAGGCTGTTGGAGAGGCTGTGAGATGCCAGCTGGGTGGTCACTGTGGTGGCACTGATGTTCTGGGGGTGCCTTTCCTGCAGGTGCTGGTGCGGACAGAGCCGCAGGGCATCCGATACAAGTTCAACGCTCCTGTGGGCAGGGACGGCTCCAGCCTCTACTCCTGGCACTACACCCCATGGACCAAGTGCTCCGTGCTGTGTGCAGGGGGTGAGCTCTGCTGCTGGGCTGCTTTGGGGGGACATGTGGGACCCGCCCTGTGCTGTGGCTGGGCCTCTGCTTGGCTCTGAGGAGCTCTGGGATCTTTACACAGCCCCACCCCACACTCAGCCATAGGAGAGTTGTGTCAGGGCAAAGAACTTGGGTGCCATCTTCAGCTGGGCCACAGGTATGAGTAGATTAACCCTAAAGATCAAAATTTTCCTGTCCCTGCCATGGCAGGGACACTTCCCACTGTCCCAGGTGCTCCCAGCCCTGCCCAGCCTGGCCTTGGGCACTGCCAGGGATCCAGGGGCAGCCCCAGCTGCTCTGGGAAATCCATTCCAGGGATGGATTCCACAATTCCTGATTCCCAATCTCCCATCCAGCCCTGCCCTGTGGCAGTGGGAGCCATTCCCTGTGTCCTGGGCACCCTCCTAGGGAACAATTCCTGCCCAATATCCCACTCTCACTTTTATAAATGTTGGTCTATTATCATATTGCAGTTAATTGTCCAATTACAGCTCCAGCCCATGAAGTTCCATCCTTGTTTTTCTCTCTCCAGCCCACGTTGCTTGTGCTCTTGGGCCTGAGATTTGGGTCATTTGTCCTTGGTCCCCAGCTGGAGCAGGAATTGTTTTGTCTCCCTGCTCTGTGCACAGAGCTCACCATCCCCTGATGTGAAGCCCAGACTCACCCACTAAAGCAGCACAGAATCTGAAAAATAGAAAAGCTCAAACCTGAGGCATCACAGACTCAGCCTCCTCCTCCCTTTTCCCCTTCCCTCTTTGCCCTGGGCAGGCAGCCAGACCCAGTCTGTGGTGTGCAGGAAGCTCTCTGATGGCTCAACTGTCCCCAACCACTTCTGCAGCGCTGACACCAAAGTGCCCGAGCGACAGAGGAGCTGCAACACCGAGCCCTGTCCCCCTGCGTGAGTAACAACACGGGAAATTAATTATTATCATTATCATTATCATTATCATTATCAGTATTATCTTCTTGTTGTTGTTTTCTTTTTTCTGATAAACTTTAATAGAAAGTTTATGTCGTATGGATTTGTATGTAAACTTTGAGATAAGAAATGTTCATTTAGGAGATCAACGTTTCTTTGGAGAAATAGAACTATGAAAGATAGACCCACGGAGAGGAATTTTAGATAATAATAGCTCTGGATAATTTTAGATATTAATATTAGTATTATTAAACAATTTTAGAAAATAATAATAGTATTATTATTAGATAATAATATTTTATATCTTTATTATCTAATATTATTAATAATTATACAATTATACTAATATTATACTAATAATTATAATAATAATATTATCCTAATTATATATACATATGATAATATTATACTGGAATTATTATCTAATATTATTATATAATAATATTAGTATATTAATATATTTATTATTAATGATATTAAATACATTTTAGATAATAATAGCTTTAAAGCATTTACAACATAATGTATCAAAAACTGATAAGCCCAGAAAAGCTTATAACACATTATAATTAAGAAATGGTTAATTTCTAATTAAAATAGCATAAATTATAACGACTATATTGTCTCACCCTTTGCATGAGACTAAAAATAGAAAAAAAATTACAATTAATTTAATTTTAAATTAATTTTTTCATTTAAAATTTAAATTAAATTTGAACATTTAGTTTTTGAAATTAAATTTATACCTTTAGTTTTTAAAATTAAATTTATACATTATCTTTTTAAATTCAATTTTTAAATTTAAATTTTAGAATTAAATTTTTAAAATAAATTTTTTAGAACACCTTTCAGTTACCCCATCTCTAAGTCAAAAAAGGACTTAATCCAAAATACCTGGAGCTCAGGCAGGGAGCCAGGGAGGAAGACCAGGGTAGCAGAGAGTGAAATTCCCAAGTCACAACCCCCACTGGTGACACTGCAGCTCTGCTGGGGAATGGGATGGGCGTTTCTCCTCTGTGTCCCAGATATTCAGTGAGGATTTGTGCCAGCCCCTGCCTGGCTCCTCTCCTGAAGGGGAAGGGGAGATGTGCAGGGACTCAGGGCTACAGCCAGAGCTGCCTGGGAGGCTGTGGCTGCAGAAGGGCCAGGGCTGTGTGCAGGGCAGTGGGGCCCAGCCCGGCCCGGCCCAGCTCTGCTGTTCCCCATCCCCAGCTGGGCCATTGGGAACTGGTCCGAGTGCAGCCGCAGCTGCAACGAGGGCGTCCGGACCCGCAGCGTGTTCTGCAAGAGGAAGATCTCTGCCAGCGAGGAGAAAACTCTGGATGATGCCTCCTGCCCCCAGCCACGGCCCAAGATGCTGGAGCCCTGCAACAACCAAACGTGTCCTCCCGAGTGGGTGGCCCTGGACTGGTCAGAGGCGAGTGCCCAAAGGAGGGACACGGAGCTGGGGAAGGGCTGAGGAGCAGCTGAGGGCACTTGGCTCATTCAGCTGCAGCCCAGGAGACTGAGGGGAGGCTCCTCGGGGGCTGCAGCTCCTCCCCAGGGCAGGCACAGGGGCAGGGGCTGAGCTCTGCTCTGGCACAGGGACAGGAGCCCAGCAAGGGCTGAAGCTGTGCCAGGCCTTGGCATGGAGCTCAGGGCAAGGTTCTGCCCCCCCGAGGCTGCTGGGCACTGCCCAGGCTGCCCAGGGAATGGTGCCAAGGCTGCCAGAGCTGCAGGAGCTCCCAGGGCTGCTCAGGGTGGGGGTGTTGGGGTGGCTGTGCAGGGACAGGGGCTGGGATCAATGATCCCTGAGGGTCCCTTCCCACTGAGCACATTCCAGGATTCCGTGGTCTGTCCAGTCTCTGAGCCTGTGTGGAGCTGGCTGTGCTGGCAGTGCAGGCAGTGGGGTCGTGTCTGTCACTCCTGGTGTCACCTGAACTCTCAGTGGCTGCTGCTGCCCAGGGTGACAGAGCTGGACAGGGCTCTGAGCAGCCTGGGGCTGGTGGATGGTGGAACAAGATGGTCCCTAAGGTCTCTCCTACCCAAACCAGCACTCCCAGGGTGCTCAGGGTGGAGTTTGGGTGGCTGTGCAGGGACAGGGCTGGGCTGATCCTCCCTGAGGGATCCAGCTCAGGATGTTCTGATTCTGTGATTGACACCATCTCTCCCCTCTCTGAGGGCGCTGCTGCAGGAGCACAGTGCCAATCACTGTGATGTCCACAGAGTGTGACAATGTGGCATCTCAGGAGCCAGGAGAGGTGGGAGCAGCAGTGGGGAGGAACCAGAGCTGCCTCTGTGCCCTCGCTGACCGTGTCCCCTGTCCCTGCAGTGCACCCCGAGCTGCGGGCCCGGCTTCCGCCACCGCATCGTGCTGTGCAAGAGCGGCGACCACAGCGTCACCCTGCCCACCTCCCAGTGCCATGAGGCCACCAAGCCCCCCACCAGCATGAGGTGCAACCTGCGGCGCTGCCCCCCGCCCCGCTGGGTCACCGGCGAGTGGGGAGAGGTAGGGACAGCCCTCCCCATGGGGGGATGGCAGGAGGAGCCTCCCCAGCCCTTCAGATCCTGACCATAACTATCCAGGGACCCATGGCAGTGTTTTTCCCCCCTTTTTGGCTCATTTGTGGTGACCCTGGGGGTGTTCCAGGCCTGGCAGGACCCCACAGAAGTCACTGAGGGGTCCCCATGAGTGGCTGGGGGTCAGCAGGGGTGGGCTGATCCCCCCAGAGCCCAGTGGGGTCACCCTGGCAGTGATCTCTGTATCAAATTCAGGGAGCCCTCAATGTAGGGAATGATTGGCATTTGATTCTATGATTCAGAAAAAAATGTTTTATTAAAATTATACTATATTCCAGTAATACTATATCAAAACTATACAATTGTTTTATTAAAACTATACTATATATATATATACACTATATATAGTATATATATAGTATATATATACTTACTTGTATATTAAAACTATACCATTGTTTTATTAAACTATATTATATTACAGTAATACTATATTAAATCTATACAATTGTTTTATTAAAACTAGACTATATTACAGTAATACTATACTAAAACTATACCATTTTTTTATTAAAACTAGACTATATTACAGTAATACTATATTAAAACTATACTAAAGAGATAATATACTAAAGAAAAACCCATGACTGTCTGAGACAGCCAGGACACAGCTTTGAACGATTGGCTAATCACTCAAAACAACTTTCACTGCTGTCCAATTAACTGAATCACATTTGGTAGACAATCTCCATAACACGTTCCACATGTGCAAAAACGGGAGCAGCAAGTGGAGATAAGAATTGTTTTCTCTTCTCTGAGGTTTCTCACTGTGTTTCCCAGGATAAATCCTTGGGAAATTGTTCCTGCTGCTCCCTGAAGGGAGCTGAGGTGACACTCCCTGCCCTGAACACCCCTCGAGCTGCAGGGTGATGTGGGGATGCAGGAGGTTTGGGAAAGGCCAGGGATTTAGGGCTGGATGTGGGATCCTCCCCGAGCCCTGCAGAATCAAACCAAGCATTTTTGGGACGCAGGGCCACATCACTCACCCATGCCAGGAAGGGAAGGAACAACCCCCTCCAGCACCCTTTGCAGCCCCTAACCCCCACATGTGCCTGCTCCTGTCACCTTGCTGGTGGCCCTGGCAGCTCCCTTGTGCTGTCCCCACAGTGCTCTGCCCAGTGTGGCCTGGGCCAGCAGAGGAGATCCGTCCAGTGCCTGGCGCACACCGGGCAGCCGTCCATGGAGTGCGTGGAGGCCCTGCAGCCCCCCGGCATGCAGCAGTGCGAGACCAAGTGCGAGTCAGGGCCCACGGACAACCCTGAAGGTGAGGGGGCTCTGGGGAGGCGCACATGTCCCGCTGGAGACAGGGACATTGGAGCCAGCACAGCACCAGCTGGGCTCTGGGGTGGGGAGATCACATCCCTGGAAGTGTCCAAGACCAGGCTGGATGGGGTATGGAGCATCCTGGAGCACATTAAAACTATACTAAAAGAATAGAAGAAAGGATTTCTTCAGAAGGCTAGCTAAGAATAGAATATAGAATAGAAAAGAATGATAACAAAGGTTTGTATCTCGGACTCTCTGTCCGAGCTAGCTAGGCTGTGATTGGCCATTAACTGGAAACATCTAACATGGGCCAATCAAAGATGCACAGCAGCAGATAATCAATGTTTACATTTTCTTCCTGAGGCCTCTCAGCTTCTCAGGAGGAAAAATAGTAAAAAAAAGATTTTTCATAAAAGATTTCTACGACACTTTGGCACAAACACAGGCACAGCAAATGAGATAGAATCATTTTTCCTTTCTCTGAGTTTCGGAGAACGTGAAACCCAGTAATATTCTTGTGAAGGACTGTGCCTTGCTTTTCTCTGTGACGAATAATGTGGCTACATGGCTGTGACCCTGTTCCCCATTCTGTGTCCCTGCAGAGTGCAAGGATGTGAACAAGGTGGCCTACTGCCCGCTGGTCCTCAAGTTCAAGTTCTGCAGCCGGACCTACTTCCGACAGATGTGCTGTAAAACCTGCCAGGGCCACTAGGACACAGCGGGACACAGCGGGACCCCCGTGGCAAAAACTGGAAGGCCAAAGCTTCACTGGAGGGCCCTGCCCTGCCCGGGAACCTCCCCTGGCTCCCGCACAGACTCCGGTCACGCTCCCACGGGCGTCACCCAACCCCGTCCCCCACAGACCCCCTTGGCCCCCCGAGCTTGGCAGAGGCAGGATCCCAGTTCAACCACTGCAGCCCCAGCTGGATGAGCGCTGGGAGAGGGGGGAGCTGGGCAGAGCAGGGACTTTACTTGAAATTCTGATGTTGTTATTTATTCGTAGCGGAGCCAGGTCCCGCTGGGGGAGGCGGCACCGCTCGCCCCGCTCCTGCCTCATCCTGCTCCGTGTCCCCAGGGCACCATCACGGGGCTGGGGCACTCCAGGGGCTGCTGCCCTTCCCTCGGGACCCCAGGGGAGCCAGGGAGGAGGGTTCAGGTGCCTGGGGTGGCCAGCGTGGCTTGTGGCTCCTGGGTGATGGGTGGAGAGGAGCTGCTGTGGGGAGTGGGGCTGGAGCAGGGATTTTGTCCCTTGGTTTGCACCCTGTCGCCTCAGGACTGGGATCAGGCCACCCCATGAGCTGAGGGGGCTCTCCAAACTCCCATAGCCACCAGCTTGGATTGGGCTGTTCCCCTGTTTGCCCTTGTCACTTTTAGGACCAGATTTTGGCCCTGAGCTGGGGGCAGAGGCGTGCTGGGGGCTGTATGGGCATCCAGGCTGTGCCAGGCTCAGGGAGAGCAGCACAGGAGGGTGCAGGACAAGAATGGGCCTGGCACAGTGTCCCCAGGGCCTGGCACAGTGTCCCCAGGGCCTGGCACCCCAGAGACAGCCTCAGCCTCACTTCCAAAGGTGCTTGACTTCCAAAGGTGCTTTGCCTCCAAAAGGTGCTTTGCCTCCAAAGGCAGGTGGTGCCAGTCCCAGTGGTGCCACTCGAGGTGCCAGTCCCAGTGCCACCCACCCCTCTGCCCACAGGAGGCCTACAGAGATGGGAAAGGAGCAGGTTTGACATTCCTCCAGGTCACCTGGTGGCCAAACCTGGGCCAGCTCCTCCACGGGCAGCCTGTGGAGGAGACCTGACTTCAACTCTCCAAAGCTTTTTGTTGGCATTGTAATTGTAATGATGACGATTATTTTCAGGCCTTTCCGCATCACAGCGATGGGAAAGCTTTGTCCAGAGCTGTGTTTTGTTCCCTTGGGGCCATCCCTGTGGTGCAGGGAGGGGACAGTCCCCTTTCCCCCAGCAGAGCCCCCGTGTGTTCCTGTCCCAGCTCCGTTTTTGTGTCCACCTGCTCCTCTCGGCCGATCGCAGCTTCTCTGGTGCTCAGCAAACCTCGTTTCTCTTCCTTCCTGGTGCCATGCTCCATGTTCTGATGGTTTTGGGTGAGGGGAGGGGGTGTTTTCACCATTTTTATATCGATATATATCCTACTGACCAATGTTTAACATACTAACTCTGAGGAGGAGCGACGTAAGGCATGAATTATAATAAAGGAGTAGCTACGATCCCGGGCACGGCCTCTGCTCCCACTTGTGTTCCTCCAGCCTGGGGTTGTGTGAGGGTGTTCACAGGGGGTTTTTGGATTGGGGAAGAGATGAGGATGTGACTCCGTGTTTCAGAAGGCTTGATTTATTATTTTATGATATATATTCTATTAAAACTGTACTAAAAGAATAGAAGAAAGGATTTCATCAGAAGGTTAGCTAAGAATAGAATAGCAAAGAAATGATAACAAAGGTTTGTGGCTCGGTTCTGTGTCTGAGCCAGCTGGGCTGTGATTGGCCATTAATTAGAAATAACCAACATGGGCCAATCCCAGATGCACCTGTTGCATCCCACAGCAGCAGATAATCAATGTTTACATTTTGTTCCTGAGGCCCCTTAGCTTCTCAGGAGGAAAAATCCTAAGGAAAGGATTTTCCATAAAAGATGTCTGCGACAGGGTTAGGCACCCTCAGCACCACAATCCACCCCAAATAAAGAGGTTTGGAAGCAAGGGAGGGTTTTCCTTGGGGAGCAGAGCAGATGGGAAAGGGGGGGATTCACCCAGAGCTGTTTTAGGACGTGGAGGAAGAATTTCCCCCATGGCAAAGAGACACCCCCATGTTGGTGATGCTGGGCTGGGCCAGTAGGGCAGGGGGGGGATTCTGCCCCACTCAGGTCAGACCCCACCTGCAGAGCTGCCCCAGCCCTGGGCAACAGCAGCAGGAGGACGTGGGGCTGCTGCAGCCAGGCCAGAGGAGCCACGGAGATGCTGCCAGGGCTGGAGCCCCTCTGCTCTGAGCCAGCCTGGCACAGCTGGGCCTGCTCACCTGGACAGGAGAAGGCTCCAGGGACACCTCAGAGCCCCTTTTGGGGCCTGAAGGGGCTCCAGGAGAGCTGCAGAGGGACTGGGGACAAGGCCTGCAGGGACAGGACACAGGGAATGGCTCCCACTGCCACAGGGCAGGGCTGGGTGGGAGACTGGGAATCAGGAATTGTGGAATCCATCCCTGGAATGGATTTCCCAGAGCAGCTGGGGCTGCCCCTGGATCCCTGGCAGTGCCCAAGGCCAGGCTGGACAGGGCTGGGAGCAGCCTGGGACAGTGGGAGGTGTCCCTGCCATGGCATTGAGTGGGATTTAAGGTCCCTTTTAACCCAAACCATCCTGTAACTCTGCAGGGGACAGGGTGGCCAGGAACTGCCTCAGGCCTCAGTTTCCTGTAGCAACCTCACTCTTCTCTGCACCTCAAGTGGAGGGGGGGAAAAAAACCCCAAAATACAACAACAAATAATATGCAACCAAAAGCATCTCATTCCTAAAACCACCTCCCAGCACTGGCTGGCCAGGTGACATCCAGCTGTCACTGCAGAGTGCTGCGAGATGTCACCAAGGCTCTGAGCATCCCTGCTGGGCTCTGTCCTGCATACTGTCCCTCACCAGCAGAGGTGGGGACACCTTGGGCAGGCCCCCCCAGGTCCCTGGTAGCAAAGCTGCCGTTGTCCTCCCCACCCCCACGACCAAAGGGTGCAAAATGAGGAAGTGGGAGGGAAACAGAACTCGTCATAATCTTTGTCACATCAGAAAGACAAAATCCGAGCGCTCCGGGATGGCCCCAGGCTGTCGGTGACAGGAGATTGAGCACCTGCCTGGGGAGGGACACAGGGACATCATGGTGAGTGCCACTCTGCTCCCCTCGGGTCCCTCAGGGTGTCACCTCCCACTGCTGCCACCCCAGCCCTGCCCTGCCCACACCCTGGGGCTCCCCGTGTCCCTGCAGGAGAGGGGACAGCGCTGCCCAGCTTGGGGACAGGGCTGGGGGAGGCCATGGGTGGGATACAGGGGGCTGGTGACCCCCAGGACAGGGTGGGGAGCAGCAGGGATGGGGCTGTGCTGCCACACAGGGATCTGGGCATTGCTGTCGCTGCTGTGGTACCCACGGGATGTATTTGTGTCCCCACTGGTGGGCAGAGGGTGGGGTGGGGGTGGCAGCCACATCCCCCAGGCTAACAGGGACCCTCTGGGTGCTGGTGCCATGGTCAGGGCTCAGGGGTGCAGGGAGGGCAGCAGCCACTGGTGGAAGTTGCTGTGCAGGCAGAAGAGGAAGGTGAAAGGGCTCAGAATTGGGAAGATGCTCAGACTGGGGGTGAGGAGCAGCCACAGCTCTCAGCTCTGCTTCCTGCATCCCTGGGCTGATGTGTCCCAGCTATTTCCACCCAGACAGGGAGGAGACAGTGGCCAGGCTGAAACTGAACCTTCTCTCTGCCACCCACACTTGTGGCTGTCACCTCCGAGAGGCCGCTCAGATGCTGTCCCCAAGGACACACACACTGTCCCCTCCTCCGCCATCTGTGGCTTCCTGGAGGACCAAAGGGCCCTGCAGCCACAGCCTGACCCCCACCAGCTCCATCCCACCCCAGCCCTGTGACAACTGTGTGACAAACTTGTTGCTCTATTTAGCTTTCCGTTTGGTTTTGGAGGTTTTGATGCTTTCTGGGCTTGGTCTGTCTTGACTCAAAAGGTGCCACCTTGGGCTGCATCAGCTCCTCATCAGCTCGATCTGCAGTGTTCTTTGTGGTTTAACCCACAGTTTTGAAGCAAACACGAGGTTTTCAAAGCTGCCACACCAAGGGCTGCTCCCCTCCCTGCCCAGAGATCCTGTCTGAGTGCCAGGAGCACCCTGACAGAGGGGTGTGGTGGGGACAGTGCCTGTGCCACAGCTGGGGGTGCTGAGGGGCTCCTCGTGTGCCACCTGCGCCCTTTGGAGCACTGAGGGGCTCTTTGTGTGCCACCTGTGCCCTTTGGAGCACTGAAGGGCTCCTCATGTGCCACCTGTGCCCTTTGGAGCACTGAGGGGCTCCTCGTGTGCCACCTGCGCCCTTTGGAGCACTGAGGGGCTCTTTGTGTGCCACCTGCGCCCTTTGGAGCACTGAGGGGCTCTTTGTGTGCCACCTGTGCCCTTTGGAGCACTGAAGGGCTCCTCATGTGCCACCTGCACCCTTTGGAGCACTGAGGGGCTCCTCGTGTGCCACCTGTGCCCTTTGGAGCACTGAGGGGCTCCTCGTGTGTCACTTGTCCCCTTTGGAGCACTGAGGGGCTCCTCGTGTGCCACCTGTGCCCTTTGGAGCACTGAGGGGCTCCTCGTGTGTCACTTGTCCCCTTTGGAGCACTGAGGGGCTCCTCGTGTGTCACTTGTCCCCTTTGGAGCATAGTTCCTCGAGCACAGGGGCTGCAAAGGGCACCTGGAAGGTGGAGGGGGGACAAATCTTCTCCCTGCTTGGCATGAGGGTGCAATGGTTTGGGGCAGGTGCCCTTCCCTGGGGCAGAGGGGAATGGACAGGGGGGCCTGGACAGAGCAGGGGATGGAGAAACTGCTGCCCCAAACCTCTGGAAGTAAATTTATTTGTGCTCCCATTCTCCACAAGAATGTCACCTGCAGCTGCAAATGTCACCTCTGTCCCACAGCACCAAGCTGGGGCAACACCAGGGCTTTAAGGGATCCTAATTCCCCTTCACCCTGATTTTTTAGTGAGCCTTGGCCCTGCAAACCCCACGAGAGGCTCAGGGAAAGCAGGAACACCCAGAGCTCTGCAGATCATGACAAACCCTTCATTTACCAGCTCTGAGCTGGTGCTTTCCTCCCAGCTGGGCTGCACCAGGTGCCCCAGCAGAGCCAGGAAAGCCCCAGAGGAAGAGGAGGTGAAGACACCCTCACCACTGACACTTCTGAGCATCTCTGAGAGAATCTCTAGGTGTCAGCTCAAAACCTGCAACCTCTCAGGAAGGAAATTCTCATTTTGCCTTAATTTGGCTTCAAGCAGCAACCCGGGGTGCTGTGGCAGCAGCTTTGGGGTGCTGGGGATGGGGCACTGAAGGGTTTGGGCTCTTGCCACCCTTCTCCTGCTGAAGCTCAGGGTTTGGGGTGAAGCTGGGCAGCTCCTGGTGTCCCTGGCAGCTCCCTGGGTGACACCACAGTGACCTGCAGAGGATGGCTAAGCCTGCCTGTGCTTTTCCAGCTGGATTTCCTAGGGGATATTAGCATGACGGCAAGAAGAAGGTCTTGAAAAGGAAGAGGAGAAGCTCCCTGGGGGATTTCAGGCTGCTGGGCAGCTCCTGGGGTCCCTGGCAGCTCCCTGGATGACACCACAGTGAGCTGGAGAGCCTGCCTGTGCTTTTCCAGCTGGATTTCCTAAGGAGATATTAGCATGAAGGCAAGGAAAAGGCCTCGAAAAGGAAAAGGAGAAGCTCCCTGGGTGATTTCAGGCAGCTCTGGACACCCTGAGCCCCCTGAGTGACCCCGAATAGTGACCCCAAATCCCTGGCAGCTCCCTGTGACACCACAGTGACCTGCAGAGGCTGCCTGAGTTTTTCCAGCTGGATTTCCTAAGGGGATATTAGGATGAAGGCAATAAGAAGGTCTTGAAAAGGAAGAGGAGAAGCTCCCTGGGTGATTTCAGGCTGCTGGGCAGCTCCTGGGGTCCCTGGCAGCTTCCTGGGTGACACCACAGTGAGCTGGAGAGCCTGCCTGTGCTTTTCCAGCTGGATTTCCTAAGGAGATATTAGCATGAAGGCAAGGAAAAGGCCTCGAAAAGGAAAAGGAGAAGCTCCCTGGCTGATTTCAGGCAGCTCTGGACACCCTGAGCCCCCTGAGTGACCCCGAATAGTGACCCCAAATCCCTGGCAACTCCCTGGGTGACACCACAGTGACACCTGCCTGTGCTTTTCCAGCTGGATTTCCTAAGGAGATATTAGGATTAAGACAAGAAAAAGACCTTGAAAGGAAAAGGAGAAGCTCCCTGGGTGATTTCAGGCAGCTCTGGACACCCTGAGCCCACTGAGCTGACCCCAAAATAGGTGGTGAGACAGCACCAAAAAACCCCTTCAGCAGCTATATGGGCTTTTGGGGTTTGGAGAGGGGCACAGGGGATGTTTGGGGCTGCAGAGCCCAGTGACAGACACCCCAGGGGGACACCTGGTGACAATCAGAGGCCACCAGGAGCCTGCAAAGGTGTGGGGATGGATGCAGGGCCCTGAAACCTTGAGAGCCTGCAGGGCAATGAAGCAAAAGGGGAAGAGGAGAAGAAAAGGGAAATGGAATGAGCAAGAGGCCAGGGCTGATGGGGGGAGAAGTGAAATCGGTGACAGGAGCCTGGGGGTGAAAGAGGAACCGCGGGGGTGGGGAAGGAGGGGCCTTGGCCCCATCCCTGTCCCAACAGGCCACCACAGCTGTGCCCAGCCTGTCTGTGGGGACATCCAGGGCAAGGGGAGCCTCGGGGGGGTTCATGCAGGATGAATTCCTCTATCACAGCTCCCTTGTTTACCCCACAAGGCTGAAATCACAGCCCAGCCCCTGGGGGACAGAGCTGGGGACAGAGCTGGGGACAGAGCTGGTGTGACAGTGTTCACAGGGGTCTGAGGATGAGGGAGGAGATGAGGATCTGACTCCATGTTTCAGAAGGCTTGATTTTTTATTTTATGATATAGATTACATTAAAACTATACTAAAAGAATAGAAGAAAGTGTTTCATCAGAAGATTAGCTAAGGACAGAAAAAGAAGGAATGAATAACAAAGGCTTGTGTCTGACTGAGACAGTCTGGACAGCTGGACTGTGATTGGCCATTAATCAGAAACAACCACATGAGACCAATCCCAGATGCACCTGTTGCATTCCACATCAGTAGATAACCATTGTTTACATTTTGTTCCTGAGGCCTCTAGCTTCTCAGGAGGAAAAATCCTAAGGAAAGGATTTTCCATAAAAGATGTCTGTGACAAGCTGGGCACAGAACTGGGCACAGCTGGGCAGAGGCTGCTGGCATCTCCTTGGGCACAACAAAGGGGAACACAGGGTGCCAGGAGGATGTGGCGGTGCAGAGGATGCCACCACCACCCTTCCCCTGCATTGCTCTGTCTCACAATCAGTCTGTGCACCAACCGAAGTCCTTCTCTGTCTTGGTGAGGAGCAGAGGGCTGGGGCAGGTCCTGTCTGCTCCTTGCTCTGAATTTTGGGATCTGCTTTGCCAAACCCTTCCCTTTGCACATCCTGTCTGCTCCTCGAGGTGAGGAGGGCTCCAGGGTGTTAGGACAAGCCCCAGTGCTCTGAATTTTGGGCTCTGCTTTGCCAAACCCCGGGTTGGGGTGAGGGCTGAGCCAGGCAGGGCTGTGGCAGTTCAGGTGGCCCTGGTGGCCCCAGCACAGCCGCGGTGTCCCCGTTGTCCCCTCAGGGCAGCAAGGAGCGCTTCCACTGGCAGAGCCACAATGTCAAGCAGAGCGGCGTGGACGACATGGTGCTGCTGTCCAAGATCTCCGAGGAGGCCATCGTGGAGAACCTCAAGAAGCGTTTCATGGACGATTTCATCTTTGTATCCTTGCCCAGGCAGCGGGGACAGGCACAGGGAGCGGCAGGGACGGGCTCCAAGGCTTTGTCAGCACACGGGACAGCATGTCCCTGCCCTGTGGGGACAGATCTGTGGGAATGTCACCATTCCCGAGCTGAGCTGTGCTCAGCACAGACACAACAGCCAAACCCCCCTCCTGCCATGCTGCAGGACCCGCTGTGCTCCTTCCTTTGGAGCAGAGCCCTGAGGGGCACAGCAGGGCACACAGGGCACAGCAGGGCACAGCAGAGCCCTGAGGGGCACAGCAGGGCACACAGGGGTGGCAGCAGGGCTGAGGCTGTGCCCACACCACTGCATTTCCCCTGATGTGGGGATGTGGCCCTGTCCTTACAAGGCCATGCTGTCCCAGCTGTGACTCAGCCCTGTGACTCCCCCCGCAGCCCTGGGGCTTTGCACACGTGTGGGGTTGGCTTTTTTGGGGGTTTTGATTTTGTTCTTTTGAAGGGGAAAAATACCCCACGCAGCCTCTCCCTTCCCTTTTTGCTGTGCTGCCGCACGCAGGCCTCTGTCCAGCCATGACTCAACATCCCAAGCTTCTGCATTTCCCAGAAAAGCTCCCTCCTCCTGCCCCTCTGGCCACTGTCCCCTTGTTTGGGACACAAATAGGGTATCAAAGGCTTGGATAACCCCACCTGCTCCATCCCCATCCTCCATCTCCTCACCCAGCCCATCCTGCTGCAATTCCCTGTTTTTCCATGCACTCAGTGACTTGGGGATGCTGCAGGAATGGCAGCAGTGTGGGCAAGGAAGGGCAGGAGCTGGGATTCCTCTCCTCTTTGTGCCTCAGTTTCCCTGGATGTAAAATCAGGATGGATTTTGCATTGGATTTTTGCTGGAAAAGCTGCAGATGGAGCATGAGCAGAGGGTGAATTCCAGGGATGCTGGAGAGGTTTTAGAGCCAATCCCCAGCCAGAGCAGGGAGCTGAGGGGATGCTCCTGCACCCATCACACTGCAGCGCCTGAGGGAGTGCCCCAAGTCAGGGCAGCAGGGCAGCTCTGCCTGTGCCAGGCTGGAAATGCCAACCTTGTGCCATCCCTGAATATGCCAGACACCCCATACCCACCTTCCTGCCCCCGGGGTGGGACTGGGCACTGGGAAAGGGGCACACAGGAAGGGACGGACACACAGCCCTTGACCTGCTGCCCAGACCTACATCGGGCCCGTGCTGATCTCCGTGAACCCCTTCAAGCAGATGCCGTATTTCACCGACCGCGAGATCGAGCTGTACCAGGGCGCGGTGAGACTGCCCCGCGGGCAAGCGGGGGTTAAATGTGTGCAAACACCCCTGAGGGTCCCCATGCTGCACAGCCCCTGCCGGGGTCAGTGCTCCCAGCAGCAAATCCTGGGGAATTCAGCTCAGAAATGCACAGAAAGAAACCCAAAAATGGTAAAACGCAGAGAGTGGTTCTGCCCCAGCCCTTCCCAAGGAGGAGGGGGGTTAAGAATCACCATGAGCTGGTGTTTGTGGGAAGAGGCTGATACCCACGTGGGCAGAGTGAGGGGGATTTGGTGTTTTGGGGAGTTCTGTGCCCAGCACTGCTGTCCTTGTCCCTTGTCCCTTTTATAGAGTCACTGTGGAGGGGCTGATTCCAACATGGGCAGAGTGAGAGGAATTTGGGTATTTGGGGAGCTCTGACCCCAACACTGCTTGTCCCTTGTTTAGGGTCAGTGGGAAGTGTGGCTCCCACATGGGCAGAGTGGGGGGATTTGGGGATTTGGGGGCTGCTCTGTGCCCAGCCCTGCTGTCTTTGTCCCTTGTTTAGGGTCAGTGGGAATTGTGTCTCCCACATGGGCAGAGTGAGGGGGATTTGGGGATTTGGGGAGCTCTGACCCCAACACTGCTGTCCTTGTCCCTTGTTTAGGGTCAGTGGGAAGTGTGACTCCCACATGGGCAGAGTGGGGGGATTTGGGGATTTGGGGATTTGGGGGCTGATCTGTGCCCAGCCCTGCTGTCTTTGTCCCTTGTTTAGGGTCACTGTGAAGGGGCTGGTTCCCCTGTGGGCAGTGAAGGTGATTTGGGGAGGGGAGCTGGAGGCTGCCCTGTGCTCAGCCCTGCTGTCCCTGTCCCCTGCTTAGGCCCAGTATGAAAATCCCCCCCCACATCTACGCCCTGACTGACAACATGTACCGGAACATGCTGATTGACGGCGAGAACCAGTGTGTCATCATCAGGTACTGGGGACACTGGGCCACAGCCGGGCTGTCACTGCCCCTGGGGACACCTGTCCCCACCAGCCCTTCTCCCCAGCCCAGGGCTTCCCAGCTGGAGTGTTGGCTCCTGGGCTCTGGGGTGTCTGGAGGGCCACGAGCACCAAGCAAGGCTGTGACCAGGGGTGTCCCAGGCAGGGACAGAGTCCCAGAGCCTTGTGCAATGCAGCTCTGCAGGGCAGTGTTGCAAGGGAAATGGTCAGGATGTGGGGCAAGGCTGGAGACTTCCCTCTGAGGCTCCCAAGTCCTCCACTTCTAAACCCGGTGACAACAAATTCAACATCTCGTCACCGAGCCACGCTCTGCTCACACTGATCCCCCTGGGCAGAGCTGAGCTGGGGGATCACCATCCCAGATCCCCCACAGACCCACTCTGGGGGTGGCACAGTCCCCAAAATTCACTGTCATCCTCCAGTCCTGCTCCAGGACCCACCCCAAAGTCCCGCCCCAAGGGATGGGTGGCTCTGGTGGGGCTGTCTCACATCTCTGCTTTGCCCTTTGCACAGCGGAGAAAGCGGAGCTGGGAAAACGGTGGCAGCAAAATACATCATGGGCTACATCTCCAAAGTGTCTGGCGGTGGGGAGAAAGTCCAGGTGGGTCTGTTGTCCCCCCTGCCACTCATCATTTCACCCCCCAGCTGATCCCCACCACCCTGGTCCCCAACATCCCCCTGATGGGGCTGCTGGTGGCACACGGAGCAGCCGCTCCAGGGCTGGGGACACACAAAGGCTCAGGTGTGTCCCCAGGCCTGGAGTGGGACACAGCAGGGCTGAGCCCTGCCCTCCTGTGTCCCCAGCACGTGAAGGACATCATCCTGCAGTCCAACCCGCTGCTGGAAGCCTTTGGAAATGCCAAAACTGTCCGGAACAACAATTCCAGCCGCTTCGTAAGTGCCAGGGTGTCACAGTGTTCACAGGGGTCTGAGGATGAGGGAAGAGATCAGGACCTGACTCCATGTTTCAGAAGGCTTGATTTATTATTTTATGATATATATTATATTAAAACTATACTAAAAGAAGAAAGGATTTCATCAGAAGGCTAGCTAAGTATAGAATAGGAAGGAATGATAAAAAAGGCTCTGTCCCAGACTCTGCGTCCGAGCCAGCTGACTGTGATTGGCCATTAATTAGAAACATCCAACATGGACTAATGACAGATCCACCTGTGCATTCCACAGCAGCAGATAATCAATGTTTACATTTTGTTCCTGAGGCCTCTCAGCTTCTCAGGAGGAAAAATCCTAAGGAAAGGATTTTTCATAAAAGATGCTGTGACACCAGGGCAGGTGCAGGGGGCAGCGCAGCAGCAGAGCCACTGAAGCAGTTGGGTTCAAAGCTGACCTTTAGATCAACTCCAGCCATTCCCCCAACACCTGCCCCAGGTGTCCCCAAGTGCCACATCCAGCTTTTCAATCCCTCCAGGTGATGGTGACTCCAGCACAGCCTGTTCCAGTGCCTGACCACCCTTTCAGTGGAGGAATTTTTCCTCATATCCAATCTAAACCTCCCCTGGGCAATGTGAGGCCATCTCTGGCCCTGTTTCCTGTTACCTGGAGAAGAGACCGACCCCACTGGGCTCCAATCTCCTTTTGGGCAGTTGAGGGGCAATGAGGTGTCCACATAAACCATGAAGCCTTCAGCCAGGGATTGCACACCCACAAAGCTCCTGGTGTGGTGGGGAAGGGCTTGGGGGGAATGAGGAAACCCCTGAGGCAGGGCCACAGCTCTGAGCAGGATCTGTGCTGGAGCAGGGAAAATACTTTGAGATCCAGTTCAGCCGGGGAGGAGAACCTGATGGGGGCAAGATCTCCAATTTCCTGCTGGAGAAGTCACGCGTGGTGAGCCAGAACGAGTGTGAGAGGAACTTCCACATCTACTACCAGGTATGGGGTGGGATTTCTTCACTTGGGGTCATCAAATGTGGAATTTTCTTCACTCGGGGTCACCAAATGTGGTGGTGTTCACAGGGGTTCCAGGTCGAGGGAAGAGATGAGAATCTTGACCTCCATGTATCAGAAGGCAGATTTATTATTTTATGATATATATGATATAAAAGAAAATGATATATTAAAATTACACTAAAGAATAGAAGAAAGGAAGGAAAGGAAAGGAAAGGAAAGGAAAGGAAAGGAAAGGAAAGAAAGAAAGGAAAAGAAAGGAAAGGAAAGGAAAGGAAAGAGAAAGGAAAGGAAAGGAAAGGAAAAGGAAGGAAAAGGAAAGAAAAGGAAAGGAAAGGAAAAGGAAAGGAAATGAAAGAAAGGAAAGAAAGGAAAGGAAAGAAAGAAAGGAAAGTAAAGAGAAAGGAAAGGAAAAGGAAGGAAAAGGAAAGAAAGGAAAGAAGAAAAGAGAAAGGAAAAAGGAAAAGAAAAAGGAGAGAAAAGAGAAAGGAAGGAGAAGGAAAGGTAATAAAATCTTGTGACCGACCAGAGAGTCGAGCCAGCTGACTGTGATTGGCCATTAATTAAAAACAACCACATGAGACCAATCAAAGATGTTGCATTCCACAGCAGCAGATAATCATTGTTTACATTTCGTTTCTGAGGCCTCTCAGCTTCTCAGGAGAAAAATTCTGGCAAAGGGATTTTTCAGACAATATCATGGCGACAGTATGGGGGTGGCCTGGAGCCACCAGGCTGCAGGGGGACCAGGAGCTGGCTGACCACAGCCCCCCGTCCCCTCCCAGCTCATCCAAGGAGCATCCCAAGAGCAAAGGCAGAATTTGGGCATCATGAGCCCGGATTATTACTTCTACCTGAACCAGACAGACACCTACCAGGTGGAGGGCACAGACGACCGCAGCGACTTCCATGAGACCATGGTGAGTGCCTGGGAGGAGGGGAGTCCCCAAAAGCTCTGGGGCCAGGTGGGGGCTCAAAGGGTGTCTGTGCACCCCCAGAATGCCATGCAGGTCAATCGGCATCCGTGGCGAGGACCAGCAGCTGGTGCTGCAGATCGTGGCAGGGATCTTGCACCTGGGCAACATCAGCTTCAGGGAGGAAGGCAACTATGCCCGGGTGGAGAACGCTGACTGTGAGTAGCCACAGGGGACAAGTGGGGGGAGCCTGGGAATGAGTGGCAAGCTGGCTGTGTCACAAATCCCCTGGCAGAGGAGGGAAGCAGCACCAGGCATTATAATTGCTGTCTTAACTCCCCCCCGTCCGTCATCCCTCCTCCTATCTCCCCATTATCTAGAAATTTAGGATTACCTAAACCGAAGGCCTTCAAAACCTTAAACAAGAGTTAAACCCTCTTAGTTTCTGCTAAAGTCCGCAGGCCATCACCCTGCATCCCTAAATGCAGCTCAGGTGCTTTAATTAAGCTAGGACCTTCCAATTTACTAGACAGATGGGCTTTGATCCCATGATATTATAGTCAACTGCTACATGCTCTAAAACCAACAGGCCTCTGCCTAAGGCTCTGGTACATAACTAATGCACATCAATGAGCTTGCAACTCACTATGAACTTTACTTGAGGCAGCAAGTCAATGGCTCAGCCAGAGCTTGATTAGCCAGTGGACAGATGCCAGGTGTTGCTCTGGAGAGGTGTCACTTTTCCCTGTCATTGTCCCACTGCTGTCCTTCATACTTGGATGGGGCCGAGGGTTCGACTATGGCCAGGTGGGGACAACACAGCCCTGACCAGCCCCACTCTGTCCAGCCTGGCCTTCCCTGCCTACCTGCTGGGGGTCGACCAGGAGCGCCTCAACGAGAAGGTCACCAGCAGGGAAATGGACAGCAAGTGGGGCGGCCGCTCCGAGTCATCACCGTCACCCTCAATGTGAACAGGCGGCCTCACCCGCGACGCGCTGGCCAAGGGGCTCTACGCCCGTGTCTTCGACTTCCTGGTGGAGGTGTGTGGGCCTCAGAAGGGATGGTCACCCCCTGCCCCAGGAGATGGCCAATCCCAGTGCCCTGCAGCCAGTTTGTCCCCTCTGTCCCCGCAGTCCATCAACCGGGCCATGCAGAAGCCGTATGAGGAGTACAGCGTCGGGGTGCTGGACATCTATGGATTTGAGATATTCCAGGTGGGTGTGGTTGGGAATGTCCTGCCCTGCTCCCACAGCGGGGACAGCACCTGGGTCAGGTAGCCCTGAGAAGGGTCCCTGGAGTAGCAACCAAGCACTGCTGGTTGGGGTCCCCACAATGAGGCAGAGGAGGTGAAGGAGCTGGGGTTGTTTAGCCTGGAGAAGAGGAGGCTCAGAGGTGACCTTAATGCTCTCTACACCTCCCTGAAGGGAGGTTGCAGACAGGTGGGGTTGGTCTCTTCCACCAGGCAGCACTGACAGAACCAGAGAACAGTCTCAAGGTACCTCAGGGAAGGTATAGGTTGGATATTAGGAAGAGATTTTTCACCAAAAGAATAATAAAGTACTGGAATGCTCTTCCCAGGGAGGTGGTGGAATCACCATCTCTGATGTGTTTAAAAAAAGACTGGACATGGCACTTGGTGCTATAATCTAGTTGAGGTGTTAGGGCATAGGTTGGACTTGATGATCTTAGAGGTCTCTTCCAACCTCATTATTCTGTGATTCTGTGTTTCTGTGAGCAAAGGACAACTCAGCACCATTTTCTCTTCCATCTTTCATGCAGAAAAATGGCTTTGAACAATTCTGCATTAACTTGTGAATGAGAAGCTGCAGCAGATCTTCATCGAGCTGACCCTGAAGGCAGAGCAGGTACAAGGGGCTGGGCTGGGGGCTGTGGGGCTGTGCCAGCACCCCAATTCTTGCAATCCCTCCTCCCCAGCACACAGCTGGAGCAGGGGTTCTGCAGCACATCCCAGGGTCTCAGGGCCCAGCCAGCTTTCCCTGTGCTTCCCCAGGAAGATTATGTGCAGGAGGGGATCAAGTGGACGCAGATCCAGTACTTCAACAACAAGGTGGTGTGTGACCTGATAGAGAACAAGCTGGTGAGTGGGGTCTCCTCTGCTGGGGAGCTTTGGGGAGCAGAGGCACCCAGGGGCAGGGGCTGCATTGAGGTTGTTGAGGTGCCAAGCAGCAGTGAACCCCACACTGGCTTGGGTTAGCAGGAACCTTTAAGATTATCTTGTCCCACTATTCCAGGGTGCTCCAAGCCCTGTCCAACCTGGCCTTGGACACTTGCAGCACCCATGGGGAACCTGGCTCAGCATCAAGCAGCTGTGACCAGGTGCAGGATTGGGCCCTGCCCACACCCATGGCTTCCCTTTCCTTGTGGCAGAACCCTCCTGGGATCATGAGTGTCCTGGATGACGTGTGTGCCACCATGCACGCCACGGGCGAGGGCGCCGACCAGACCTTGCTGCAGAAGCTGCAGGCGGCCGTGGGCACCCACGAGCACTTCAACAGCTGGAGCTCAGGCTTTGTCATCCACCACTATGCTGGCAAGGTGGGTAGGGCACCCCAAAGCCCCCACCCCGCACCCCACAGCCGCAGCTGAGGTCCCCTCCTGTCCCCAGGTGTCCTACGACGTGAACGGCTTCTGCCGAGCGCAACCGGGACGTGCTTTTCACTGACCTGATCGAGCTCATGCAGAGCAGTGAATAGTGAGTCTGGCAGTGCTGGCACCCCGAAAGGGCTGGGGAACAGGGCACAGTCCTCAACATGCAGATCTGAAAGGCTGGTCCTTCCTTTGTGGGTTGGGGTGCTCAGTCCTGCATGGCCCGATGGGCACCAGGGGCATCCCAGGGATGCAGGGTTGGGCAGAGCGGGGTCATCCACCAGCTCTGCTCCTGCTCCTGCTCCTGCTCCTGCTCCTGCTCCTGCTCCTGCTCCTGCTCTCTGGGGGTGGTCAGGGAGAAGGCACTCAGCCACACAGTACAGGATTTCCCAGCTGGCCTCAGCCCAGGCCATGCTGGCAGCTCTCACCTGGGGACTGTCCCCTCCCTTCCAGCGGTTTCATCCGGATGCTTTTCCCAGAAAAACTTGATTCTGACAAAAAGGGACGGCCGACCACGGCGGCTCCCAAAATCAAGGTGTGTCCCTTGGGCTGCAGAGCAGCAGCTGCCTCTGGGGAGGTGGCAGGGGCAGTGCTCCCACCACCCCCTTTGATGCTACAGAGGTCGATCCTTGCACCAGAAACAGGCCAACGACCTGGTGAACACGCTCATGAAGTGCACCCCACACTACATCCGCTGCATCAAACCAACGAGACCAAGAACCACGGGACTGGGAGGAGAGCAGGTAACAGGGAGCACACAGAGCCCAGGCAAGGGGGACCCAGCCATGGAGATGCGGCCAGAACCAGCTTTCCTCCAAAAACTGTAGCCCTGGGCTGGTTCTTCTGAGCTGCCCACTAACACAGGGAAGCACAACAAGTGTGTGGGATACATTGTCCTCCTTAGGTACACTTTTAGGTCCCCTCCTAACCTGTCATTATTCCATGTTGTCCCTCCCTGGTGCACCAGGGTGAAGCACCAGGTCGAGTACCTGGGCTGAAGGAGAACATCCGGGTGCGCCGGGCAGGCTTCGCCTACCGCCGCCTCTTCCACAAGTTCCTGCAACGGTGAGTGGCCACTGGCACGGGGCTGGCAGAGCCCACAGCACCTCCTCAGGAAGAGAGGAGGCTGTGGGAGGCCCTGGCGCAGCTTTTCAAGTGAAGAGAGTTGGGGATGTTCAACCTGGAGAAGAGGAGGCTTGGGCGAGACCTTAGAGCCCCTTCTAGGGACTAAAGAGAACAGCAGAGGGATTTGGGACAAGGCATGGAGGGACAGGACACAGGGAATGGCTTCCACTGACAGATGGCAAGGCTGGATGGATATTGGGAAGGGATTGTTCCATGGGAGGGTGGGCAGGCCCTGGCACAGGGTGCCCAGAGCAGCTGGGGCTGCCCCTGGATCCCTGGCAGTGCCCAAGGCCAGGTTGGACAGGGCTTGGAGCAGCCTGGGACAGTGGAAGTTGTCCCTGCTATGACAAGAGTGGATGGGCTTTAAGGTTCCTCCCAACCTGAACTATTGTGGGATTCTGTGAGCCTGCTCTGTCCCCACAGCTATGCCATCCTCACCCCCGAGACATGGCCGTCGTGGCGCGGGGATGAGCGCCAAGGGGTGCAGCACCTCCTGCGCTCGGTCAACATGGATCCAGACCAGTACCAGATGGGCAGGAGCAAGGTGTTCGTCAAGAACCCCGAGTCGGTGCGTGGCCCTGACTCCTGGGGGGCACTGGGTGTCATTGGGAGGGGTTTTTGGGGTGTCCTGGCTCAGCACTGCCTGTCCCTCGCAGCTCTTCCTGCTCGAGGAGATGCGGGAGAGGAAATTTGACAGCTTCGCCCGGGTGATCCAGAAGGCCTGGCGCAGGCATGTGGCCATCCGCAAATACGAGCAGATGAGAGAGGAGGGTAAGGCTGGGCAAGGACAGGGACAGTGCCACGCCAGCTGCCCTTTTAGGGTGCTTTTCACTGGGACAGCCCAGCTATGACAGCGGCAGCCTGGCTCCTAATCATGGCACTAACGGTGATTAGGTGATGGAGGAACCGGCCCGTGAGTTGTTGGGAGTCTTTTTCCACTCTGAAAGGAGAGCACGGATTTCCTGCTCCTATTTCCAGCCCTGGGAGCTTGTGCTGTCTCACTCTGCATTTCATGGCCTGCACAGGGATGGAGGGGAGTAGCTGGGATGAGCTGGTGTTTCTGGGAAGAGGCTGACTCCCACCATAGCAAAAGGATGGGACACACCACTGACCCCATCATGGGTTTTCCCACCCTCCCAAGCAAGCAGGAAAATCAAGGAGGAAAACGCAGAAAAAAGCTGGGTCCATCCCTCCCTCCCACAGAACGGGGTTTTTTGAAGGCAATTAAAGTTTCAAAGTTTCAAACCCAACCAAGCTCAAGCAGCTGGGATTCCTCCCATGGCATAAAACAAGCCCCACTTCTTGCTACCATGACCTGTGTGATGTTTTGGGGGGCTCTGAGCCACCAGCACAGAGCCATTTCAGACCCGCACCTCTTTGGGGTCCCTCCCAGCTGCCAGCATCCTCTACAACTTCAAAGAGCGGCGCAGGAACAGCATCAACAGGAACTTCGTGGGGGATTACCTGGGCATGGAGGAGCGGCCGGAGCTGCGGCAGTTCCTGGCCAAGCGGGAGCGCGTCGACTTCGCCGACTCCGTCACCAAATACGACCGGAGGTTCAAGGTGCAGGGACACGCCTGGGGCTGCTGCAGCTCCTGGTGGCTTCCCTCAGGTGGGATGTGTGTTTGTGGGGTTTGTGCCCCCCCTGCAAAGCCCCCTCACCCCCTTTTTCCTGACCTTTCCCAGCCCATCAAGCGAGATTTCATTCTCACGCCCAAGTATTTCTACCTGATCGGGCGGGAGAAGGTGAAGAAGGGGCCTGAGAAGGGGCAGATCAAGGAGGTGCTCAAGAAGAAGGTGGAGCTGCAGGCGGTGAGCGGTGTCTCGCTGAGGTGTGTCCCTTACCAGGGGCTCTCCCCATGACTGGGATTCCCCTCTCTCCACACCCTGCTGCTCCCCAGTCCCTCATCCACTGGAGTGGAGGCTCCCCATGGGTGCTTTGCAGAAGCCGGAGAGTTTTCCAAATCGGCCTCCAAATTTCCTTGGGGTGGACCCAAGCCCTGTGGGGTCCCCAAATACCCCCCAGCCCAGCTGGCACCAGCCTTGGTGGGGTTGACACCCCTGTTTGCTCCCCCAGCACCAGGCAGGACGACTTCTTCATCCTCCATGAGAACGATGCCGACAACTTCTTGGAGTCCATCTTCAAGACGGAGCTGATCAGCCTCCTGTGCAAGCGCTTCGAGGAGCTCACCCGCTCCAAGCTGCCCCTCTCCTTCAAGGACATGTAAGGATGGAGGCCAGGAGAGGTGACAAAGCAGGACAGGGTCCTGTCACCACATCCTCATGGCTTCTCTCACCCCCAGACTACAGTTTCGGGTGAAGAAGGAGGGCTGGGGCGGCGGTGGCACCCGCAACGTCACCTTCCTCAGAGGACAGGGCGACGTGGCCGCCCTCAAAGCTGGAGGCAAAACCCTTACGGTCACCATCGGGGATGGGCTCCCCAGGAATGCCAGTGAGTGCCAGGGCACTGGGGGGTGGCACAGGGGGACACAGGAGCACTGGGGTCACAGGGCACAGCTGGAGGCCTGGGAGCATTGGGGTGAGCTGGGTGTACTCTGTGGGGTTTGTGTCTCCCCCATTTCTGCTCTGGTGATGGGGAACAGGGTACAAATGGGGGGACAGCCCCTACAGCTGGCTCTGAGGACTGTCACCTAACAGGGGGCTTGTGTCCCCCCAGAGCCCACAAGGAAGGGAGCAGCACAGGGCAGAGGTGGCAGCAGGTGTCCCGCACCTTCCCGAAGTGCCCCATCAGCACCCAGAGGTGAGCAGGGGGTACAGGGTGGGGGATACAGGGGGTGCAGGCTGTGCATGGCCCCCCTGTAATGCACCCTATTGGGACGGGCTGTTCCAGGAGCCTGCAGGAACGGGGGTCCCCAGATCCCCCGCGGGGATGGCCGGGCACAGAGGGACACCTACAAGATGCCCCAGAAGCAGACGCGGGGCCCCCCAGCCGCGGCGCTTCCCGCCCGCAGCGCCGGCCACCAGCCCAAGGCACGGCCCCCATCCGAGCACAACATGGACTTCCTCAACGTGCCCGACCAGGGCGTGGCTGGGTAGGTCCTGTCCCATGTCCCTGTCCCTGTCCCATCCTCCTCTCCCACTGCCATCACCACTGGGAGGTGCTTTCCCCTCTGAGGAGGGGACCAGATGCATCCTCGGACACGGGATGCGTCCTGACTTTGCTGGCAGGACACATCTCCCAGGCTATTGTGCATCCCAGTCCTCCCAGTCCCTGCACTGGGAGAGCAGGCACAGAGCATCCCATGGGTGGGGGACAGCAGGGTGGGCAGCTCATCCTGCCCCAGTCCTCCCAGTCTCTGAACTGGGAGAATTCATCTGCAGGCATGGAGCACCTCAAGATGGACAGGAGGATGCAGCTCATCCTGCCCCAGTTCCCCCAGTCCCTGAACTGGGAGAACCCACCTGCAAGCACAGGGCATCCCATGGGTGTGGGGACAGCAGAGTGGGCAGCTCATCCTGCCCCAATTCCCTCAGTGCTTGAACTGGGACCACCCACCTGCAGGCACAGAGCACCCCATGTGTGGGCACAGGATGGGCAGCTCATCCTGCCCCAGTTCCCCCAGTTCCTAAACTGGAAGTGCCCACCTGCAGACACAGAGCATCCCATGGGTGTGTGGGTGCAGGGGGGGCAGGAGGCAGCAGCACATGCCATCCCATGGGTACAGGATGGGCAAGGGGCAGCAGCACATGCCATGCCATCCCATGGGTGCCATCCCATGGGTGTGTGGGTGCAGGGTGGGCAGGGGGCAGCAGCACATGCCATCCCATGGGTGTGTGGGTGCAGGGTGGGCAGGGGGCAGCAGCACATGCCATCCCATGGGTGTGTGGGTGCAGGGTGGGCAGGGGGGCAGCAGCACATGCCATCCCATGGGTGTGTGGGTGCAGGGTGGGCAGGGGGCAGCAGCACATGCCATCCCATGGGTGTGTGGGTGCAGGGTGGGCAGGGGGCAGCAGCACATGCCATCCCATGGGTGTGTGGGTGCAGGGTGGGCAGGGGCAGCAGCACATGCCATCCCCATGCCCTGCCGGTGCAAACCCCATCCCTCCTGCCCGCAGGGTGCAGCGCCGCCGCAGCGTGGGCCAGCGGCCGCCCCCAGCCCGGCGCCCCAAGCCGCAGCCCAGGGCGGAGGGGCCGCGCTGCCGGGCGCTCTACCAGTACATCGGGCAGGACGTGGATGAACTCAGCTTCAACGTGGGGGATGTCATTGACATCCTGATGGAAGGTACCAGGCTCCTGCCCTGCCCGCCTCCCCTCCCTGCCCTGCTGGCAGCACAGCTGATCGTTTGTGTTCTCCCTCCCCAGATGCCTCTGGCTGGTGGAAAGGCCACCTGCACGGCAAGGAAGGGCTTTTCCCTGGGAATTATGTGCAGAGGATCTGATCTGGAGAAAAGGAGCATCCCACCTCCCATCCCACCTCCCATCCCACCTCCAGAGACTGTGCCCAATTTGGGCACCTGAAGTTTTCCCAGCAACCTCAAAACTTCACAAAAACTTCCAAACCGTGAAGTTTTCCCATCGATGCTGGCACAGAATGAACGTTTACTCAGAAAACCCCGGTCTGTGCCAGTGTCAGGGGCTGGATCCCACAGCCCCTTCAGTGGGGGCACTCTGCAGCGAGGACGGGCTCTTAGCTGTTTGTTAGCATCCAAGGACTCTAAAACTTCTCCGCGGTATGAACAGAGTTGTTCATAATTCTGCTGTTCATAAATAAGCAGACTCAGCAATGCTGACTCACATTTTGAGTTTGGGGGTTTTATTTCACTCACTGTGGCTGTGCGACAAAAGCTGTGACGTGGGCAGGCACAGATCAGAGGCAGCCCCGTTCCTCCCACCATGAACCCTCCAGAAAATGCTGAATACACCAACCAGCTCTGCCAGGCTCCAGCTCAGGCATTTCCAGGCTCCGCTGTGTCTCGGGATCGCTCAAAGCAGCAGCAGGGCGGTGCTGCTGTGCCCTGGCTGGGCACAAGAACAGCTCCGAGGATCCCTCAGGCAAAGCCCTTAGAGCTGGCACTGCCTTTCCTGGCTCAGGGGAGCTTGTGGGGTCTCATCCCTGAGGGACGCTCGGGGTGGCAGCTGAGACCCTCTGGGGCAATGGCACAGCCAGGCTGGGCTGTGGGCAGAGGCTGAGCCCCACACGGGGCTGCCCCAGAAGGATTCAGCCGGGAGAGGGAGGAACAGCGCTGGAATGCCCGCCCCATCTCCGGCCCCATCTCCGGCCTCATGTCCGGCCCCATGACCGGCCCTATGTCCGCCTCATGTCCGGCCTCCCCCAGGCCTGCGCCAGAGGAAGTGACGGCAGGCTGATCCCACAGAGCCCGGCCCTCCTCTTCCTCCCTCCCTGATCCCACAGAGCCCGGCCCTCCTCTTCCTCCCTCCCTGATCCCACAGAGCCCGGCCTGATCCACAGCGCAGCCCTCCTCTTCCTCCCTCCCTGATCCCTCAGAGCCCGGCCCTCCTCTTCCTCCCTCCCTGATCCCACAGAGACCGGCCTGATCCCACACAGCCCGCCCTGATCCACAGCGCAGCCCTCCTCTTCCTCCCTCCCTGATCCCACAGAGCCCGACCTGATCCCATAGCCCGGCCCTCCTCTTCCTCCCTGATCCTACTGAGCCCAGCCCTCCTCTTCCTCCCTCCCTGATCCCTCAGCGCCCAGCCCTCCTCTTCCTCCCTGATCCTACAGTCCAGCCCTCCTCTTCCTCCCTCCCTGATCCTACAGAGCCCAGCCTGATCCCAGAGAGCCCAGCCCTCCTTTTCCTCCCTCCCTGATCCCTCAGCGCCCAGCCCTCCTCTTCTTCCCTGATCCTAGAGAGCCCAGCCCTCTTCTTCCTCCCTCCCTCCCTCCCAAGCCGCCACTGGAGCTGTTCCCCTGTCACACAGACCTTCCTCCCCACCTCAGATTTGGGGTCCAGCAGTGTTCAGGGGACCCTGTGTCCTCCAGGGAGGGATCAGAACCCATAGGGGTGGGAAGTTCCCCATGGGATTTCAAATTCTTCACAGCCCCACGCTGGAAATTTTGGGTCCCCCCCCATTATGGGTTTTTCAGCCCCTGCTCTCCTCTGGGTGATTTTCCTGTAAATTACAGCTCTTTAGGAATCCTTGCACTGCAGAGTGCAAGATGGGGGGGGGGTGTCTGATTTTATTTTAATGAAAAATAGTGGCTTTGGGAACGCTGGGGATTTGGGAAGCTCCTTCCTGCCCTTCCAGAGGCTGGGGAATGGGGAATGGGGGGCACTGGGTGCTGTCAGGGGGGTGTCCCTGCTCAGCCCTGCAGGGATGTGGGAGCTGGGCCAGCTCAGGCATCCCTGGGCTGCTCCAGGGGGCTCCAGGTGCTCCAAAGAGCTCCAGGGTGCTCCCAAAAATCCAGGGTGTTCCCAGGAACTTGGGATGTTCCCAGGAGCTCGGGGTGCTCCCAAAAATCTGGGATGTTCCCAAAAATCTGGGGTGTTCCCAGGAGCTCAGGGTGTTCTCAGGAGTCCAGGGTGCTCCCAGGAGCTCAGGGTGCTCCTAAAAATCCGAGGTGTTCCCAGGAGCTCAGGGTGCTCAGAGGGCCCTGGGATCCTCCAAAACCCTTGGATGCTCCAAAAGCTTCAGGAACTGCTGATGCCTTTCCTTCTCCGGGATGGTTATGGACCCCTGGATGCTCCAACACCCCTGGATGCTCCAAAACCCTCAGAAACTCCAAAGCCCTGGGATGCTCCAAAACTCTCAGGATGCCCCAAAAACCCCGGGATGCTCCAAAAAACCCTGTGATGCCCCAAAACCCCCAGGATACTCCAAAAACCCTGGGATGCTCAAAAAACCCCAGGATGCTCCAAAAGCCCGGGATGCTCCAAAACCCCCAGGATGCTCCAAAACCCTGGGATCCTCCAAAAACCTGGGGATGCTCCAAAACCTCCAGGATGCTCCAAAACCTCCAGGATGCTCCAACACTCCTGGGATGCTCCAAAATCCCCAGGATGCTCCAAAACCCCCGGGATGCCCCAAAACCCCTGGAATCCTCCAAAACCCTGGGATGCTCCAAAACCACCGGGATCGTCCCAAACCCCTGGAATCCTCCAAATCCCCCAGGATCCTCCAAAACCCTGGAATGCTCCAAAACCTCCGGGATGCTCCAAAAACCCCGGGATGCTCCAAAACCCTGGGATGCTCCAACACCCTCAGGATCCTCCAAAATCCCTGGGATGCTGCAAAACCCCCGGGATGCTCCAAAACCGCCGGGATGCTGGAGCTGCCCGCAGCCGCTGGGATGCGGTCTGTGGAGAATCTCCCGGGCAAAGCAGCCGGGGGAAGGGGGGGAACGGGGCGGGGCGGAGCCGGGTCCCCCCCCGAGGCCCCCGCCCGCCCTTCCGCACGTTCCTTCCTCCCCCCCGTCATCATCCTCCTCCTCCTCCTCCTCCCCCCGCTCTCGCGACAGCTCCGCACAGAAAATGGCCCCGCGGCCGCCCCGCCGCTGATGCGCGACCCGGGCGGCGCCGGCCCCGCCGCAGCCCCGGTACGGCCGGGAGGGACCGGGGGGGGGACCGGGACTGGGGAATGGACCGGCACCGGGGATGGGCTGGCACAGGGGCTGCGGGGACAGCGGGAGCTTTACCAGCACCGGGGGGGTGTACCGGCACCGGGGGTGTACTGCTGTCGGGGATGTACCGGTATCGGGGATGTACCGGCACCGCGACCGTATTGGCACCGGGGGTGTACCGGTATCGAGGCTGTACCCGTATCGAGGCCGTACCGGTACCGGGATGTACCGGTATCGAGGATATACAGGCATCGGGGATGTATCGGCACCGGGGAGGTACCGGTATCGGGGCTGTACCGGTATCGAGGATATACCGGCACCAGGACCGTTCCGGTACCGGGGATGTACCGGCACCGGGGGTGTACCGGTACCGGGGATGTACCGGTATCGTGAATATACCGGCACCGGGACCGTACCGGTATCGGGGATACCCCGGCACCGGGAAGGGAGCACTGGCACCGGGGGATGTACGGGGCCAGGGGTGTGCTGGCACCAGGGCTGTAGCGGTACCGGGGCTGTAGCTGTTCCGGGGCTGTAGCGGTACCGGGGCTGTAGCGGTACCAAATGATGTACCGGCACCGGGGCTGGAGCTGCACTGGGGACAGCAGCGGTACCGGAGCGGGTTCCGGGGTACCGGAGCTTTGCAGGAGCCCCGGGGCTGCTGCCCGCGGCGGCTCCGGGTCACGGTGCCGCTGCCCGTGGGGTGGTGGTCGTGGGTGTCACTCCCCTCTGGATTGTAGCCATGGGTGTGTGGTCCCTGGGGGGTTACCAGCCCCAAAAACCAGCAGCCATGGGGGCTACCCTGGAGTTACCACTTGTGGGGCTGGCAGGGAGCCACAGGAATCGCTAGCCCTGGGTCCTGACAGGTGCGTGGCCTGTAGGAACAGCAGGACCCTCTCACATCCCGGGATGCACCTGCCGGGACCTGCCCGTGCTCCCTCCATCCTCCCACACCTCCTGGAGCCACTCTGTGGCTGTCAGAGCCCGGGCTCCTGGCCTTGGTGCTTGCCTGGTGCTGGGCTCAGCTTTGTCCAGGCTCAGGGAGGAAGCTCCAACATCCCCAGGTGGCTCCTGAAGGCAAAGTGTGGTTTTTTCCCATGGGCAGGCAGATAAAGGTGAGCACCGAGGAATGTGGGGAAATGTCAGCAGGGCTTGGAGCGATCTGAGGGACAGTGGGGACCCTCCTTTGGGGGGAAGAGAGGCCTGGGCTGAGCTGCCCCGTGGATGTGACCCCAAGGCCAGCACGGGGCTCAGCATTCATCCCTCTGGATGCCCACCCGGGTTTGGGATGGGTTCCTCAGGCGCTGCAGGCAGATCCTGAGTTGGAAAGCAGGGAGCCCCTCCAGGGAGGGGTGACACCCGACCCATGCCCAGATTGGGGCACCGATCTTGCCTTGGACACCTGGAGCATCCCCCCATCACCCCCAGCTCTGTGAGGGCTCCCCGCGGTATCTGAAGCTCCAGGAGAACCCTCAGGGTGTGTTTTAGCCGGGGCTGGTGGCGCTGGCAGGAGCGGAGCCGCTGCTCCCTGCTCTCCGAACGCTGCCTCCCCCGGCGCTCGCCGGCTGCGCGATCACATGAGCCCCTTGTTCCGAGCCTTTGTCTCATCTCCTGCACCGAGAGCCGCGTTTGGGGGCAGCCTCCTCATCCTCGGGCCTCAGAGATGCAAAAATCCGATTATTTGTCCCATTTTTCCTCGCGGGGTGGGATGAGCAAAGCCTCGGGGTATGGATAAAGCCCCCGGGTGGTTTGAGGAGGATGAGCTGTGTTAATTATTCACTGAATCAGCAGCATAGCCTGCTCGGGGTGATGGGCAGCTGCAAACATCCTGCCCACCCTCACGGCTGGCAGCCCCTGGAAGGGTTTGGGGGTCTCTGTTCACCCCGAGGGGTTGGGATGAGGGAGCTTTGTGCCAGCAGCTCTTTGGGGTGGCAGAAAATAATAATAATAATAATAATAATAATAATAATAATAATAATAATAATGGGGATAATTACAGTGACAGTGGTGGCTGCAGAATTGGGGTTCCAGGGCAGCTTTGCGCTGGTGGTCACATCTTGGGGGGAGCCATATTTCTGGGGGGGTCCTGTCTCTGGGGGAATTGTGTCATCAGGGGGGTGACATCTCTGGGGGCAATCACACCTCTGGGGCAGTCACGTTTCTGGGTCTGCCATGTTTTTGGGACAGTCACACCTCTGGGGCAGTCACATCTTTGGGGTAGTCACGTTTCTGGTCAGTCAGTCACATTTCTGGGGGCAGTGACATCCCTGGGGCAGTGACATCTCTGGGACAGTCATGGTTTTGGGTCAGTCACATTTCTGGGTCAGTCACATCTCTGGTTCAGTTACATCTTTGGGTCAGTCACATTTTTGGTCAGTCACATTTTTGGTCAGTCACATCTCTGGTTCAGTTACATCTTTGGGTCAGTCACATCTTTGGGTCAGTCACATCTCTGTGCAGTCACATCTCTGGGTCATTCACATCTCTGGTGACCACGGGAGGTCGCTGGGGATGGGGACAGTGGCAGCTCAGCTGCACCTGGGCCGGGGTGTCACACTCAGGGCTGCGGAACAGACAGTCCTGGAGGAGGGGAGTGTTGCCCAGCATCCCATGGGAGGTGACAAATGACAGCAGGATGATCCAGGTGCCACCTGCTCTCCAAAAACCTGGCTGGGCACAGGGTGATGCTGCAGTGCTGCCACCGTGTCCTCTGCCATGTCACCTGTGGGGAACCTTGGGGCCACAGGCCAAGTGTCCATCCTGCCTGCCCTCAGGCAATCTGCTCAAGAGGTTTCCCAGCTTTTCCAGAGAAAAAATTCGGCTTACAAGGCATCGCTGGGATGCTGCAACAGGGAATGCCACTCTCCATGTGGCATCTGTGATCCCAGAGGGACAGGACAGAGGTTCCAACACCCCAAGGCACTGCTGGCTTTGACCCTGTGGCTCCAGGAGCTGCAGTGCAGGTGGGGAAGAATTTCCTGATTTTTTGGGGAAACTTCCCTGTGCTGCCCCTGAGCTCTCTGTGCCTTGACCCTGCTCCCTTTGGGCTCATCTGGAGCCCGTCAGTCCCAGGGCTCTGCCAGGGGTGCTGAGCCCAGGCTGGGCCACCCAGCTTTGATCCAGAGGGGCATTTCCAGCAGGGCAGCAGGAATTTGGCTTCACTGCAAAGGGCAGTGAATTTTGCTTCCAGAAGGGCAGCAGGAATTTTGCTTCACTGCACTCTCCAGCACCAATGGTTCCAGCTCTGACACTTCAGGGTTGGGCACCAAACTGTGGCAGTGTCACATTACCCAGGCAGGTACAGCCCTGCCTCAGCCTTTTCAGCATTGTCTCCCCCCAAAAAAGAAGATTCCCAAGATCCTTTTTCCCACCAAACCTGATAAACAAAGCTCCATCAAATCTGCCAGGATCTTTCTGTGTTTTCCCCATGTCCTGCAGGGATGGAGAATGGAGATGGAGCATCCCTTCAATCCAGGGCTGAATTTCCCCTCCTGGGCCATGAGCAGCCCCAGCCCTGCCCCAGATTCCCTTTTCCATGGCTGGCTGATTCCATCCCGAGGCCACTGAGCTGAGAAAACAACAACAAAAAAAAAGGCCCCACAGCCCCCAGACAAAGCCAGGAGGCCAGGGGCAGCCACAGGAATAATCCCACATGGATTTTTCCCCCCTCCCTGATTTATTTCCTGCTGGGCTGTGATCCCAGTGTGCTGGGTGCTGCAGGAACAGCTGCTGAGCCAGGCTGAGCCCCTCTGGCCAAACCCCCCAGAGTCAAAGCTGGGGAGATGCCTCTGGGGCAGATGTTAATGGGAAGGATGGGGTGCCCCAGCCAGCAGAGCTGATCCCCAGGGAGATCTCCCAAGGGGTTATTGAGCTCCTGGGGAAGCATCTGCCGGTGCTCAATTCACAGCCCCAGCACTGATATTATTGTTGTTATTGTCATTATTATCAATATCATCATTGTCACCCTCACTATAAATATTTTTACCCTTTTATCCTTTTTATTTTATGCTTTTGTCTGTATTTTCATCATTGCTTATTATTTATTAGCATTTTATCGCCATTTTCTCTCTCACTCCAACATAAGACACTACAGAGAAATCTCCCAGACTGAGGGGGTTTTCCATATGATTTTCACAGGGAATTCCAGTTTGGCCCATCCATGTGGGACCCTCATGCCAAGCCAGTGTAATTTTGGGCAAGAACCATCCCCATGTGCCCATCATCAGCTCCCAGTCACTCACTGGGACCTGCTGCTCCTCCTGGCTTGGAAAATCCTTTGGGATTTTGAGGGGAGCACCCAGTGAGCCCCCCCAGCCCTGGGAGCAGGAGCAGCTCCAGCAACCCCTGTGCCTTGGAGGGGATGCCCTTGGAGGATCCTTGGAGGAATTCCCCAGTTCCTCCAATTCCTGGGGAGGAATTTCCACCAGTTTGGGGGCGGAATTTTGGCTGCAGTTGCTGTGGGCTGGACAGGAGCAGGATCCTGATGATGCCTGGGGGGGATGTTTGGGGGCTTTGGGGACCACGCTGGGGTGGGAGAGGCAGGAAGGGACAGTGACAGCTCTGGGATCAGCTCCGGGTGGGAGGGTCGGTCCCACGACCACGGGGCACCGAGGAGGAGGAGGAAAAAGAAGAGGAGGAGAGGAGGAGGAGAAAGAGCAGGAGAAAGAGCAGGAGAAAGAGAAGGAGAAGGAGAAGGAGAAGGAGAAGGAGAAGGAGAAGGAGAAGGAGAAGGAGAAGGAGAAGGAGAAGGAGAAGGAGAAGGAGAAGGAGAAGGAGAAGGAGAAAGGAGAGGAGGAGGAGGAGGGAGTCACTGGCCCCAGGCTGGGCTCTGACCTCCCTCCTGCTCCCGGTGCAGCCCCGCCGGGAGGAGCCACCCTGTCCCTGTGCCTGTCCCTGTCCCTGTGCCCGTGCCCATCTCCGGCCAGGCCATGAAGACAGAGAAGGACGAGCCCGTGGCCACCTTCTCCCTGCGGGGGAAATTCGGCACGGAGGGGGCAGGTGAGTGCCCTCAGGGTGGGCAGGAGCAGGGAAACCTTTGCTCCTGTGGCTGGGAGGTCCCTTTGGCCGAACCCTGCCCATGCGGATGTGCCCAGGTGTGCCAGGGCGTGCCTGGGTGCGCAGGTGGCATCACCCAGCGTGTTCCAGCCACCGTCAGGCTTCACCTGCACCAGCCCTCACAACCTGGGGGGCTCCAGCCAGACCCCCAGCCCCATTTCCCTGTCCTGAAGGGATGGGGAGGGCACAGGGGTGGTTTAGCAGGGCCAAGGGACAGGGAGGGCAGAGAGGGGTGGCTTGGCAGAGCTGAGGGATGGGGAGGGCAGAGGGATGGGGAGGGCAGAGCTCTGGTTTGGCAGGGCCAAAGGATGGGGGAGGGCAAAGGGGTTGTTTGGCAGAGCTGAGGGATGGAGAGGGCAGAGGGATGGGGATGGCAGAGCTCTGGTTTGGCAGGGCAGAGGGATGAGGAGGGCAGAGCTCTGGTTTAGCAGAAATGAGGGATGGAGAGGGCAGAGCTCTGGTTTGCCAGGTCCAAGCCTCACCATCCCTCCCCGCAGGCTGCAGTGACCCAGCCCTGCCCGGTGCCCCGATGCCAGGGGCGGGCAGCGGAGGGACCCTGGCCCCGGAGCTGCGGCCGCTGAAGCGCAGACCTGTCCCAGGTGAGGCCAGCCCAGCCCCGCCCCGGGGAGGGGACAGCGACAGCCGCGGCAGGGGCGAGGCTGACGGATCTGTGTCCTTGCAGGGAAACACTACCAGTGCTCCAGCTACGGCTGCAAACTGGCCTTCCCCAGCATGCAGGAGCTGATGGACCACCTGAAGGTCCACTACAGACCCACGCAGTCCCTCGAGGGTAAGGGCAGGACACACCACAGGTGCTTTTTTGGGCTGGGAGGGGGCAGAGCAGGGCTCAGAGCGAGGCAGGGCTGGTGGTGGGAGATGGGAATGGGGAGGTGCTGCAGCCTGTCTGAGCAGGCTGTCCCCCCTGGGCTGGTGCTGAATCTCTCTCCGAATTCCTCTGCCCAGGCAAAACCTTCCAGTGCCCCACCCTGGGCTGCAGCGAGACCTTCCCCAGCATGCAGGACCTGATGGCACACATGAAGGTGCACTACAAACCCAACCGCTACTTCAAGTGAGTGCCACTGCTCCCTGTCCCCTCCTGTCCCCTCTGGGGACACCTGGCCAGCAGAGCTGATCCCCAGGGAGATCTCCATAGGAGTTATTGAGCTCTTGGGGAAGCATCTGCCTGTGCTCACTTCACAGCCCCAGCGCTGATATTATTGTTGTTATTATTGTCATTATTATCAATATCATCATTATCACCAAGGAGTTATTGAGCTCCTGGGGAAGCATCACCCAGTGGTCACTTCACAGCCCCAGCGCTGATACAATTCTTATTATTATTGTCATTATTATCAATATCATCATTGTCACCCTCACTATAAATATTTTTACCCTTTAATCCTTTTTATTTTACCATTTTGTCCATATTTTCATCATTGTATATTTTTATTACCATTATTATCGTCATTTTCTCTCTCACTCCAACATAAGACACTACAGAGAAATCTCCCAGACTGAGGGGGTTTTCCAGATGATTTTCACTGGGAATTCCAGTTTGGCCCATCCATGTGGGACCCTCACACCAAGCCAGTGTAATTTTGGGCAAGAACCATCCCCATGTGCCCATCATCAGCTCCCAGTCACTCAGTGGGACCTGCTGCTCCTCCTGGCTTGGAAAATCCTTTGGGATTTTGAGGGGAGCACCCAGTGAGCCCCCCCAGCCCTGGGAGCAGGAGCAGCTCCAGCAACCCCTGTGCCTTGGAGGGGATGCCCTTGGAGGATCCTTGGAGGAATTCCCCAGTTCCTCCAATTCCTGGGGAGGAATTTCCACCAGTTTGGGGGCAATTTTGGCTGCAGTTGCTGTGGGCTGGACAGGAGCAGGATCCTGATGATGCCTGGGGGGGATGTTTGGGGGCTTTGGGGACCACACTGGGGTGGGAGAGGCAGGAAGGGACAGTGACAGCTCTGGGATCAGCCCTGGGCTTATCCACATGAGAGCCACGTGCCAAGCTATGGTGGTGTTCACAGGGGTCTTAGGATGAGGGGAGAGACAAGAATGTTGACTCCCATATTTCAGAAGGCTTGATTTATTATTTTATGATATATATTACATTAAAACTATACTGAAAGAATAGAAGAAAGGATTTCATCAGAAGGCTAGCTAAGAATAGAAGAGGAAAGAATAATAACAAAGGCTTGTGGCTCGGACAGAGAGTCTGAGCCAACTGACTTTGATTGGCCATTAATTAGAAACAACCACATGAGACCAATCACAGATGCACCTGTTGCATTCCACAGCAGCAGATAATCATTGTTTACATTTTATTTCTGAGGCCTCACAGCTTCTCAGGAGAAAAAATCCTAAGGAAAGGATTTTTCATAAAACGTATCTGTGACACAGAGCCAATGTCATTTTGTTCAAGAACCATCCCCACATGCCCATCATCGATTCTCGGTCCCTCTCACAGCTCTTTTTGACCCCAGGTGTGAGAACTGCCTGCACCTCTTCAAGCACCTGCACATCTGCTCAGTGTCACAGACATGTGACACCAAGCCAATGTCATTTTGTTCAAGAACCATCCCCACATGCCCATTATCCCCTTCTAGTCCCTCTCATGGCTCTTTCCTCACCCAAGGTGTGAGAACTGTGTGCTGTCCTTCCACACGCACCGCTCACTCTTCAAGCACCTGCACGTCTGCTCGGTGTCACATGTCTGTGCCACTGAGCCGATGTTATTTTGTTCTCATTTTGTTCAAGAACCATCCCCACATGCCCATCATCGATTCCCAGTCGCTCTCATGACTCTTTTTGACCCCAGGTGTGAGAACTGCCTGCTGCGCTTCTGCACGCACTGCTCGCTCCTCAAGCACCTCCACGTCTGCTCAGTGTCACATGTCTGTGACACCAAGCCAATGTCATTTTGTTCAAGAACCATCCCCACATGCCCATCATCCCCTCCTGATCACTCTCATGGCTCTTTCCTCACCCACGCTGTGAGAACTGTGTGCTGTCCTTCCACACGCACCGCTCGCTCTTCAAGCACCTCCACGTCTGCTCAGTGTCACATGTCTGTGACACCTAGCCAATGTCATTTTGTTCTCATTTTGTTCAAGAACCATCCCCACGTGCCCATCATGATTCTCGGTCCCTCTCACGGCTCTTTCCTCACCCCAGGCGTGAGAACTGCCTGCTGCGCTTCCGCACGCACCGCTCGCTCCTCAAGCACCTCCACGTCTGCTCAGTCTCACATGTCTGTGACACGTAGCCAATGTCATTTTGCTCATGAACCATCCCCACATGCCCATCATCGATTCCCAGTCGCTCTCATGACTCTTTTTGACCCCAGGTGTGAGAACTGCCTGCTGCGCTTCCGCACGCACCGCTCGCTCTTCAAGCACCTGCACGTCTGCTCGGACAGCGCCAGCGGCCCCGCGCCGCCGCCCCGGCCCATCCTGCCCTCCTCTACCTCCAGCCCGGACAAGGAGCCCCCGGCCAAGCCCCCCGAGGCGCTGCCCAAGCCCCCGGAGAAGGAAGCGCCGGCGGTGGGCGCGGACTCAGCCCCGGCGGCGCTGCCCGGCTCGCTGGAGCCGCTGCTCCCGGGGGCCCCGCACCCCTTCCCGCTGCTGGAGCCCGCCCTGTTCGGGCCCTCGTCCTTGAGTCGCTTCTCGGCGCCAGCCCCGTCCTCGGTGCCGGGGCCGTTCCTGCCCTACGTGCCCCCCTCGCCCTACGGGCTGGCGCAGCCCCCGGCTCAGCACCGCCTGCGGCCCTTCCTGCCGGGCCACGGCCCCCCCAGCGTCTCCAACGCCGTCTGGAAGAAAAGCCAAGGTGAGAGCGCGGAGCCGTGCGGGACAAAGCTTCTTCTGCTCCCGCCTTGACCAGCAGCAGCAGCAGCTCCCCGAGCAGGACCCGAGGATCTGATCCCCTCCGGCCCGGCCATCCCTCCATCCCAAAAAAAATCCCCATCCCGCCCGTGGCACCCCCTGTGTGATGTTCGATTGGGCAAAAGCACCAAAAAACGCCTTCAAATTCTACAAATTGTCCCAACCAGCCCTGCTGCTCCCCGGCGTGCTGGGGGGGCCGGGCCAGGGCTGCCCTCCCACAAGTCCCCCCCAAGGGAGGGGAAGACCTAATGCTTGTCTCGGGCCTCGATTCCCTCCGCAGGTGTGAGTGTCAGCCCACTCCTCCCATGCTTTGGCTCAGGAGTGACTCCAGGTTAGTTTGGCACCTGCTGGGTGGGGGCTGCTTTCTGTCACTGGGGGGTTTGGGGGGCGGCGGGGGGGGCGCAGGGGACGGGAGATGCCCCAGGGGCACTGCGGTGCTGCCCGGAGGGCACAGGGGGAGGGCGGGCTCCCTCCTTTTTGGAGAGGGGATGAGGCCCAGGTGGGCTCCGAGGCAGGGGGGGTTATGGCTGCACCCCCCCAAAACCCCCCAGCCTGGCCCCGAGGGCAGAAGCAGCAGAGGAGGAGCAGCAGCAGCAGCTCCAGTGCCCCCAGTGCCCTGCCCAGCCTGGCCCCCCGCTCCCACACTCGGGGTTCTTCCCTTGGGAAGGGCTCCAGCCCCCGCAGCCCCGCGGCTCCGGGCGATGCCTGTGCTTCCCTGCCCGCCCGTCCTTGCAGGGCACTCCTCCGCCGGCCGCATCGTCTGGGAGCACACGCGGGGCCGCTACAGCTGCACGCAGTGCCCCTTCTCCACCGCCTCCCGCGACGAGATGACGCTGCACACCGAGGACCACCGCAAGAACCCCCCGCCCGGGCGCCTGGAGGCGGACATGGGTACGGGAGGGACTCCGGGGCTGGCAGGGATAAGGCACGGCATGCTCCCGGGGGTGGCAGGGGTCCGCAGGGATCCGCAGGGATCCGCAGGGATCAGGCACATCCTGCTCCCTCTCTGGCCTGGCACAGCCTGGCCGCGTTCCAGTCCCTGCTTCCCCAGCCTGCAGCAGTGCCCTGGAGGGGTTTGTGTGCCCTCCTGTTCCCCCAGTCCCTCAATGCCCCTGGGGGTGTCTGTGTGCCCTCCCAGTGGCCCCCAACCCCTGCAGTGTCTTTGGGGGTCTCTCTGTGTCCTCCCAGTGCCTCCAGTCCCTGTGATGCCCCTAGGGGTGTCTGTGTGCCCTCCCTGTACCCCCCAACCCTTCCTGTGCCCTGGAGGGGTCCATGTGCTTGCCCTCTCAGTGCCCCCAGCCCCTCAATGCCCCTAGGGGTGTCTGTGTGCCCTTCCTGTATCCCCCAGCCCCTCTAATACCCCTGGGGGTGTCTGTGTGCCCCCCAACCCCTGCAATGACCCTGGGGGTGTGTGTGTGCCCTCCCAGTGCCCTCCCAGTGCCCCTCTGCTCCTGTGATGCCCAGAGGGTGTCTGTGTGCCATTCCAGTGCCCTCCCCATGCCCCCCAGTCCTTCCTGTGCTCTGGAGGGGTCCATGTGCTTGCCCTCCCTGTACCCCCAGCTCTCCAATGCCCCTGGGGGTGTGTGCCCTCCCTGAGCCCTTCCAGTGCCCCCCTGCCCCTGTGATGCCCCTGGGGGTGTCTGTGTGCCCTCCCAGTTGCCCCAAACCTCTGCAATGTCCTTGGGGGTGTCTGTGTGCCCTCCCTGTGCCCCTGGGAGTGTCTGTGTGCCCTCCCAGTGCCCTGTCTGTGTCCCCCAACCCCTGCAATGCCCCTGGGGGTCTGTGTGTGCCCTCCCTGTGCCCCCCAGCCCCTGTGATGCCCCCTGGGGGTCCTTGTGCCCCCCTCCCCACGAGGTGCTGACGTTCTGTTCCCTGTCCCTGCAGATTTCGGGGTGGGGCTGGCCCCGTTCCACGCCAAGCTGCCGCCGGAGATGGAGAACTCGCTGTACTCGCAGCTCTGATGGCTCCCGAGGGACTCCTGCACCTCCCCTGAGCGGGCAGGGGCACGGCACAGCCCCGAGCTGGCACAGGGGCAGCACAGGGGTTGATATTTCCCCTGGAATTCCCTCTCCCTTTCCTTTGTGTTTTCGGGAGCTCTCCAGCAGCCGGAGCCGCCGTTCCTCCCTCCCCGAAAGGTTTTGTTGCTTCAGCCCCGAGGGCTCTGCGGGAGCCCGGTAGGTTCTCAGGAGTTATAGTGGACTGCTCTGGAATGAGATCTCGGAAAAATAAATGGGAATTGTACAGGAGTGGCAGCCGGGAGAGGCTCTGTCAGTCCCATGGGGCGGGGGGAGAGGGGCTGGCACTGAGAACCCCCAAAAACCAAAGGAGGGGGACATGGGGACACAGGAGGTGTGACGCTGTGACACTGTGCTCTGCCAGGGACTGGCTTGGGGAAGGAGAAAGGGGAGGGTTTGGGAAAGGAAAATGTTTGGGAAGGTCGGAGGAGAGGGAAAGGGAAGAGTTTGGGAAAGGGGGAAGAGGTTGGGAAAGGGGGAAAGGAAAGAGTTTGGGGAAGGGGAAAGGGGAAAGAGTTTGGGAAGAGGGCAAGAGTTTGAGAAAGGGGGAAAGGAAAGAGTTTGGGAAGAGAAAGGGAAGAATTTGGGAAGGGGAAAAGGGAAGAATTTGGGAAAGGGAAGGGTTTGGGAAAGGGAGAAGGGAAGAGTTTGGAAAGGGGGAAGGAGAAAGGGAAGAGTTCTGGAAGGGGAAAGGGGAAAGAGTTTGGGAAAAGGGAAAGAGTTTGAGAAAGGGGAAAGAGGAGAGTTTGGGAAAGGGTGAAGGGAAGAATCTGTGAAGGGGAAAGAGTTTGGGAACGGAAGAAGGGGGCAGTTTAGGAAAGGTCTGAAGAAAGGGAAGGTCTGAGGAAGGGGAAGAGGACAGTCTGAGGAAGATCTGAGGCAGAGGAAGGGCCGCTCTGTGCTGCCCCTGCCCCCTGCCAGCCCATCCCAGGGCACACAGAGCTGCAGCCTGTGCCAGCTGCACCCCAACACCCAGGGCAGGGTGGGACTCCAGCCCCAGGCAGCCCCCGTGCCTGTGCCAGCCCTGCCGCAGACAGAGGGCACAGAATGGCCCGGAAGGAATGGCACAGCAGGAATGGCACAGCAGGAATGGCACAGCAGGAATGGCACAGCAGAGCCACTGGGAGGGGCACGGCCCAGGTGCCAGCCTGGGGGGCTGCACCCCCCGTGGGAGCAGCCTGGGGCTCCCCAGCCCCGCTCTGCCAGGCCCAGCCCAGCGGGGTGAAAAGTTTGCAGCAAACTGGTTTGAGGGGAGGCGTGCTGGGACCTGCCGGGCCCGCGGCAGCCCCGGCTGGGATGGGAGCGAGGGAAGAGCCGGCAGCCCCTGCTCTGCTGCCGAGGAGGGGAGCTCTGCTCTGCTGCCGGCGCTGGGAGGGGCCACGAACGCCGGGAGAGGGCTCGGAAAGGCTCAGTGGCCACCTGGGCGGGGTGGGCATCCCGGGATGGGCATCCCTTCCTCCTGCTTCCAACCCTTCCTCCTCCTGCCATTCCTTTCTTCCACCTCTGGCCATCCATCCTTCCCTCCTGCTGCCATCCCTTCCTTTCTCCGGCTGCCATCCCCTCCTTCCTCCTGCCATTCTTTTCTTCCTCCTGCTGCCATCCCTTCATTTCTCCTGCTGCCATTTCTTCCATTCTCCTCCTGCCATCCTTCCCTCCTGCTGCTATCCCTTCCTCCCATCCCTTCCTTCCTCCTGCTGTCATCCATCCCTCCCTCCTGCCAAGCCTTCTTCCTCCTCCTTCCATCCCTTTCCTCCTGCTGTCATCCATCCTTTCCTCCTCCTGCCATCCCTTCCTCTTCTTCCTCCTGCCATCCTTCCTCCTGCTGCCATCCATCCTTTCCTCTTCCTCCTGCTGCCATCCCCCCCAGTGTGAGCAGCACCCCGGGGCTCTCTCCTGCAGCCCCCCTTTGCTGGCACCGTGCCCTCCCCAGCCCATCCCAGTCCCCTCAGGCCCTGATGGACACCCTGAAGTGTCCCTGAGCTGCTCAGACCTGGCACAGTGACAGCTCATCAGAGCCATGGGGTCACAGAGCACCCCAAAGGGACCCCCAGGTCCCAAAGAGGGGCAGGGGGCACAGCTCAGCCCCCTTGCCCAGCTGGCACAGGTGACTGCCCTGCTCCTCCACCCCAAAGGCAGGACAGACCCTTCCCAGCTATCCCTGACCTGGGTCTGAGTCTGTCCCCCCCAAAGGCAGCACAGACCCTTCCCAAGCTGTCCCTGACCCTGGGTCTGACTCTGTCCCCATCAAAGGCAGGACAGACCCTTCCCAAGCTGTCCCTGACCCTGGGTCTGGCTCTGACCCCCAAAGGGCAGCACTGGCCCAGGGGGTGCTGCAGACCCCACAGCAGAGCCCCCCCTCTGTCCTGGCAGCCCAACCCAGCCCTGCTCCCAGCACAAACCCAAACGTGCCCCAGAGCTCCCACTCCGAGCATTCCTGGCTGGTCCCAAGGCAGAGGCAGCCAAGACAAGCTCCATAGCAATGGATTTTTAAAAACTGAAGTCTTTTATTAAAGTTTTATCCAAATTTTGTAACAAAAGATACAAAAGGGCTGGAGATCCTTATTTCTGGGACTAGTCTGACCAATCAAAACCTGACAGTTACTAGGCTAATATAAAATCCATACAATCTGCTAAAAATGCAGGGAAAAAAAATTAGAACTGCTGCTCTGACTTTTTTTTTTCTTTTTTTTAAAATTCCTTAAAACATTTATAAGTTACTCAGTTTGCATTTTACAGGATTAGTTCTTGTCCAAATGGTCACAGAGACTGTACAATGCGAGAGACACCAGCGAAGCGAGGCAGGGAGGGGGATGTGATGCTGAACACACCCCCCGGAGGGGAGGGGAGGGCTGGAGCCTCACCCCGGGGGCACACGGAGCCCCCAGTGGGGATGCCACAAAGTGCCAGTGCTTGTCTGCACCCCCGGGCCGTCCCTCTGTCCGTCCCTCCCTCCCTTCTCCCCAGGGATGCGCTGGCTGGACACCTCTGGGATGGCAGGGAAGGTGGCAATGGGGTTGGGAATGCTGCATGAGCCTGCCTGGCTCCCCCAGATCCTCCCTCCAGCCACCAAGGGGTGCCACACGAAGCTGGAGCTCTGTTCCCTGCTAGGAACACAGGAGGAGGAAGAGGAGGATGGCCAGGCCAGGCTGGCACCAGGGGCCCGTGCAGAGGTGGCACTGGCTGGCAGAAGGACCCTGAGAATTTCCAGGCTAACACGGTCTGCAGGAGCATCGATCACAGTGATGGTGGCGGCTGCACAGGGCAGCGCAGTGTGAAATGAGGGCTGGAGCAGCAGTACCCCCTCACCTGCATTCCCTATCCCTTCCCAAAGCTGCTGCAGGGCTCCCACAGCACACACACAGCCACAGGAACCCCCCTCACCTGGGACAGCCCAAGGGATGGTTCTTGAGTGGCCAATGGGAAAAATATTCCAGTTTATAAAATAAAATAGGAAAGCAAGTGCAGGGTTACTGCAAGGTGCATCGCAGAGGTACCAGGTCATGCAAGCAGCCCCTCCCTCCCTCCCCCAAAACCCCAGGCACCCCCATCCCCAGCACTAAAGCATCTTCAAGCATGTCCAGAGATCACATCACCATGATTTCAGATCTGAGACACCCTCAGGATCCTTGGGAGTCCACGCAGATGAACCAGATTTTGCACCCGAGGTGGCTCCAAAAGCGTCTTCAGAGCCCTGGGCTGAGGGCACGAGGGTGGCAAAGGCCTTCTGTGCTGGCAGGGTGACAGCTGGAGCTCTGGGTCCAGTGTGGCACAGCTCATTTGGGACACACAGATACCCTAAGGAGGAGATTTTTTTTTTCCTCTTTTTTTTTGATTTTTTTGGCCTTTTTTTTTTTTTTTTTTTGCTTTTTTTTGCCTTTTTTTTTTTTAAGCTGCTGCACAAACCACCGAACGGAGAAAAGCCTTTGGTCATGAGATAGTTGTGAGAAAAAAAGTGAGCCTTGTATGGAAGATTCCCCTGAATGCCTACAGTATTCTAAATCTTAAAAAAATATATTGTGGACGCTGCAGCCATTACAAAGGGGGAGGAGGAGGAGTGGGAGACAGGGATTTACAGTCTCACACAGACACAACGGGGAGGTTAAGACAAGCACAGTCAGAGTCTGTAAAACTGATTGGCTCGCTGGGATCAGTCATCCTCATCATCCTCTTCGTCCTCTGCATCCTCCTCTCCTTCATCCTCTAGACTTCGTTTTCTCTTCTGCCCACACGGGTGGTCTGCAAAGAGAGGGGGGATTCACTCTCCAGCCCAGCCCAGGGACAGCAGCTGAGCTGGCAGGGGACAGAATCCACTGGACAGACTGGCACATTTGGGGGCAGATCCATGGCACAGACTGGCACCATTTGCCAGCAGATCCACTGGACAGACTGGCACCACTTGGGAACAGATTCACTGGACAGACTGGCACCATTTGCCAGCAGATCCATGGGACAGACTGGCACCATTTGGGACCAGATCCAATGGACAGACTGGCACCATTTGGGACCAGATCCAATGGACAGACTGGCACCATTTGCCAGCAGATCCAATGGATAGACTGGCACCATTTGCCAGCAGATCCATGGGACAGACTGACACCATTTGGGAGCAGATCCACTGGGCACACTGGCACCAGATCCACTGGACAGACTGGCACCATTTGGGGACAGATCCATTGGACAGACTGGCACATTTGGGGTCAGATCCATTGGACAGACTGGCACCATTTGGGAGCAGATCCATGGGACAGACTGGCACCATTTGGGGGCAGATCCACCCTGCCCTGCCCCTCCTGCAAAAGCCTGACTGGGCTGACAGGAGACACCAACAACTTTCTCTGCCCTCCAAGTACTCTGTACAACAGCTGAAAATGGGATTTTTTTTATTTTTTTTTTGTTGAGCACCCTCAAAATCACAGCATCTGCAGAAATCAGGCACTCCTGAGCAAGCTCAGGGACTGCTGAGGCCTCAAATCCTGGGGCAGTTTTGGGGTCCTCACTCCAAGAAGGACATTGAGAAGCTGGAGCACGTCCAGAGACAGGAATGGGGCTTGGGAAGGGTCTGGAGCACCAGGAGAGGCTGAGGGAGCTGGGAAGGGGCTCAGCCTGGAGAAAAGGAGGCTCAGGGGGGACCTTGTGGCTCTGCACAGCTCCTGACAGGAGGGGACAGCCAGTCTTGTCCCAGGTAACAAGTGACAGGGTAAGAGGAAATGGCCTCAAGTTGCACCAGATGAGGTTTAAATGGGATACTGGGGAAAATTCCTTCAAGGAGAAGGAGGTCAGGCATTGGCACAGGCTGCCCAGGCAAAAAAATGTGGATGTGGCACTTGGGGACAGGGGTCAGAGCTGAACATGGTGGTGCTGGACTCAGTATTAGAGGGATTTCCCAACCTTAACAATTCAAGATCACTTGAATTCATACCAGCCACAATATTCTGCCAGCTTTTATCTGGCTGTTTGTTTGTACAGCCAGAGGAGCCTGGCCCCAAGCTCAGATGTGAGAGGGGAACTGGCCCCCAGGAGATTCCCTCAGCCCCTCCTGGGACAGAAGCCCTGCTCCTGCACAGCCCATCAGTTCCCAGAACTGCTTTTCTGAGCAGCTGACCTCTCACATTTCCCAGAATTACCCAGCATGGCTGGAATTTCATCCCTTCCCTCCCTGTGTGACCCTGGCTGATGACACTGCTCAGCACCAGCTCGGGCAGAAAAGCTGCAGCAACATCAGCACTGAGGCTGAGGGAGCTCCAAAACACCAAATACTTGACTGTTGAGGGAGCTCTGCAAAAAACTGAATTGTCAGGACTCAACTCACCCTCCTCAGCTTCATCTTCTTCATCCTCCTCACCGTCCTCCTCCTCATCTTCCTCCTGGAGTGAGAACAAGAGGGTTTGTAGCAAGAACCACAATTCCATGAGGGTGGAGAAGAAGGTGTTGGACCTCCAAGAGCTCCTCACATGCCATGGATGGAGCTGCGTGGATCCATCACTCAGAGCCATGGAAGGGCCAGGCCAAGGCTGAACTGGAAACTCTCTGCAGTTTGTGACCCTCAGCAGCCCAGAGTGGATGGCAAACCCCTCAGATCTGCCCCACAGAGGCTCCTGTGACACCCGGGTCACCACACAAGGGACACACGTGTGACTGCTGACATCCTCACCTCATCATCTACTCCATCCTCCTCCTCTTCGCCTTCCAGATCGTCATCTTCGTCTTCCTCGTCATCAATGACTTCTTCATCCAAATCGTCTTCCTCCTCATCGTCCTCCTCTTCCTCACCTTCTACCAAAAGGGGGGAAGGGAGGGAAGTGCCCCAGTTCCCAAACCCAGGCACCCCTCACCCCTCAGTGCCACCCAGGAGTGTGATAGGGGAGGAAGAAGAGGTGAGGGACCCCCAGAGCCCCTCCTCCAGAGGGGGAACCCACCCTAAAGTGCAAAAGGGGTCGTTACCAAGCAGAAAAACCGGGAGCAGAAAAAACCCTCACCTTCCCCATTCTCATAATCATCTTCCAGTGCATCCCCATCTGCCTCAGGGTCTGAGTCAGGGGCTTCCTGGTCATCAGCATCAAATCCATCCAGGTAGGTGAGCTGGGGCAGGAGGGCGAAGACGCTCTCGCGGTAGTTGATGAGCATCGTCACCTCACAGTTGAACAGGTCCAGACTGTGGAGGTTTGGCAACTTTTTCTGCAAAAATCAATTGGTTAAGGTTATTTACAGTGCTGTCTGAAGATCAGGAAAGCAAGGCAAGGTGGTTGGGGCACTGCCCAGGTCCAGCACAGAGTGGTTCTGCCCCAAATGTTCCTCAGGTGGAGAGGAGTCACTGCTCCTCTCATTGTGGGCACAGAAATTTCTGTCCAGCTCCTCTGTCCTGGCTTCCCTTTCTGGAACAAACTCTCTGTGTATTTGCAAATCTTTCTTGCTTCTGAGCAGGCCCAGCAAGCTCAGGAGCAGCTGAGCTGGACTCATCCTGCTCAAGAGATCAGGCAGAGCTCAGGGAGAGCTGCAGCCTTGGCACAGCCCAGCTCAGGCCACCACAGCGGGCACCATGCCAAGGAAAGGAGGAGCAAAACAACCCCAAATTCCTTCTGGAGGGAATGGATGGGCAAAACAGCCAGTGAGACACATGCCCTGTGTCAGACCTGTCCCTCTCAGCACTCCTGGGGCAGCTCAGAGGCCTTTTCCAGCCTCACTGTGGGAATGGGAATGGGAGCCTGCAGTGCTGGCACAGCAGAACCTTCAGGCTGATGGGACAGATGCCCTCAGTGCTGCCCAGCTCCCTCATTCCATGACACCCCAGGTGCCACCTACCTCCAACTGCCTCCGACCCTCTCCTGGTCCCTTCTCAGCTGGGCACTGAGCATCCACAGTTTTACTCATCCAGCCCCATTTCACGCTTCTTTTAGCAACTGGCTGCTGCTTTTCCAGACTGAGGAGCCATTAACTACTGGCCCAGCCTCAAACTGGGATCAAATCTGTTCCCATGAGAACCACGAAGTGCTGTTGGAACAGTTACCAAGACGTTGGATTCCTGCTGCACAGACCCAATCCCCAAAGGAAAATTCATCCCTGGCATTCCAGCACAGCCTCCACTCACCAAGGGCTCCAGGGTATTGATGTCTTTGATCTTGTTGCCACTTAGGTTCAAGTGTGTCAGGTTGGGAGTTTTCTCTGCTAGAACTTCAAGGCCACCAGAAATCCTATTATCACTCAGCTCCAGCTGAAGGGAGGGAATATCACATGGTCACCAAAGTGTTTCAGCTCGTGACACAGGGAAGGAAATTGCTCTGAGAACTGCAATGAGCACCTAAATTTCAGCTCACAGAGCAGCAGGTCAAGTTTGCCCTTAAAAACTCTTTTTTGCAGGGGCACAGCACTACCAGCCACCCCCATGCAAATAAATGCTCCAAAATCCAAAATATTTATGATGCCACGAAGCTTCTGACAGCAGCACAAGAGCAGAAAAGCACGACAGGAAGGGCACTAAACACCTGAAAAGCTCAGGAGGGTTTTGTTGTACATCAAAACCAACCCCTCTCACTTGTTCAGCACACAAGAAGCAAAATTCAAGATATTTTCTGGCAAATACAGAAAGGGGGCAGCACAAGGCCAAGGGCTGCTGGGGATGGCAGCAGAGTCCTGACTCACCTTGCGGAGCTTGTTGAGTTTGGGGAGGTTGGACACGGACAGCAGGTTGATGTTGATCATGCTGAGGAACTCCAGGTTCTCAAAGTCTGAGGAGAG